>NW_006769335.1:1136506-1239551 GCF_000442215.2 Lipotes vexillifer
CAGGAAGTAGAATGGTCATCACCCAGTTCCCTGAAAGATTTGGGGAAAGATAAAACCAAAGTGGGGATTAAAACCGAGTTCCCCTAAAACCAAGTTCCTCTGCTGAGTTTATGATTAACATTTCTATCCAAAATGATTGTTCCCTTTCTAATCTAATATCTGTTCTCCTCAAGATTGAGGAGGATCAAATAAAAAGTGGGGAGTGAGACCAAGCAGGGCCCTGTGGGGCTCTCAGGCCTCCCCATTTCTTGTAGGCAAGGCTCCAGCCTGCATGACTTTCCCTGTGTTCCAAAGGGAGGGTTTGAACAGCTGCTAATCAAGGGAGAAGCAGCCAGGAAACCACCTGAGGAAAGACTAAAGGAACCAGAGAAGCTCATCAAGATGATTACCTGAGGCCAGATTAGAGGAGTGCAGGCCCTACACATAACCTAATCTTATCAGAGACCCCACCCTTGAACCACTGTTATAAAACCCTTCATCAAATCCTCTGGGGTTGCGACACATAGCTTTTCAGGCAGGCACCAGCTGTGTCCCCCTTTGCCTAGCAAAATAATAAAGCTATCCTTTTCTATTCACCCCAAACTCTGTCTCCAAGGTTTGATTTGGCACTGGTGTACAGAGAAGCTGAGCTTTTGGTAACATCCCAATCCCTGATGCCCGTAAGGGCAGACAGCTTTGGTTTCGACCATTGGTGTTATATTATTCATAATTTACTTTAAATACTGCAACATAGCCAGTACAATGTCCTAAATTTCATCAATGTCATCAGTTGCAATCACACCATTATTTTATTATGTACCACTGAGAAAGAAGAAACTTTCACAGTCAAATAATTATGTAATATTTTTGAAGACATTTTAAATAGGAAATAAACTCAACAATGAACATAATTTAACTAAAATGACTACAACATGAGCAGCTATGATCATGTTCATGCATGTAGACGCTATGATAATTACATAAAAACCGCTACCTGACAACAGTGATTTTAAGAAACAATTGATTCTAAGATGCATCCAGAATTCAGGTTACAATTTGAAAAAGAAAAGTGCCCTTTAGAATGGATGAAATTTGATATATGTGTTTGTTAGTTTTCATGCACACCCTAGGACAGGTCAGTTATGGTTGTAGTATTCTAATTTTAAATGCATATTTACATACTCTAGGGCTGATTAATTAGTATTTAAAAGACTCTAATCAGAAGCCAGAGGGGCTACTATAAGTTTCAGCTAACTTCATCTCCAATCAACACCAATGGCTCTGTTAATTAGCATGGTAGGTGGCAAACTGACTTCTCATTGCTTAGATGTGTCAAGATAAATGGATTGTGGATTGGCTAGAAATATTGTATAGACATTCTCAAGCTTTCATTGACAGGTTAGAATAGAGCAATGATCAATCTTAACATCAGTAAGGTGGGTCAACTAATATTATGAATCTTCAGATGTGATGCAGCATAAGGTACACAAAATCACCTGTGATGTGTTCTATCCCCAAAATAGTTAACTTGAATCCATCTAGCCTTAAAATACAACCTCTACTTTATAAGAAATAAAGAAAATAGGGGAACAAGCTGAAAAATACAATGACGAAAGTAGACAAAACTAGTGAGAGAGTGGCGTGGACATATATACACTACCAAATGTAAAATAGATAGCTAGTGGGAAGCAGCCGCATAGCACAGGGAGATCAGCTCGGTGGTTTGTGACCACCTACAGGGGTGGGATAGGGAGGATGGGAGGGAGGGAGATGCAAGAGGGAAGAGATATGGGAACATATGTGTATGTATAACTGATTCACTTTGTTATAAAGCAGAAACTAACACACTATTGTAAAGCAATTATACTCCAATAAAGATGTTAAAAAAACAAAAAAGACTCTACAGAACAACAAATTTTTGGGTCAACTAAGGAAATGTTAATATGGTCTGGAGAGGTAGAACTTGTTGAACTGAAAAAAGGTAGAAATTGTTGAACTGAAAAAAGTTTGGTGTTACTGAACAGCATAACCTCAATTTGGTAAAAAATGTAAATGTGTTTGTGTGTGGGGTGTGTGTATACATAAACACACACACACACACACACACACAGAAAGATCCAGAAGAAAAAGCACGAATATATTAATAGTAGTGATTTTTGGATGCTGAGAATAGAAAGCTTTTATTTTTGTTTATTGACTTTTTTTGCTCTTCTATATTTTCTAATCTCTACAATGCAATGGTATTGCTTCAGAAATAACAAGTGCTATTATTACAAAAATAAGAAGATTCTAATAAGCCTAAGAGCTCACACCCTATAGAATGGTAGCCCAAGCCTAGGATTGCAGAGGGGTCTTGGTCTTGCATTTGGGCATTAGATCATGGGATTTTATTGCCTGACTACAATTGCGTTGCTGTAATATTATCTCATCTGTTTCAATTTAAACTTTAATGCATGATGCAGTCAGAGCAACTGAAAGGAAAGAGAGCTGAGACTTCACTGAGTTTACAGAACAGGTTGTACAACTGTTTTGAATCTGCTTCGAGATAAATACCTGCATAAGTAGCAGAATTAGGCCTGAGGCTTGCTTGCATTGTATATGCCACCGGTCATGAGATTGTGGGGGAGGTAACCTGTACCGTTCTCCTACTTCAGATTAATGGAAGCAATAGGTAAAAAGCAAAAAGAATGGAATAATTGGGAATCTCAAATTGGCTGATGTCAATTTGTGTTTGCCTGTAATTAGCCTAGAAAATGGGCCAGCAGTGGGAACACACTAAGAAGGCATAAGTTATAATTATAATATAGCTTGTGAAAGCAGTGGTTGGCAGGCAGGAAAATTATGTGAATTTTGAAAGCACATAGATTTTCTTCTCCTGTGTAAATTTCCCTGTTAGAACTAAGCTTATTTTACTTGCATTTTCCCTATAACTCTTGGTTATAAAGATACAAAAAAGTTGAAAGAATGGTACTATGAACATTAATACTGTCTATACCTAAATTCAGGAATTAACATTTTCCTACATTTGCTTGTTCTCTCTGTATATTTTTTTTCTGAGCCCTTTAGAAGTAAATTGTTTCAACACTAAATATTTTAGTATTCATCTCCAAATAATAAGCATGCTGTCCTAAAAAACCACAATAACATTTTTATACCGAGGAAAATTTATAATAATTCCATATCATCTGATATCTGGTCCATATTCAAATTTTCTCAAATATCATGAAAAAATTATTTTATAGGTGGGTGTTTCAAATCTAGATCCAAAGTTCATACACTGCATTTGTTTCTGTTTCTTTAGCCTCTTAATACAAAACAGTACCACTACCTTTTTTCCCCAGGGCATTGACTTTTATAAAAATTCCAAGCTAGTTGTCTCAAAGAATGTCAAACATTCTGCATTTTTCTATACCCTGTATTTCCTGTAAACTTAAAAGGCTAAATTTGATTGGGGTTAAACATTCTTGGCAAAAATATTTGTTTATGTTGTATACTTCTTACTGTATCCCAACAGAAGGTAGATAAGGTCAGTTTGTATCATTATTAGTGATGCTAAATTTGATCAATTAATTAAGGTGGTATTTGCCAGATAACTTCATTGTAAAGATACAGTTTCCATTTGTAATTAGTAAGTAATCTGTGGGTAATACTTTGAAACTATATGAATATCTTGTTCCTAAAAAATCTTTTACTCAGTGGTTTTGATCCATGCCTGAAACAGGGTGTTGAGCTTGCAAACTCGTAGTTTTTCTTTTTGTTTTCTTTCTTAAGTGTAGCTGATTTACAATATTAGTTTTAGGTGTATAACATAGTGATTCAATATCTTTATAGATTATACTCCATTCAAAGTTATAAAATATTGGCTATATTCCCTGTGCCGTACAATATATCCTTGTAGCTTATTTATTTTATAAATAGTACTTTGTACCTTAGTCCTCTACCACTATCTTACCCCTCTCCACTTCCCTCTCCCCACTGGTAACCACTAGTTTGTTCTCTACATCTGTGAGCCTGTTTCTGTTTTATTATGTACATTCGTTTGTTTTATTTTTTAGATTCCACATATAAGTGACAACATACAGTACTTGTCTTCCTCTGCCTGACTTATTTCCTTAGCATAATACCCTCCAAGTCTATCCATGTTGTTGCAAATGGCAAAATTTCATTCCTTTTATGGCTGAGTAATATTCCATTGTATGTATATATACCAGCTGCTTTATCAATTCATCTGTTGATGGACACTTAGGCTTCCACATCTTAGCTTTTGTAAATAATGCTTCTATGAACACTGGGGTGCGTGTATATTTTTGAATTAGTGGTTTTTTTTCTTTGTATATATACCCAGGAGTGGAACTGCTGGATTATATGGTAATTCTAGTTTTAGTTTTTTGAGGAACCTCCAAATATTTTCCATAGTGGCTGCACCAATTTACATTCTCACCAGCAGCATACTAGGGTTCCTTTTTGATGACAGTCATTCTTTTTGTTTGTTTGTTTGTTTAGCAAGAAGAAAATAGTTTTATTTATCACTATGGATGATAAATGAAACAATGAGTAAATAAAATTATACTTTTAATATTGATTTACAGTATTTCAAATATCTCTGGGTATTTATATTTAATCTACGTATCCATTCAGACTTCTTAAAATTATTTTCATGAGCTAATGATCCACACAGAATTTAAAAATTCACAGTATCCTTCAATTTTGTTTATTTTATTAAAATCCAGTCCTCAATCTAATTGCATTTCTTTTCTTCTTTAAAATATAAATAGTGGCACTTAAAATAACACTAACTATTGCAACAGATCCAACCACTGACATTACCAAGGTAGAAATGTTAACTCTGGGATTTGGATGACTTTCACCAGGACTGTGATCTGCTTGAGAAATAACCAAAGCTTCTTGTGTAAAGTTGGATACTTTTGATGTTAAATTGCTTTTATCCACACTTTGAATGGCAATGAATATGTGGGTTGCATTTTCTTCTGAGATATTTCCTGGTTTGAATGCAAAGGTTTCCTTGGAGTTGGCCTCATTTGGTAGCAGATCAGTAGTGTTTACTTGCAGAGCATGGTCAAAATTATCCCTTAGCTCCAGGATGTTCCCACTTATTCTTATGATATACTGTTGAACTTAGGGGGAAAAGTTACAAATTATGTAGGAACTGGAGCATCCATTTAAAATTCCTTTTTATTAATTTTTCTCAAAAATATTTAGTTATGTCAAGCTTATACTCATATCCAAAGCTTTATTTATTTTTCTATAAAAGCTGAATTCTGATTTTTAAACTCTGCCAAATGCTACCTTCTCTGTATGAAAAGTGGTAGCAGGTTATAATGTGTCACATTTGATTGATTCAAAACATGAGATTATAAAATTAATACCTTTCTGAGTCAATTAAAAATTATTTTCCTCTTACTCATCCTTACACCCTTGCTTTTGCAATGAGTACCTTTCACTTAATCAACACTGCATGACACTTTGTCCTTACCGTTTACAACATCAAAATCATCTGGTGCTGTCCATGTTTTTTTAAATAATTTTAATTGTAGTATAGTTGCTTTACAGTGTTGTGTTAGTTTCTGCTGTGCATCAAACTGAATCAGCTATATGTATACACAGATTCCCCTCTTTTTTGGATTTCCTTCCCATTTGGTCACCACAGAGCAGTGAGTAGAGTTCCCTGTGCTATATAGTAGGTTCTCATTAGTTATCTTTTTTATACATAGTAGTGTATATATGTCAGTCCCAACCTCCCAATTCATCCCACCACCACCATCCCCACCGATGACAGTCATTCTGACATGTGTGAGGTAATATCTCAATGCGGTTTTGTTTGCTTTTTCTGATTATTAGCAATGTTGAGCAACTTTTCATGTGTCTGGTGATCCGTATACCTTTGTTGGAAAAATATCTATTCAAGTCTTCCCATGTTTTAATCGGGTTGTTTTTTCAATATTGAGTTGCATGAGCTGATCATATATTTTAGATATTAACCCCTTATTGGTCATATCTTTTACAAATATTTTCTCCAATTTGGTAGAATGTCTTTATTTTGTCTATGGTTTCCTTCACTGTGTGAAAGGTTTTATGTTTAATCAGGTCCCATTTTTTGTTGTTGTTCTTTTTTTTTTTTTTGCTTTTGTTTACTTTGTCTTAGGAAACAGATCAAAAAAACATTGCTACAATTTATGTCAAAGAGTGTCTTGCCTATGTTTCACTCTAAGAATTTTACAGTATCTGCTCTTACATTTAGGTCTTTGATCCATTTTGAGTTTATTTTTGTGTATGGTGTTAGAGAATGTCCTAATTTCATTCTCTTACATGTTGCTGTCCAGTTTTCCCAGCACCATTTATTGAAGAGACTGTCTTTTCTCCATTGTATATTCTTGCCTCCTTTGTCATAGATTAACTGACCATAGGTGCGTGGGTTTATTTCTGGGCTCTCTATTCTGTTCCATTGATCCATGTGTCTGTTTTTGTGCCAATAACACACTGTTTTGATTACTGTAGCTTTTTGGAAACTAGTTTTTCTAATTCTATCATTCCTGCCACACTTATTAGCTGGTATTCTTCAGGAATAAAGGGCTTTCCTTACTCTAACTACCTCCCATGGATTTTTATTTATTCAAAATGTTATTATCAAATACAGCACTCATTGTTTTTGATGTTTCGGTTGCTCCAGTTGTAATCAGTGTCAGCCTTTTCAAGCAGATTCCTGAATCTTTGTGACATGACCCTATTAGTGAATGAGCTCTTCTTTGCTTACAAAGGTATACTTGATCCAAGACTGACCTTGTATTTTCCTTGCCCCAGACCTGGGATCAGCCAGTTCTCTAAGAAGACTTGGCACTTTTGAGAAGGGAATGTTATTTAGAGACAAAAGATCTGGGCACTACATGTGTTTATTGCTTTCTTGGGTAGAATCATTTCAAGACTGGTTAAGTGAATAGAAGATTTTGTTGTTTTGTTTTTAAATCATGAGTTCATATTGGAATTCTCAATTCAACTTTACCATTAGAGAATTTTTTTTCTTTACATCTTGAATTTTGTATCCACATCTCTTTTTCTTACACCATAAACCTTGGCTTCTGATAATATTACTATATTTACTATTTTTTACTTTATCCTTATGAGATACATATACATAAAATAATTTCAAGTTATAATTATAATATTACTAGTACTAATAAACCTACTGGGTGATGCTTACAACTTTTTTTGCAGTTTTTCCTGTTTTTAGAATATATTTCATTAGCATGAATCAGAGGCTGTGTTGACAAGTTGGATGAAATAACTGTTTTCTCTGTATGACTATGCTATGAATTTGATAAACATTTAGATTCATTTGATTTTTTTGCATTCCATTTTAGGGTTTGTAATGTTTTCCTTCTCATTTAATTTTACTTTTTGGATACCTAAAATATTAATATGGCTCAAAAGTCAAAACCATAGAAGGAGGTGGACTCAGAGGAATCTAGCTCTCATCCTTGTCCCTTCCACCCTAGTCACCACCTATCCCCTGTAGAAAAGAAAAAAAAGAGAAGCCTCAGTTAAATATAGTCCGGAGACCAGAAGGGGGAGCTCTCATACCCTGCCATGATAGCAGAGCCCAACAGGAAGAAAACAGATTTTTCTTTCCTGCCAAGGACTCAAGCCAATGAAAAGCTATGGACTCTTTGTTTACTATAGCCCTCCCAACTTCCATTTCCCCTCTATAAAAGCGTTGTCCTTCCCTTGTCATGTGAGGACTTGCCCATTGTTTGGCATGGTTGCAGATTCCAAATTACAAATCTCTGCTCATTCCAAATAAACCCATCTTTGCTGAAAAAATATCTGGTAGTCTATTTCAGGTCAACACCTCCGTAGTAACCACTTTCATTAGTTTGTTTTTATAACAGCTTTATTGAGATATATTTCATATACCATAAAATCTACCCTTCTAAAAGGTACAATTCAATGGTTTTTAATATATTCACAGAGTTGTCCAACAATCATCACTATCTAATTCCAGAACACTTTCACCACTCCAAAAAGAAACCCTGTAACCATTAGCTGTTACTTCCCATGTCTCAGTCCTAGGCAACTATTAACCTACATTCTGCCTCTATAGATTTGTCTTTTCTGGTCATTTCATAAAAATGGAGTAATGTAATATGTAGCCTTTTGTGTCTGGCTTCTTTCACTTAGCATAATATTTTCAAGGTTCATCCATATACTTAAGTCCTTTTATGGCTGAATAATTTTCCATTGTATGTTTATTCCACATTTTATTTTTTCCAGTCAGCATTTGGTGGTCATATGGGCTGTTTCCACCTTTGGACAACTATGAATAATGCTGCTATGAATATTTGTGTATAAGTTTTTGTACAGAAATTTGTAATGCATCTGGAAATCACTTCAATAACAAAATTCGTATTTTCCTCATTCTTTTTAATGACTATATAATACCACAATGCTTGAATATACCATGATTTACATAACTAGTCACTTATTGTTGGATATTTATGTTGCTTCCAATATTTTGTTACTAAAAATTACACTGCACTGACACAAACTTGTGCATATGTTGTTTTGTATTTGTGGAGGTATGTCTTCAGAGTAGATGCCTAAAAGTGGAGTTGCTGGGTTAAAGGATAACTGAAAATGCAGATTTGTTAGATATTGCCAAATTCCCCTCCTGTAGGTCTGTATTTGTATTGCATTAACACCAGCAATCTGTTGGACTCCCTGTGCCCCAAAGTCTCATAAACAGAATGTGGTCAAGCTTTAGGGTTTGCCAAAAAATGGTATCTCAATATAGGTTTAATTTGCATTTTTCTTATTACAAGTTAACGTGCAGAGTTTTTCACATATTTAAGGTTATTTGTCATTCTAGTTCTGTGTTTTGTGTCTATTGTTCCTTTTGTTCTAAGGATTTTGAGGAGCAAGATTCTTCAAGTAAGGTAGATGGCCAGCCTTTTGGTGGAGGGAGGTAGGTGTCTCTCACTAACTGCTAGTAGGAGAATCTTCAACTGAATCCTTGGCTCATGTCACATATTAAGACTCTTAGAAAGTAAGAGCTGGAAGAACCCTTTGAGATTAGCTATTCCAGTCCCCTCATATTATAGATGACCAAACTGAGGCCCAGAGAGTAGGATGGACTTTCTTTAGGTTCATAGCAAATTAGCAATAAAGCTGAAATTTGAACCCAAAGTCCCTTTTCCCCGGGCAACTTCAAATTAACAACATGTGCTGATTCTTGTACCTTACGGAGATTATCATAAACAATTTTTTGGAAAGAAAATGCTTTTTAATGTTTGCTATTAGCCCAAATTACAAACATTGGCAATAAATATAAAAGCCATTGTCTTGTTAATTCTGCCTATTTGTCTGCAATATTGGCTATAGACGTATTTAAAAAAAAACCCAAAACAAAAAACTTAGAATGTCAGAGTTGGTCAGATCTTGGAGAGATATTATCATATCACAGGGGAACCTGAGGTCCAGAGGTCCAGAGTGATCAGGATTTATTACAGCAGGAGGCAAAGAGGGCCATTTAACCTTCACTAAGGGCCTCAATTTTAGGTGTTTTGAGATATTCTCCAAATGAGGTTAAAATATCTCATCAATGCATTTATGAGTGTGCTGATAGCTTTATTTTGTTAAACACAAACACTTAAAAGGCATCACAATTTTTCTAACCTTGTTGTCTCACTTATTTACTTTTTAATACACCAGGCGTGGTCTTAAGAGTGACTTGCCCATGGTCATCAAGAAAGCTAGTAGCAGAACTGACACTAGAACCCAGGTTTGCTGACTCCTGGACAGAGTATTTTCTGCTGCACCATACTGTTTCCTTAGAGCAGCTAGCCTTTTATGAGTAAAGTAAATTCATCTTTATTTACAACATTGAACCTTCATGCCAGGAAACACCACAGTGGGGCACACATGCCCTTACACCCACCCATCTTAGAGCCCATCACCAGACCTACTCTCTGGAATGCTGCTATCTGTTCCTACATGCCACACCCAAGCAAAGAAGGTGACCATAATCATAACTCCCATGTCTTGAGAACTTCCTATGTGCCCCGTACTTCACCTGTGTTCATTCAAATCCACACAACAGTCTTATGTGGTAGGGAATACTACTCTCATTTTATAGATGACCAAACAGGCTAAGAGAGGTTTTCCTAAGATTACACAGCTGGGATTTGAACCCACGTTTATCTGACAGCAAAGCCTGTGTTCAGCCACCATTCTACCTGGTGTTACCATTCAACTGAGACAACCCCTCAACTAAGATGCATGATGACCCTGAGAGGATATATATAAGGGTAAAGGGAAAACTGCCTTTCTCACAGAGCACTCAGACTGCCCAGGATGAAGCAGTTGGGGGCTGGGACTTAATGAGCTGACAGACAGTTTATCTGCAGTGCTACCATGTGGGCCATCCCTCTAATAGGAACTCTTCCTGAAAACCTAGAAGTTACTTACTTGACCAGGTGTCTTATAAGAAGTTCCAGCATCTCTCTGTTCTTTTCCGGTAGCTTATATACTAAGGAATGAATAGCTCCCAGCCGATAATCCAGGTTGTCAGACTCTGAGAGAGAACAGAGAGATAGTTTTGCCTTCTGGGCAACTGGATCAAGCAAACTCTCATACATATACACACAGGCACACACACACACGTGCACATGTGCACACAGACACAATCAGAGACACATAGAGTCAAAGAGATGGAAAGAGAGAGAGATATAGACACAGGGACACAATGACAAAGAGAGACCAAGAAACAGACACTGAAAGAAAGAGAGGGAGGGAGAGAGACTGACTAAAAGATAAAAACATAGATTGAAAACAAAGAAATAGGCCTAGAAAGATGAAGAATTAGAAGAGAGAAGAGAAAAGAAATATGAGTAGAGAAGACAAGACTGTCTCAGAGCAAGTCAGAATTCTGGATACAGCAGGTTGCTCCTAAAGTTCCACATGTAAACTTTCAGCTGGAATCCCTTGCCCACCCACTTTCCTTGTGGAACTAGGAGGTATGCTTCTGCCTCTGGGTTCCTATGAAAATCACTGGGAGACCTCAGAGTAAAGATCAAAGCTCTCTTGCCTCAACAAATATTCATTATGAAGACAAATCCCCTGAATCATTTTCCTGAAACCATACAAGGCATAATGCATAAGAGTCACATCAAGGTAGGAAGGGATTCTCATACAGTGGCCTCAGCCAAAACTTTTAATGCTTCTTCAGCTGCCAACTTTTTAAGTGATTCTATATGCCTTATTTCCTATGTACCCTTCCACCCTCACCATCGGTCTTATCATCTAAAAAAATGTGATGCTAGCACTAAAAGATTAGGAGTAATAATTCACAACACAATTGAAAAGCATTTGAAAAGGCAAAGTGCTGAAAAAATGCTGAAATAGTAACCGTAATGGAAACATTTTGCTGTCCCCTGGCAATGTGAGCCATCTTGTTCTGATGTAAGAGGCAAAATCAATCAATAAAATCCTCAGACCTGTCATATCCCTCGTTAGCCAGTTTTCTCCAATTCACTCAACTAACATTGATTTATGAAAAATAATACAACACTTGAGTTAGCAAGTAAGAATACTCTCATTTGACAGTGGACAAAATCTGTGTATATGTTTGTTTTTTCCCTCACTTTCCCTCAAGCAGTCTTCTAGGCTTGTTGCTGTAAATATTACTTAGAAGCGAGGACAACACAATTAACTAAGTAACATAAATACTTACTGGCAGCAGAGACCAGCTCTTTGTGAAGTCTATAGGTCATGACAGGTTCAGAAAGATTCCTGAAATTAATGAAGACTGTAAGTTCCTTTGGGGAGGGAGTAGCAAGGCCTTAGATGCGCAGTTCTGTGAGCAGCAAGGCTGAAGTTTCTGAGCTCCACAGATTAATGACTACATACATTTCTCTCTTCATCTGAAACTTTGTCAGAGTAATCCTAGTTGCTAGTAATTCAGCAGAAGACCTATAAAAGTATGAGCTGAGACCTTGTGCAGGGTCTCCAATTCATTCCCCAAAGTGAAAAGAGGCACAAATCAGTCCTGCAAAATTCCAAAGTGGACCCACTATGAATGCTACTATGAAGTCCTTACAGTTGGATAGTTCCTCAGTTTCCAAAGTGCTTTTATATCTGTCCTCCCATTTGATCCTTCCAAAGATCCTGTGAGGTGAAGCAGTAATTCAAATACCCATTTAATGGAGAAGGAAATTGAGCCTCAAATAGGTTTCTTTATTTAGTCAAAAAATATTGGCTGAGGGACTTCCCTGGCGGTCCAGTGGTTAACACTACGTACTTCCACTGCAGGGGGAATGGGTTCGACCCCTGGTTGGGGAACTAAGATCCCGCTTGCTGTGTGGTGCAGCCAAAAAAAAAAAAAGTGTTGGCTGAGCACCTACTGGGGACTGGCATTGTGCCAGGTATTGGGGATCCAGATGAATTAGACATAGTCTAAACCTCCAAGGAGCTAATAGTCTAGTTGAGGAGAGTTCCATATACAAAATGTAGGTGATGCATGGCTCAGAGGAAGGAAGTAATACACTAATAATAATAATAACAAACTATCCACTGTTCTAAGTGGTTTATATATATTTACTCAGTTAATTCTCATGACAACCCTGTAAGGTAGATATTGTTATTATCTCTATTTTATAGATAAGGAAACTGAGCTTCAGAAAAGTTAAATAGTTCATCCTAGACCACACAATTAGTAAGTGGCAGAATTTAGCAGTCTGTCTCAAGTCCATGTTCTTAATCACTACTTTATACTGCTTGCCACTGCTATTATTGTAGTAATCTAGGTGAGAAATAATAAAGACCTAAACGAAAATAGTGCCATTAGGGATAGAAAGAAAATGTGAGGAGAGTCATTTGAAAGACATTAGAGACAGAGCTTCAATAATTGCATATGTTGATGATGGAGAGAGTAATCTGGTTTACGTGACTGAATAGGTTAGAAATTGATTGAGAGGGAAGTGGAGATGCTATGTCAGAGGGTTTCTGGGATAGCCAAAGGCAGATGTTTATTAGGAAGATGGATGGAGTGCCTTTCTAGATCTGAGAAGTAGATGTGGAAATCATGAGCCTAGGAGGGTGATTAGAACCATGAGAACAGATACCACTGCTCAAGGAAAGATGACAAACTGGCAGGCAACAGCTACATGAGACCTTTCAACAATTCTTCCCTGTCCAGAGTAGTGTGTAAAAAAGAAATGGAATTGAATGAGTCATCAGAATACGAAAAAAATTGTATATTATACATAGAAGTCAATATTGTCTGCCTCTACTGAAAAACTGAAAGATCTGTCTATATTGGGTCCATATGGTTATTTGTGGAAATAAAGAATATTGCTGTTTATATATAAACAAAGGGATTGCTATGCAAGTCAAGGTTTTATATGCAACATGTTTAACATAAAAGAAGTCTACTTCAGTCATTTTCATGTCCTGGCTCTTGTGGATATTTGAATTTTCCATCCCCTCAGTGTAGTAAAAAGAGAGGAAAGCCCTAGGAAATACCAGGTAGAAAGTCCATAAAAGGGACTTCTAAAAATTGTCAAACAGGTGAGAGAAAATCCAAAAACAATGGATTAGCAGAATCCAAAAGAAGAAGTTTCAAGGAGGGCTTGTTAACAGCTTCAAATGCTACAAAGAGGTCAAATAAAGTAAAGGCTGACAATTGTCCATTGTGTTTAGAATTGAGGGAATCACTGGCGACCTTGGCAAGAGCAGCTTCAGTAGAGCAGAGGGGGCGGGAGTCAGACTGCAGTGGGTTAAGGAGTAAACTGGGACATTAAGAAGCAGAGACAGGGAGTGTATATTATTTCATTCACTGAAGCTAGATTGGGAAGGGGTGAAATATCTCACTAGGCAATCTCATCTAAGCTCCTCACTCCAATTATCATCTACACTGTTGATGATTCTCAATTTTTTAGCTCGAGCCCAGAATTCTTGAGTTTCATTCCTATATATTTCCTATATATCAAATTGCCTACTTAAAATTCTTGTCCTGATTTCTTCAAAGACACCGAAATTTGACATATCCAAAACGTAACTTGTCATATCCCTCAAATTTAGTCATTTTCTTCTGTTTCCCAAATCAGTAAATGTATGACCATCATTTGGTTGTATGGGTTGGAAATGTGGAAGCCATTCTTTTATCTCCCTCTCCTCCATCTTCATATCCAAGTTTACTCTCTAAATCTCTTGAATATGCTTATTTCTATCTATCCCCACCACTACTCCCTAGTCCACACAGAAGCATCATCTCTTTCTGGGACCACAGCAATAGCTTGCTAATTGGTTTCCACCTCTACTTATTTTGCCTCTCTCTAATCTCATCTCTCTATGTTTTTCTCAAAATGCAAATCTCATCATATAACCTCCTGCTTAAAAATCTTTCAATATATCCTCATTCCTTTTAATATAAATTAATACCCCAATTCTTAAAATGTCCTAAAAGCCCTTGTATGATCTGGCCCCTACATATCTCTCCCTCCCTGTCTACACTCAATACTCCACGTAAACTGGTACATGTAGTTTCTTAAAAGGGTCTTCCTCTTGCTTCAAGGTCTTTGCATATGAAGTTATTTTTGTCTGGAACTGCCTCCCTCCACCCCCAGTTGACTCCAAGTTATAATTCAAACATCATTCCAAACTAAAAAACAGAACAAGTTAGGCCTTCCTATTATATGACTGCATAGCACCTTGCACTTTTCCTTCAGAGAACTTATCATAGCACATTATATTTGTATAATTATTTGTCTTTTGTCTGTCCACTTCACTGTACTATAACCTTTTTAAGGTCATATCTACTCACAACTGTATGGCTATTGCCAGACACCATGCTAGGCATAGAGTAGGTCAGGAAATGTTTACTGAATGGTTTAGTGAATGGTAGAATAAATGAACACAAAGAGATGTGTAATGTTGGAGCATATTTACATGCTGAGAGGAAAAAGCCTGTTGAATGAGAGAGGGTAAAGATACAGAAGAGAGAAGGGATGTTTTTTACAGTAATTTTCTAGAAGTGTTGGAGACAAGCAGTGAGTTAGGTGCCTAGAACACAGATGGAGGAAGTCCACTATGAAAATACTGACATATTTAAGAAATCTAAAGGGGGTTGACTGGCTAGTACATATTAAGTGTTCATGGATAAGACACTTAAGAACAAATATCTCTTATTGGGGGTACAGGCCACTCAAACTTTCAGGCTCAATCTTCTCATCTTTCAAAAGAGCTACACTGCTTGTTATGGGATAAGCTGGGAAAGACGTAATGTGGGAGGGACTTACTCTATATAAATCTCTGAAAAAACTAACTCCTTTTAAGGAGGCTAGAGACACAGAGTTATTTACTTGCATTATTCTCATCATCACGAGTCTCCTGAAAGTATGCATAGCAGATTGCTCTGTCTTTCTTAAATTACCCAAGCAACTCCAAGAAGGCCACAGCCCCTGGGCAGTGGGGAATAGGGGAATAAGGTGCTCCAATACCAGTGGCCTTATAAGTCAGATACTTAGGTTCAAATAATATGAGCCATGATCATGAATATTACTTAATGGGGGAGGGATATGATTTAATTTCTTCATCTGTAAAATGAGTATGGTAACACCTACCTTATAAGATTATTGTGAGAAAAAAACAATGATATTGTCAACGTATGCAACTAGAACACAGCCTAGCACAGAATAAACCCTCCAACACCAGTGCTTTTCTTCTTCGGCATATGCAGGAGAAATACCCCTGGAAAGAGCATTCATGTTTTCTTAAAGTTCTAAGATGATGCTACAGCAGAAGATCATTTAATAGCAATATCTGGGACCCAATCTATTTTGGATTAATGACATTTCCCATAGCTAAAGTACCTATCTTAATGTCTAAAGAGTACATTAATTGAAAAGAAGACATTTTACCACATAAAGTATGGTGCATACATGGGACATAGAAAATGGTAAGAAATGAATGACTTTAAAAAGTACATATGTCACAAATATTTTTACGTAATATAAATCTATGCCAATAAACTGAATGATATATTCATCATCATTGTGCATCCCCAAATTTTGCTTGTAAGTTAATTTTTTTCCCAACTGCCATCACTTCATTCAGTTCTAACATTTTTATGGTTGTAGTTTTTTGGTTTATATTTCCATTATAACAAAAGACATACAAATACACAAATTATGTTTGTGTAAATGTAATTTAATGTTTCAAAATGGTTATTATCCACCAAATCATGTTAACAACCTTGAAATGTCACAACTCCTGATTTTACTAGTGAGCCCATTTGTGACATCACCCTATCTGTGCACAATGACAAAACTTCAATTATTTTAAGGGCGTGATTTTTAAATAATCTTTTTTAAAGCCAATTTTCTTCAAAAAAGCCATATTTCAATAACTATTCTATTATTTTAATGCTTCCCTCGCTTAAATTCCCAAATTTTAAAGTCTCCTAATGCACATTCTTCTTTGACAGAAATTTTTTTCACTATTTTTTTCTTTAGCAATCCTATCCAACCTCCGAAAATTGGGACCACATTAACTCCAATCTCCATCCAGAAATATTTCATCAACTCTGAAAAGGAATGTTCCAAATCATATCAGATATACCTGAGGTAGAATTTCAAGGAGCTGGTGATTGTCTTAATGTCCCAGTCACTATTATGAAAATCAACATCTCCTGGACATTTAGGATCTATTTGAGAAGAAAAAAATGAGAAAAAAGTTAACATTCCACAAGATCTTACATTTTATCTTACATTTAAAGTGCATTAATTAAAAGATGGTTATTCTAACCAGTTTTCAAAAGATGAAAACTTTACAACAAACATGTTTTTGAGGTCTCAAAAATTCCCTTATATTCCAGCTAGGGATGTAAGGAGCTTGGAAGCCACCTCTTTCATTCACACAATAAGAAAAAAAAAATGGAACAAACTGAAAGTCAACTCCTCTTAGTTCCATCAGAGAACTGAGGTCATAGGGCAAACTGAATAAACAGACAGGCACATACAGAGAATCAAAACTTATAGAGCAGAAGCCCAAGGGTAGAAAACTCCTTGGGAAACAGTACAGGGCTAGGAAAAGCCAATCTGTAATTGGCAAATTTCTAGTGGCTCAGGGTGGACAAAATTGAGAGTTAAAAATTTTAAGCAGGCCCAGTCCTAGGGGACTCCCAAGTTTTTGTGAGTTTTACCTCCAGGAGCCCTATCAGGTTCTCACAGTGAAGATCTGAGAAAAATTCCCTCATGTTACTGTAATTCTGAGAAGGGGATAAGAAAACTAGCCATTTAAAAATATGTACAGAGCATTTCATCCTTCTTAATAAGGCCTACCCTCAAGAGAAACTACTTTACCAGAGCTTAACTGACCTGGGAAGGGGGAAATTTCCAATTCCAGAAATGAAATCCCTTCCTGTCTCTTCTAAGGGGGAAAACTGAAACAAAACTGAGAAATGCTTGTGAAAGTCACAGGCCAGAAGCACATGTTCACTAAAATACTGAGACATAACTGTAGAATTGTAGAACACTACCCCTGCCCTCACACCTTACCACCATATCAACAGGCTTCCTGGATAATAACAAGGGAATATGACTAAAAGAATTATTCTTCTCAGATAATATTTAAGAAGTCTCTAGGGAAAACAAAAGACAAGAGAGGAAATAAAAACGAGGACACCAGAGGTAAGTTTAGCCCCAGAGACCTAGAGTTACAGCAACCAAAAAACACAGGCTAAACTCTAGCCACATAAATAAAACCTCATGCTAAAGACCCATTTACCTCTGTTCCTTTTACCCATAATGTCTGACTTGCAACAAAAATTACAAGAAAACACTAAAAGACAAAAAAAGTTTCAAGAAACACAGAAAGCATCATAATAAGACTCAGATATGGCAGATACTTTATAATTATCAAACTAGGAATTTAAAACAACTATGATTAATATACCAAGGACCATAATGGGTAAAGTGGACAACATTAAAAAAAGGAGTTGGATTAATGTAAGCAGAGAGATAGAAGCCTTAAGAAAGAATCAAAAGGAAATTTTAGAAATCAGAAACAATATAACAGAAATGAAGAATTCCTTTGATGGACATAGGTGAGAAAATAATCAGTGAACTTGAAGAAATGTCAGTATAAACTTCCAAAAATAAAATGCAATGAGGAAAAGAAAGAAAGAAAGAAAAAGACAGAAGAGAATATCCAAAAACTGTGGGACAATAACAAAAGGTGTAACATACATAAAATGGGAATACTAGAAGGAGAAGAAAGAGAAAAAGGAACAGCAGAAATATCTTAAGCAATGATGACTGAGAATTTCTGAAAACTAATAATAAACACAAAACCACAAATCCAGGAATCTTGGAAAACACCAATCAGGATACATATCAAAAGAATCTACACCTAGGCATACCACAATCAAACTGAATAAAACCAAAGACAAAGAAAAAATCTTGATAGAAGCCAGAAGAAAAAAACACCTTACTGAAGGAAGAGCACAACAAGAATCATTCCAACTTTTCTCAAGAAACCATGTAAACAAGAAGAGAGTGGAATGAAATATTTAAAGTGTTAAAAGAAAAAAAAAAAAGACCAGCCTGAAAGAGAGAAATTACCTTTCAAAGGTGAATGAGAAATAAATACTTTCTCAAATAAACAAAAGACAGTAGAGGAAATAAAAACAAGGACAATTGTTTGATCTACAAATCTACAATTTGAGAAAATTTGTCACCAGTAGATCTCCCTTGCAAGAGATGTTAAAAGAAGTTCTTCACAGAGAAACCTATAGGTCAATAATTCATATTTACATAGAGAAATGAAGAGTATTAGAGGAGGAATAAATGAAGGTAAACAAAACACTATTACTCTTATTATTAACTGGTCTAAGAGGTAAAAGTTTAAAATAATAGCAACAATGTATTCAGTGATTATAGCTTATGGATAGTGAAATGAATGACAAAAATGTTATAAGGGTTTAAAGAGAGGAATTAGAAACATTCCGTTATAAAGTACTGGCACTAACAGTGTAGTGGTATGGTATTATTTGAAAGAGGACTTGGATAAATTGTAAATGTACGTTGCAAATGCAAGGGCAACCACTAAAAAAGAGTTTTAAAAAAGTATAATTTATACGTTAACAGAATAGAAAAAATAGAATCACAAAAAATACTCAGTTAAACCCAGAGAAGGCAGAAAAAGAGTGGAAAATGAAAAGAGAAACGAAGAACAAGGACCATGACCAGAAAAATGTAGCAAGTATGGTAGGTATTAATCCAACTATATCAATAATCACTTTAAATGTCAATGGTATAAATACACCAATGAAAATACACAGATTGTCAGAGTGTATTATAAAATAAGACTTAATTATATATTATCTACAAGAAACCGACTTCAAATATAAAGAGACATATAGATTAAAATAGGGACGGAGAACAATATACCACGCTAACATTAATCAAAAACAAAGCTGAGGTAGCTCTATTCATTTCAAACAAAGCAGACTTCAGATCAAGGAAATTATCAGGGACAAAGAGGGCCATTAAATAGAAGGATTAATTCTCCAAGAATACATACCTATCCTTAAAAGATATGCATCCAACAAAAAAGCACTGAAACATGTGCTTTTCAACACCCCTTTACTGGTAATTGACAGATACAACGGTTAAAAAATCAGTAAGTAATTGAACTGAACAGCATCATCAATCAGCTGGATTTAATTGACATTTATAGACTACTTCATCCAACAAAAGCGAATACACATTCTTCTAAAGTTCATATAGAACATTCATTAAGATAGACCACATTCTGGGCCATAAAACAGACCTTAATAAATTCAAAAGAATAAAACCTTACACCAGTATGAAATTAAACTAGAAAAAATAACAGTAATATAATATTCAATGAAATCCCTATCAAAATACAAATGGCATTTTCCACAAAAGTAGAACAAATAATTCTAAAATTTGTATGGAAACACAAGACCCGAAATAGCCAAAACAATCTTGAGAAAGAAGTACAGAAGTAGACATATCAGATGTCCTGATTTCAAACTATACTACAAAGCTACAGTAATAAAAATAGTATGGTACTGGCACAAAAACAGTCCCATAGATCAATGGAACAGCATAGAGAGTCCAGAAATAAACCCATGCTTATATAGTAAATTAATCTACGACAAAGGAGGCAAGAAAATACCATGGGGAGAAGACCCTCTTTCCAATAAATGGTTTGGGAAAACTGGACAGCTAGCTACATGCAGAAGAATCAAACTGGACTACTTTCTCATGCCACATACAAAAATAAACTCAAAATGAATTAAACGCTTAAATACAAGACCTGAAACCATAAAACATCTAGAAGAAAACATAAGTGGTAGGCTCTTTGACATCAGTCTTAGTAATATTTTTTGGAATATGTCTCCTCAGGCAAGGAAAATAAAAGCAAAAAAAAAGTGAGACTACATCAACTTACAAAGCTTTTTCACAGCAAAGGAAACTATCAACAAAATGAAAAGCCACCTTACTGAATGTGAGAAGATATTTGCAAATGATATATCCAACAAGAATATATATATACACACACACACACACACACACACACACACACACATACAACACACACACACAAGGATATATACAAGGATAATATATATATATATATATTTTATATTCAAAATATAAAAAAGAAATCATACAATTCCACTTCAAAGAAACCAACAACACAGTTTAAAAAATGACAGAGGACATGAATAGAGATTTTTCCAAAGAAGATATACAGATAGCCAGAGGTGCATGAAAAGATGTTCAAAATCATTAGGGAAATGCAAATCAAAACTACAATGAGCTAACACCTCACATCTGTCAGAATGGTTATTATCAAAAAGACAAGAAATAATAAGTGTTGGTGAAGATGTGGAGAAAAGAACCCTCATTCACTGTTGGTAGGAATGTACACTGGTGCAGCCCCTATGGAAAGCAATATGAAGATTCCTTAAAAAATTGAAAATAAAACTACCATAAAATCCAGAAACTCCACTCTGGGTATTTATGCGAAGAAAATGAAAACACTAATTTAAAAGATATATGCACCCATATGTTAGGTTCAACCTAAGTGTCCATCGACAAATGAATGGATAAGAAATATATGGTATATATACACACTGGAATATTACTCAGCCATAAAAAAGAATGAAATCTTGCTACTTGTCACAGCATGGGTGGACCTAGGGGGTATTATGCTAAGTGAAATAAGTCAGACAGAGTAAGACAAATACTGTATGATTTCACTTACATGTGGAATCTAAAAAAAACAAAACAAACGTGAAAACATAACCAAACAGAGTCATAGATAAAGAGAATAAACAGGCAGTTGTCAGTGGAGTAGTGGTTGAGGGGAGGAGAGAAATAGGTTAGGGAGATTAAACTTCTAGTTACATTATGAAATGTACAGTGTGGGGAATATAGTCAATAATTATGTAATATCTTTGTAAGGTGACAGGTGACAACTATACTTATCATGGTGATCATTTTTAAATGTACAGAAATATTGAATCACTATCTTGTGTACCAGGAACTAACACACTGCTGTAGGTCAATTATACTTCAAAAACCAGCAAACAAATTCAGAGAAAAAGAGATCAGCTTTGTGGTTATCAGAGACAGGGCATGGGGGAAGGGGGAATTAGATGAAGGTAGTCAAAAGGTACAAGCCTCTAGTTATAAGATCAGTAAGTACTAGATATGTAATTTACAACATGACAAAGATAATTAACACTGCTCTATGTTATATATAAAAGTTGTTAAAAGAGTAAATCTTATTTTCTATTTCTTTTATGCTATATTTATATGAGACTATGGATTTTTAGTAAGCTTATTGTGGTAATCATTTCATGATGTATGTAAGTCAAATCATTATTTTGTACACCTTAAACATATATATGTCAATTATATCTCAATAAAAATGGAAGGAAAAATAGCGGTTAGTTGGAGTTGAGATATTCTGTAAGTATAAAATAGACACCACATTTTGAAGAATTAGTACAAAAAGGAATGTAAAATATCTCATTAATAATTTGTTATATTACATATTAAATTGGTAATATTCTTAATA
The DNA here is from genome assembly GCF_000442215.2 of Lipotes vexillifer. Lineage (NCBI taxonomy): Eukaryota > Metazoa > Chordata > Mammalia > Artiodactyla > Lipotidae > Lipotes > Lipotes vexillifer. Next base: position 1,158,614 of record NW_006769335.1, read on the forward strand.
TATAGGGTTAAATAAAGTTTATGATTTTAAAAAATGTCTAAGTTCAATGTCTTATCTAAATATCATCTAAATCAGATACTGGTGAGATCATTCATCCTGAAGCAAACTGCTCTCCAGCTGGCAACCTGCAAAATCAAGCATGTTAGGTGCTTCCAAAATACCAATATGGGACAGGCATAGAACAAACACTCCCATTCCAAAAGGAAGAAATAGGAAAATAGAAAGGGGTACTGGTACTGAGCAAGTCCCAAAACTTAAGGCCAGTTTGGGTGGGGATCCTGCCTTCTAGACACACTGGGGTAGTGGTCTTGTCCCCAAGGCTTTGGGTGGCCCTGCTCCCATGGCTTGGTCGGCACAGCACATTCTGCAGCTCTCCTGGGTCAGAGTTCATTGCGGGTGACTCTCCCAGGCTGGAACTGCATACATGTGGTTCTACTAGTTTGGGGTAATGGAGGCAGCCCCATTCCCACAGATCCATTTGGCATTGCACCAGTGGGGACTCTCTGTGGTGGCCATGGCTTACAACAGCCCTTTGCCTCCACCCATCAAAATACATTTGGAAGTAGTCACACCTCCATAGCTCTTGCACTCTGCATGCTGGCAGAGAAGGTGCTGCAGTGATGCCCACAAGGTTTAGTGCCTATGCCCTCCAGAGGGGCAACCACTTTAAGCCTGTGCCTGTGCTTCCCCTTATATAATCCTTTTCTCTCAGAAGAGTGTCTAGCATATAGTAGGTAAGCTTCATCATTTTGCACTAAGTAAAGGCAAAAGATTCCCAGCTATAGAATCAACACTTCAATTGCTTGAATGAGAATAATATCCTCCTATATAAATTGGTAATTGGTATATTCTGAAGCTTACTGCAGCCTTATTTGTGTAAAATCTTGGCCCTGCCCAAGGCCCGTCCATTCTCAGTGAAAGTAAAGTGGCCATAAATTTAGTCATGTGTCGCATTTAGGCTTCTTAATCTTCAAAAGAATCTATCTACCCAAATTTCAGCTCATTTGATTGTAAAACATATGGGTCTGCATGTAACTGACATGACTATGATTTCTGAATTCCAATTACTTCTCAGAGAATTCCAATTTCAGCTTTATATTGCCTAATTCTTATGCACATCTTTGTGACAAGATAGTATTTATAGAGAATTATTGGAGAAACATGCAGTCAAGATATTCCTCTAAGTGACTGAGATTTTCTTTTCCACCCAAACGAACTACCCTCTGAATCTGAGGTTTACCACAGCAGTGATTGTTGGAGTAATGTTTCGCTTTTCTACTCATTTGGACCTGAAAGTTTGAGCAAGAACTCAAACCAATATCTTACAAACCCAAATTTGACTCCTCCTTGTCTATAATGTAATAGAAACAACAAACTGAAAAGTTATTAGGGCCAGGAATAGTCAATGTAGCTCAAAAGAAGGGAAACTGAAGAATCAGAATACAGGCATCCCTCTGAAAAAAAAATTACTGCAAGAAATAGAAAGTTTTAAAACTTTGGTGATAAGTTGTCAATATAATGAAAGGTGGCTTCAATAAAACTCAAATAGTAATGAAGATAAAAATTACCCTTAGATTAGGAACAGAAGGAAATATTTACAATAGTATGCTGGGAGAGGAGGGGAGCCTTGATTTGCAGCATTTGCCAAATTCTGTGGAGTGGGGCTAATTCCAAGCTACCACATGATGTCAATAAACTTGAAGTTGGGAAAAGATGTGCAAAGTCAGGTCTCATGAGCCAGTATGAGTGCATCCAGTACACCACTGAATCTGTCTCAAATGATCAGTTGATATCATAGTTAAAGCTTAAGATCAGTAGCCAGAAAGGACTCCTTCTTTCACCACTACTACTTGTCATTGGATCAGAGTGTTTTGAACAATGATTCTCAAACCTAACTTCTAGAAATCTCTGAGAAACTTTGAAAATAAAAATGTCCAGGCTCCTCTCCATGTAAAGTAAATAAGAACCTCTGGAGGTGAGTCTTGGTTGTTTTTTAAATTCTCCAGATGATTTTAATGAATGGCAAAGGCAGTGAACAGCTAGGACATTTAATGTAATTAAACAAGGAATAGGAAACTTAGAGCTGTTGGAAAGGAGACAGAGTAAGAATTATTTATCGGGCCTCCCTGGTGGCGCAGTGGTTGAGAGTCCGCCTGCTGATGCAGGGGATACGGGTTCGTGCCCCGGTCCGGGAGGATCCCGCATGCCGCGGAGCGGCTGGGCCCGTGAGCCATGGGCGCTGAGCTTGCGCGTCCGGCAACGGGAGAGGCCACGACAGTGAGAGGCCCACATATCGCAAAAAAAAAAGAATTGAATTATTTAGACGTAACTGTCCACCCGAAAAACCCAAGATAAACAATTAAAAAACTGTTAAAACTCACAGGAAATATTGTTAAAAATCCTTGGTCAGAAAATAAAGATACAAAAATCATAAGCATCTTATACACTAGCAATAATCAGTTCCAAAATTTATTGATAATAAGAAAAATGGTACTCTGTGCATGTGTGTGTATATGTTATTTTTATAATCAAACCTAGGAATAAATATGTGTAAACATTTAGGACTCATCTAGAAAAAAGTATAAAATATAAAAAGAAAACTACATAAATGAAAACATATACTGTGATTCTGTACAGAAAGACTAAATATTGAAAAGTTATCAACTTGACTCCAATTAAGTTTTAGATTTAATAGGATTCAAATAAAAATGTCAAAAAGCTTATGTTTTCTGGAACATGATAAAAAGTTTACATGGGACAATGAGTTGGCAAAAATGGTTTAAACATTTTTTTAAAGAAGAATAATTGGGGAGAATTTGTGCTACTTGATAGGAAAATGATTAAAGATGCTACAACAATAACAAGGTCATACTAGTACAAGAATAACAAATGGAAAAAGTGAAGAGCTCATGAAAAGATCATCATGTAAATATGAGAACTTAATATACAATAAAAGCAGCATTATAAATTAGTGAAAAAAGAAGACATTCAATAAATGGAGCATAGAAAATTAATAATTTGGAAAAAATTCAGTTAGATCCCTATTTCACAACCAAACATATTCAATTTCAAATTAACAGAAGAATTAACATGTAAAAAAAAACATTCAATTTGCAGAAAACCAAATGAATTTTTATAGGCTCTTGGTTTGGGAATGACATTCTGAGCATATTAGAAAATGAAGTTTTGTGTGCACCCTGGAGCACATCATGAATATATAGCAAGGTTCACAAGTTCTAGAAACTGGAACAGAGATGACCATTTGACAGCTATATTGGGGTCATCGTTTGATGTAGAATATGCACTGAAACTATGCATCCCCAAAATGAGCCTATAGTCAGGTGACAAACGGCACCAGAGACATTAGGGAATCTTTGTGAAATACAGATTCCTGGATCCCAAGACAAGAGACTGTTTCATTGGGCCCAGGGTTAGGCCTGGGAAGTTTTGTTTTGTTTTGTTTTGTTTTTGAATAACAACTTCTCAAATGTGATTCTAGGGTGAGGCTGTTTTCCTGTTGTGTTTTGTTATGTGATAGATAATAAGATTGAGAGTAAAAATAATCATAGGAATATCTTGGTCAAAGTTCTAAGCACCACTCCAAATGAGGGCACAATGTTTATTTAACTCACATTTAGAGGAAGAAAAACAAAAACGAAAACACAACAACAAAAATACCCCCACAATAGTAAGAAGGTAATAGTGGCTCCTCTAAAACACACGAGTCATGTCAGAGTGTACCAACTAATGAAGAAAACATGAGTAATATGATATTACTGTGAAAATTCTGGTTGCATTAATAGTAAGATAAGCTTTGATTACTTGCAGTTGATAAAACTGATCGACTGAGAGGAAGAAAGAGAAGTCACTAATAGAAAGTGGAGGAAAAATGAGACTATCAGTCTCTGACACAAGTCGTGAAGGAAGTAATGATTAATGTGATTGATCAGTTTCACCAAGTTACAGCCTTGCCAGCTCAGTCTCTTGCTTATTGCCCTTCTTCACTTATAAAACCCAGGGATGGCAGACTAAAGGAGAGCTGAAATAAAGGTCACTTGTCCTTTTGTTGTTGCTGTATATATATGTGTCCCAAGTAGAGTGATAAGAGACAATACACTCATAGGAAAACAAATATTATAAACTACGGCTGCAGGAGATCTTCAAATATTTAATAACCAATAATGGCACACGGTTCCATCAATAAGCAGAGATACTGGTTGTAAACACCAGAAATAGCCACACTGATGCCTCCCAGCTATTTCAGACCTGGTTCCTGCTATATATGTAGAAGACAGGGGTGCTACCTGACAAAAAGGTGGAAGCAACCTTAGTTAGCTGATTAAAATAAATCCATATGTGATCTACTGGTTCTCCCTGGATTCAAATTATATCAAGATTATTAATAATATTTATAACCTTGAGACAATAATTCTACTTCAGCAAATCTATGCAAAGTAAACATTAGAACGACTTCATCCACAAATTATATAATCACAAAAAAGGAGACAAATGAAATGCTCAATAAGAAGGAAATAATCTGATAAATTTTGGTTCTTTTGTCTACCATAATATTATGCAGCCATTAAAATATTTGCAAAGCATTTTTAATCGTATGGGAAATGCTTATGTTGAGGTAATTGTGGCCATGAAAAATCTAAATCTCCCTACACATCCTCCATAAATCAACACAGAACCACTAGAAACACATAAAAGTACACAAAGCCATGCTCTCCACATGAAAACACAGAAAACACCCAAATTCCAAATTAATTGTAAGTAGAAAAATAAACACCAAATCCCAGTGAGGTATCACTCATAGTCCCCCTCCACAAACCTTTGTAGAAAGCAAGGGCAATGCTGGGCAAAGTTCATTCATGAGAAATAAAGAGGACTAGAGGTCTAAGATTAATATAAAGCTAGCACCAGAAAGACAAAGTCTACACAAAGTGTAAAAATACTGAAAGACAGTCAGGGTAGATCAGAGCACTTAGGGAAAGGTGTTTAAGCAGTCTTCAAAAGGCAGTCTTGAGAGAGACCTTCAAGATGGATGGAGAAGTAAGATGTAAAGATCACCTTCCTTCCCACAAATACATCAGAAATACATCTACATGTGGAACAACTCCTACAGAACACCTACTGAATGCTGGCAGAAGACCTCAGACTTCCCAAAAGGCAAGAAACTCCCCACATATCTGGGTAGGGCAAAAAAAAAAAAAAGAAGAGAAAAGAAAAAACAGAGACAAAAGAATAGGGACAGGACCTGCACCTATTGGAGGGAGCTGTGAAGGAGGAAAAGTTTCCACACACTAGGAAGCCCCTTCACTGGCGGTGACAGAGGGGTGGTGGTGGGGAAGATTTGAAGCCACGGAGGAGAGCACAAAAAGGCATGCAGAGGGCAAAGCAGACAGATTCCTGCACAGAGGATCATTGCCGACCAGCATTCACCAGCTTGAGAGGTTTGTCTGCTCACCCGACAGGGCGGGTGGAAGCTGGGAGCTGAGGCTTGGGCTTCGGAGGTCAGATCCCAGGGAGAGGACTGGGATTGCCTGTGTGAACACAGCCTGAAGTGGGCTAGTGTGCCACAGCTAGCCGGGAGGGAGTCTGGGAAAGTGTCTGGAACTGCCTAAGAGGCAAGAGACCATTGTTTCAGGGTGTGTAAGGACAGGGGATTCAGAGCACCGCCTAAATGAGCATCCAGAGCCAGGCGCAATCCGTGGCTACCAGCGCAGACACCAGAGACGGGCGTGACATGTTAAGGCTGCTGCTGTAGCCACCAAGAAGCCTGTGTGCAAGCATAGGTCACTAACCACACCTGGCCTCCCGGGAGCCTGTGCAGCCTGCCACTGCCTGGGTTCCATGATCCAGGGACAACTGCCCTGGGAGAACACACAGTATGCTTCAGGCTGTTGCAACATCACACCAGCCTCTGCCACTGCAGGCTCACCCCGTATTTTTTACCCCTCCCTTCCCCCAGTCTGACTGAGCCAGAGACCCCTAATCAGCTGCTACTTTAACCCTGTCCTGCGTGGGCAGGGAACAGATGCCCTCAGGTGACCTACAGGCAAAGGCAGTGTCAAATCCAAAGCTGAACCCCAGGAGCTCTGAAAACAAAGAAGAGAAAGGGAAATTTTTCCCAGAAGCCTCAGGAGCAGCAGATTAAACCTCCACAATCAACTTTATTTACCTTGCATCTCTGGAACACCTGAATAGACAATGAATCATCCCAAAATGGAGGCAGTGGACTTTGGGAGTGACTGTAGACTTCGGGTTTGCTTTCTCCATCTAATTTGTGTCTGGTCTTATGTTTATCTTAGTTTAGAATTTAGAGTTTATTATCATTGGAAGATTTGTTTATTGATATGGTTACTCTCTTCCTTTATATATATATATATATATAGATAGATAGATAGATACATACATACATACATACATACATTTTTATCCTTTTTCTCTTTTGTGAGTGGGTATGTGTATGCTTCTTTGTGTAATTTTGTCTATATAGCTTTGCTTTTACCATTTGTCCTAGGGTTATGTCTGTCCAGTTTTTGGTTGTTGTTTGTTTGGGTTTTTTTTTTTGCATAGTTTTTAGTGCTTGTTATCATTAGTGGATTTGTTTTTTCATTTGGTTGCTCTCTTCTTTCTTTTCTTTCTTTACTACTATTTAATTTTTTTAACTTTTAATAATTTAAAAAATTATTTTAATAACTTTATTTCTTTCTCTCTTCTTCCCTTTTCTTCTGAGCCATGAGGCTGACAGGGTGTTGGTGCTGTGGCCAGCTGTCAGGCCTGTACCTCTTAGGTGGGAGACCCAAGCTCAGGACACTAGTCCACCAGAGACCTCCCAGCTCCACATAATATCAACTGGACAAAGATCTCCCAGAGATCTCCATCTCAACGTGAAGACCCAGATCCACTCAATGACCAGCAAGCTACAGTGCTGGACACACTATGCCAAACAACAAGCAAGACAGGAACAAAACCCCACCCATTAGCACAGAGGCTGCCTAATATCATAATAAGGTCACAGACACCCCAAAACACACCACGAGATGCAGTCCTGCCATCAGAAAGACAAGACCGAGCCTCATCCACCAGAACACAGGCACCAGTCCCCTCCACAAGGAAGCCTACACAACCCACTGAACCAACATTAGCCACTAGGTGCAGAGACCAAAAACAATGGGAACTACAAACGTGCAGCCTGCAAAAAGGAGACACCAAACACAGTAAGTGAAGCAAAAGAAGAAAGAGAAGCAAACAGTAGATGAAGGAGCAAGGTAAAAACCCACTAGACCAAACAAATTAAGAGGAAATAGGCAGTCTACCTGAAAAATAATTCAGAGTAATGATAGTAAAGATGATCCAAAATCTTGGAAATTCAACAGAGAAAATACAAGAAACGTTTAACAAGCACCTAGAAGAGCTAAAGAGAAAACAAACAATGAAGAACAACACAATAAATGATATTAAAAATTCTCTAGAAGGAATCAATAGCAGAATAACGGAGGCAGAAGAACAGATAAGTGACCTCAAAGATAAAATAGTGGAAATAACTACCACAGAGCAGAATAAAGAAAAAAGAATGAAAAGAATTGAGGACAGTCTCAGAGATATCTGGGAACAATGAATGCACCAATATTCGAACTATAGGTTCCCGGAAGAAAAAGAGAAAAACAAAGGGACTGAGAAAATATTTGAAGAGATTATAGTTGAAAACTTCCCTAATATGGGAAAGGAAATAGTCAATCAAATCCAGGAAGCGCAGAGTCCCATACAGGATACATCCAAGGAGCAACATACCAAGACACATAGTAATCAAATTATCAAAAACTAGATACAAAGAAAAAATAGTAAAAGCAGCAAGGGAAAAACAACAAGTACCTTACAAGGGAATCTCCATAAGGTTAACCACTGATTTTTCAGCAGAAACTCTGCAAGTCAGAAGGGAGTGGCAGAACATTTTTTAAGTGATGAAAGGGAAAAACGTACGACAAAGATTACTCTACCCAGCTAGGATCTCACTCATATTTGAGGGAGAAATTAATACCTTACAGAGAAACAAAAGCTAAGAGAATTAAGCAATAGCAAACCAGCTTTATAAAAAATGCTAAAGGAACGTCTCTAGGGAGGAAACACAAGAGAAGGAAAAACCCTACAATAAAAAACTCAAAACAATTAAGAAAATGGTAGTAGGAATATCCACATCCATAACTACCTTAAATGTAAATGAATTAAATGCTCCAACCAAAAGACATAGACTGGCTAAATGGACAGCAAAACAAGACCCGTATATATGCTGTTTACAAGAGACTCATTTCAGACCTAGGGAAATATATAGACTGGAAGTGAGGGGATGGAAAAAGATATTCCGTGTAAATGGAAATCAAAAGAAAGCTGGAGTAGCAATTCTCATATCAGACAAAATAGACTTTAAGATAAAGCCTATTATGAGAGACAAAAAAGGACACTACATAATGATCAAGGGATCAATCCAAGAAGAAGATATAACAATTGTAAATACTGATGAACCCAACATAGGAAAACCTCAATACATAAGGCAAGTGTTAACAGCAAACAGGAAATCAGCAGTAACACAATCATAGTAGGGGACTTTAACACCCCACTTTCACCAATGGACAGATGATCAAAAATGAAAATAAATAAGGAAACACAAGCTTTAAATGATACATTAAACAAGATGTACTTAATATTTATAGGACATTTCATCCACAAACAACAGACTATACTTTCTTCTCAAGTGCTCATGGAACATTCTCCAGGATAGATCATATCTTGGGTCACAAATCAAGCCTTGGTAATTTTCAGAAAGTTGAAATTGTATCAAGTAAGTTTTCTCACCAGAACGCTATGAGACTTAATATCAATTACAGGAAAAACTCTGTAAAAACTACAAACACATGGAAGCTAAACAATACATTACTAAATAACCAAGGGATCACTGAAAAATTCAAGGAGGAAATAAAAAAATACATAGAAACAAATGACATTGAAAACATGATGACCCAAAACCTATGGGATGCAACAAAAGCAGTTCTAAGAGGGAATTTTATAGAAATACAATACTACCTCAAGAAACAAGAAACATCTCAAATAAAGAAACTAACTTTACACCTAAAGCAACTAGAGAAAGAAGAACAGAAAAACCCCAAAGTGAGCAGAAGTAAAGAAATCATAAAGATCATATCAGAAATAAATGAAAAAGAAATTAAGGAAATAATAGCAAAGACCACAAAACTAAAAGCTGGTTCTTTGGGAAGATAAACAAAATTGATAAACCATTACCCAGACTCATCGAGAAAAAAAGGGAGAAGACTCAAATCAATAGAATTAGAAATGAAAAAGGAGCAGTAACAATGGACACTGCAGAAATACAAAGGATAATAAGAGATTACTACAAGCAACACTATGCCAATAAAGTGGACAAGCTGGAAGAAATTCTTAGAAAAGCACAAACTTCTGAGACTAAACCAAGAAGAAATAGAAAATATATACAGACCAATCACAAGCACTGAAATTGAGACTGTGATTAAAAATTTTTGAAAAAACAAAAACCCAGGACAAGATGGCTTCAAAGGAGAATTGTATCAAACATTTAGAGAAGAGCTAACAACTATCCTTCTCAAACTCTTCCAAAATATAGCAGAGGGAAGAACACTCCCAAACTCATTCTAAGAGGCCACCATCACCCTGATACCAAAACCAGGCAAAGATGTCACAGAGAAAGAAAACTACAGGTCAATATCACTGATGAACACAGATACAAAAATCCACAACAAAATACTAGCAAACAGAATCCAACAGTACATTAAAAAGTTCACACACCATGATCAAGTGGGGTTTATCCCAGGAATGCAAGGATTCTTCAATATATGCATATCAATCAATGTGATAAACCATATTAACAAATTGAGGGAGAAGAACCATATGATTATCATAATAGATGCACAAAAAGTATTCTACAAAATTCAACACCCATTTATGATAAAAACCCTGGAGAAAGTAGGCATAGAGAGAACTTACCTGAACATAATAAAGGCCATGTATGACAAATGCACAGCTAACATCATTCTCAGTGGTGAAAAATGAAAGTATTTCCACTAAGATCAGGAACAAGTCAAGTTTGTCCACTCTCACCACTATTATTCACCACAGTTTAGGAAGTTTTAGCCACAGCAATCAGAGAAGAAAAAGAAATAAAAGGAATCGAAATTGGTAAAGAAGAAGTGAAGCTGTTACTGTTTGCAGAGTACACGATACTATACATAGGGAATCCTAAAAATGCTACCAGAAAACTATTAGAGCTCATCAATGAATTTGGTAAAGTAGCAGGACACAAAATTAATGCACAGAACTCTCTTGCTTTCCTAAACACTAAAGATGAAAAATATGAAAGAGAAATTAAGGAAACACTCCCATTAAAATACCAGGAATAAAGCTACCTAAGGAGGCCAAAGACCTGTATGCAGAAAACTATGACACTGATGAAAGAAATTAAAGATGATACAAAGAGATGGAGAGATATACTGTGTTCTTGGATTGGAAGAATCTACATTGTGAAAATGACTATACTACTCAAAGCAATCTACAGATTCATTGCAACCCCTATCAAACTATCAACGGAATTTTTCACAGAACAAGAACAAAAAATTCACACTTTGTATTAAATGACAGAAGACCCTGAACAACCAAAGCAATCTGGAGAAAGAAAAATGGAGGTGACAGAATCAGGCTACCAGACTTCAGACTATACTACAAAGCTACAGTAATCAAGACAGTATGGTAATGGCACAAAAACAGAAATATCGATCAATGGAACAGGATAGAAAGCCCAGAGATAAACCTACACAAATATTGTCACCTTATTTTTCATAAAGCAGGCAATAATATACAATGGAGAAAAGAGAGCCTCTTCAATGAATGATGCTGGGAAAAGTGAATAGGTACATGGAAAAGAATGAAAGTAGAACACTCCCTAACACCATACACAAAAATACACTCAAAATGGATTAAAGACCTAAATGTAAGACCAGACACCATGAAACTCTTAGTGGAAAATATAGGCAGAACATTCTATGACATAAATCACAGCAAGATTCTTTTTGACCCACCTCCTAGAGAAATGGAAATAAAGATGAAAATAAACAACGGGGACCTAATGAGACTTAAAAGCTTTTGCACAGCAAAGTAAACCATAAACGGGATAAAAAGACAGCTCTCAGAATGGGGGAAAATATTTCCAAATGAAGCAACTGACAAGGAATTAACCTGCAAAATTTACAAGCAGCTCATGCAGGTCAATATAAAAAAGAAACCAAAAAGCCGAATCCAAAAATGGGCAGAAGACCTAAATAGACGTTTCTCCAAAGAAGACATACAGATTGCCAACAAACACATGAAAGGATGCTCAACATCACTGATCATTAGAGAAATGCAAATCAAAACTACAATGAGGTATCAACTCACACGGGTCAGAATGGCCATCATCAAAAAATCTACAAAGAATAAATGCTAAAGAGGGTGTGGGGAAAGGGAACCCTGTTGCACTGTTGGTGGGAATGTAAGTATATATATGAATGTATGTATCACCACTATGGAGAACAGTATGGGGTTTTCTTAAAAAACTAAAAATAGTACTACCATACGACCCAGCAATCCCACTACTGGGCATATACACTGAGAAAACCATAATTCAAAAAGAGTCACGTACCACAATGTTCACTGAAGCTCTATTTACAATAGCCAGGACGTGGAAGCAACCTAAGTGTCCACTGACAGATGAATGGATAAAGACGATGTGGCACATATATACATTGGAATATTACTCAGCCATAAAAAGAAATGAAATTGAGTTATTTGTAGTGAGTTGGATGGACCTAGACTCTGTCATTCAGAGTGAAGTAAGTCAGAAGAAAACCCCAAATACCATTTCCTAACACACATATATGGAATCTAAAAAAAAAAATGGTAATGAAGAACCTAGGGACAAGACAGGAATAAAGATGCAGATGTAGAGAATGGACTTGAGGACACGGGGTGGGAGGAAGTACAAGCTGGGATGAAGTGAGAGAGTGGCATCAACTAATATATACTACCAAATCTAAAATAGATAGCTGGTGGGAAGCAGCCCCATAGCACAGGGAGTTCAGCTCAGTGTTTTGTGACCACCTAGAGGGGTGGGATACGGAGGGGTGGAGGGAGACACAAGAGGGAGGGGATATGGGGATATATGTATATGTATAGCTGATTCACTTTGTTATAAAGCAGAAACTAACCCACCATTGTGAAGCAATTATACTCCAATAAGGATGCTTAAAAAATAAAAATAAAAACTTATGTCAAAAGACATGAACAGACAATTGTCATACATAGTATGTATACATCTGTGTATATGTGTGTGTACCATTAAGCATATGAAAAGAAGACCAATCTCTCTCATAGTAAAGAAATGCAATTTAAAACTGCAAGACTCGGTTTCCCTGGTGGTGCAGTGTTTGAAAATCTGCCTGCCAATGCAGGGGACATGGGTTCGAGCTCTGGTCTGGGTAGATCCCACATGCCGCAGAGCAACTGGGCCCATGAGCCACAACTACTGAGCCTGCGCGTCTGGAGCCTGTGCTCCAGAACAAAAGAGGCCACAACAGTGAGAGGCCTGCACACCGTGATGAAGAGTGGCCCCCGCTCTCTGCAATTAGAGAAAGCCCTCAAACAGAAACGAAGACCCAACACAGCCAAAAATAAATAAATAAATTTTAAAAAACCCCTGCAAGACCTAAATGTAAGACCAGATACTATAAAACTTAGAGGAAAACATAGGCATAGCATTCTTTGACACAAGTCACAGCAGTATCTTTTTCAATCTGTCTCCCAGAGTAATTGAAATAAAAACAAAAATAAACAAATGGGACCTAACTAAATTCAAAAGCTTTTGCACAGCAAATGAAGGCACAACCAAAACGAAAAGAAAACCAACAGAATGGGAGAAAATACTTGGAAATGATGTGACCGACAAGGGATTCATCTCCAAAATTTACAAAGAGCTCATGTGGCTCAATATCAAAAAACAAACAACCCAATAAAAAAATGGGCAGAAGACTTAATAGCCATTTCTCCAAAGAAGCCATACAGATGGCCAAGAGGCCCAAGAAAAGATGCTCAAAATCACTAATTATCATAGAATTGCAAATCAAAAATACAAGATATTACCTCACACCAGTCAGAATGGCCATCAGCAAATAATCTACAAACAATAAATGCTGGAGAGGGTGTGGAGAAAAGGGAACTCTCTTGCATTATTGGTGAGAATGTAAATTGATACAGCCACTATGGAGAACAAACAGTATGGAGGTTCTTTAAAAAACTAAAAATAGAGCTACCATATGACCCAGCAATCCCACTACTGGGCATATACCCTGAGGAAACCATAATTCAAAAAAATACATGTACCCCAATGTTCCTTGCAGCAGTATCTACAATAGTCAGGACATGGGAGCAACTTAAATGGCCACTGACAGATGAGTGGAAAAAGATGTGGTACAATTTTACAATGGAATATTATTCAGCCATAAAAAAGAGTGAAATAATGCCATTTGCAGCAACATGGATGGACCTGGAGATTATCATACTAAGTGAAGTAAGTCAGACAGAGAAAGACAAATATCATATATTGCTTATATGCAGAGTCTTAAAAAATGATACAAATGAACTTATTTACAAAAAAGAGAAACAGACTCAGACTTAGAAGATGAACTTATAGTTACTAGGGAAAAAAAGGGGGCAGGGATAGATTGGGAATTTGGGATTGACAGGTACACACTGCTATATTTAAAATAGATAACCAACAAGGACCTACTGTATAGCACAGGGAATGCTGCTCAATATACTATAATAACCTAAATAGGAAAAGAATTTGAAAAAGAATAACTACATGTATATATATATAAAACTAAATCACTTTGCTGTACACCTGAAACTAACACAGCATTGTTAATCAACTGTGATCCAATATAAAATAAAAATTAAAAAAAAAACCATACAGATTTAGAGGAGACCAAGATGGTGACATAGGAGTCTACTAAACGTCCCTCCTCCCACAGACACACACAGCAATCCTCTCTGAGAGAAATCCAGAAACTAGCTGAGTGACTCCTATATATTGGGCAAATGAGAAAATATCCACATGGAATTTGGCGGGAAAGATGGAGATATACTCTCACTGTAAACCAGTCACTCCACCCAGCATAATACCGTATAGTCAGGAGGGAACCCTGAACTCTGGTGTGAACCTTCTCCTGAAGAGTGAAGGCTTCAGATCACACATCTAGTATCCCAACTTTTATTCATTCCCTTCCTTGTTACAAAAAGGATTTAAGATAGTGTTCCATTTAACTGTGGATATAAAGGGAGATAAGCAAAAGGATTAAATTATCTAGTTTAATGCATGATTGAAGGCAATCTGCTGATGTTCTTTTAATATCAATGTGAGCAGTGATTTTAATCTAATGTAGGTTTGAGTCTGTTAACTCCATAAATAAGATTACAATTACTAATCTAAAAATAATTAAATGCAAACCTATACAACAATGAATATGAACAAACCATTGCAATTCAGACAACATGGCTAAATCTCAGAAACATAATACTGAGAAAAAGAAGCCAGACATAAAAGAATACATACTGTAATTCCATTTATTTAAAATTCTAAAAGAGTCTAAACTAGTCTAGAAGTCAGGTTAGTGATTACCTTTGGAGAGAATGAATGGTAATAATGATTGGGGGAGGCCCCAAAGAGTGTTTCTCCAAGAACTGTTCTATTTCTTCACCTGGGTGGTGGTTATAGAGGTGTGATCAATTTTAAAAATTCATTGCATGTTACACATAAGATTTGTACACTTTTCTGTACGTATGTTATATTGCAATAAAAAGTTTAATTTAAAAAGTTAAAAAATTTTTTAAAAAGTTTACTACAAAAAGTAATGTGACAATCAAAGGCAACAGATGAACTAAGATTCCCTTTCAGTTAGCTGAATTAATAATAAGATCTGTACATTAGATAATAGTATCATATCAATGTTAATTTCATTGTTTTAAGAATTATACTGTGGTTATGCAAGATCATTTCCTTGTTTTTAGAAAACTCTCAAATTCTTCAGAAAAAAGTGCATATATACTATGTCCCAAAAGTCTTAGTATACTTTTTAGCTTCAGTATCATCAGAAGTTTAAATGTTACAAATGTACAAAAAGCATTATTTGAAAGCTTATATAAATTCCTTTAATATTTATTCGTGTGAATTTTAATTTTTGTTTCAGTTCCTCTGATTCAAGATAGCAAATGCTGAGGCATGGGAAATCCCAGGCAAATAAACCTAGCCTGTTCTGAATATCTTGGCACCCTTTGGAATCATAACCATGAATACTCACATATATGAGTATGTATGGATATATGTATATATGGGAATTTGGGCATATAGGTATGTGTATGTGACTGCCAAAGTGGTTGAAACTGGCTGAAGTAGTGACTGGAATCTCCCAGGATTCTCTGACCAATAATCTAATCATCATTTTAAACAAGTTTCTAAAAGAATGACTATATATCATGGCATCAAAATTATCTGGAGAACGTTAAAAAATAAAGATTCTCAGACTCTGCCTCAGAGAGACTGAATCAGAAACTCTAGGGATGGGACCAGGGAATCTGTATTTTTACAGGACTCTCTAATTTATTCTAACACACAGTCAGCAAACACTGATTTTCAACACCTTCCACTTGCTTGTCGTTCCTTAGGTGGGAATAAGTTTACTGAGAGATAAGAGGGGGAAAATGGTGGACATTCGGTCTACCAAAAGATAGGAATTAAAACCAGAACTCCATTCTAGAGTATGTGGCTCTCTACATTAATTCCAAGAAGACAGATATGCTGGAAACATCGCAAAACCAGATTACATAAAATGTCAAAGAAGGGAGAACTTCCTTAAGGAAGGCAAAAGAAATGATAACTCCAAGAGAAGATGAAGCAACTAAGAGGCTTCATTTCCCCATGCATAGAGCTGTCCATCAATCCATACACACCGCCTCTAGATGATAATATCTGAGGGAATGTGGGTAACATTCAAAAAAGCATTCATAGTTAAAAGGGGTCAATAAAGGTTTGTATTATTTTCTTAGTGAAATTTGACAGTTACTATATGCTAGACTGACCAAAATATTTTACTTGCATTATCGCATTTAATCTTCACCACAGTCCTATGATTTCCTATTTATTACCTTCCTCATTTTGAAAATGGGCAAACAAGGGCCCAGAGAGGTTAAGAAAAATGCCCAAAAAGGCACCACTAATAAGTAATGGGGTCAGGACTTAAAGACAAGCAGTATGTCACCAGCATGTGAACACTCTACTTCATATTCTGCCTCACTCAAAAAAAAATATATATCTGAGAGGGGAGCCTGAAAAAAAAAAAGGAGTGAACTGGAATAAGCTGTGCTCTCTAATGAAGAGAAAACATTGTCTGTAATAATTTTTCTTTTCCTTTTTCTGATTAATGCCTTTTGATAGATAGCCCCTTCCATCGAGATGAGGTTAATAGGTGGCATTTTACATTCTATCTTTTATTTTAATATTTATTGGAGTATAGTTGATATACAATGTTGTGTTACCTTCTGCTTTACAGCAAAGGGAGTCAGTTATACATATACATATATCCACTATTTTTTAGATTCTTTCCCCATATACGTCATTACAGAGTATTGAGTAGAGTGCCCTGTGCTATACAATAGGTCCTTATTAGTTATCTATTTTATATATAGTAGTGTGTATATGTCGATCCCAATCTCCAATTTTCCCTCCCCTTATTCACCCCTGGTAACCACAAGATTGTTTTCTACATCTATAAATCTATTACTGTGTTATAAATAAGTTCGTTTATGATATTTTTTAGACTCCACATATGAGTGATATCATATGATATTTGTCCTTCTCTGTATGACTTACTTAGTATGAAAATCTCTAGGTCCATCCATGTTGCTGCAAAGGGCATTATTTCATTCTTTTTTATGGCTGAATAATATTCCATTGTATATATGTATCTGCTGTTTTTTATACATTCATCTGTCAATGGACATTTAGGTTGTTTCCCTGTCCTGGCTAGTGTAAACAGTGCTGCAATGAATATGGGGTGTGTGTATCTTTTGAACTATGGTTTTCTCTGTGTATATAACCAGGAGTGGGATTCCTGGGTCATATGTTAGCTCTATTTTCAGTTGTCTCCATACTGTTCCCCACAGTGGCTGTACCAGTTTCACTCCCACCAACACTGTAGGAGGGTTCCCTCTTCACCACACCCTCTCCAGCATTTATTATTTGTAGATTTTTTTGATGATGGCCATTCTGACATGTGTCAGGTGATATCTCATTGTAGTTTTGATTTGCATTTCTCTGATAATTAGTGATGTTAAACATTTTCTTGTACTTTGAATACGTGCAGTTTATTGTATGTTTATTATACCCAATTAATATATTAAATAATTTTGAAACCAAAAATGCATTATAAAATTTAAGAATGATCAATAAAACAAAAGGAATAAAATGTATACCTTCCAAACTGGTGGAGGGAAAGGAGTTAATTCTTCTATTAAAAAAAAAAAAATTACTGGAGTATGATTGCTTTACAATGTGTTAGCCTCCACTGCACAACAAAATTAATCAGCCACACACATACAGATATCCCTTGCTTTTTGGACTTCCCTCCCATTTAGGTTATCACAGTGCATTAGGTAGAGCTCCCTGGTTTTACAGTACGTTCCTATCAGTTGTCAATTTTATACATAGTATCAATAATGTATATGTGTCAATCCCAGTCCCCCAATTCCTCCCTCCACACCCTCTTTCCCCTTGGTATCCAAACATTTGTCCTCTACATCTATCTCTCTATTTCTCCTTTGCAAATAATATCACCTATACCATTTTTCTGGATTCCACATATATGCATTATTATACGATATTTGCTTTTCTCTTTCTGACATACTTCACTCAGTATGACACTCTCTAGGTCCATGCACATCTCTACAAATGACCTAATTTCGTTCCTTTTTATGGCTGACTAATATTGCATTGTATATATGTACCATGTCTTCTTTATTCATTCCTCTTTTGATGGACATTTAAGTTACTTCCATGTCCTGGCTATTGTAAATAGTGCTGCTTTGAACACTGGGGTACATGTGTTTTTTGAATTATGGTTTCCTCGGGGTATATGCCCAATAGTGGGATTGTTGGGCCATACGGTAATTTTATTTTTAGTTTTTTAAGAAACCTCCATACTGTTTTCCATAGTGGCTGTATCAATTTACATTGCCACGGACAGTGTATGAGGGCTCCCTTTTCTCCACACCCACTCCAGCATTTATTGTTTGGAGATTTTTTGATGCTGGCCATTCTAACCAGTACGTGGTGATACCTCATTGTAGTTTTGATTTGCAATTCTCTAATAATCAGTGATGTTGATCAACTTTTCATGTGTTTGTTGGCCGTCTATATGTCTTCTTTGGAAAAATGTTTATTTAGGTCTTCCAGCCATTTTTTGATTGGGTTGTTGGTTCTTTTGTTATTGAGTTGCATGAGCTGTTTGTATATTTTGGAGATAAATACCTTGCCAGATGCTTCATTTGCAAATATTTCCTCCCATTCTGAGGGTTCACTTTTTGCTTTCTCTATGGTTTTCTTTGCAGTGCAAAAGCTTTTGAGTTTAATTAGGTCCCATTTTTTTCTCTTTGTTTTTATTTCCATTACGCTATGAGGTGGGTCAAAAAAGATCTTGCAGTGATTTATGTCAGAAAGTGTTCTGCCTGTATTTTGCTCTATCAGTTTTATAGTATCCAGCCTCACATTTAGGTTTTTAATCCACTTCGAGTTTACTTTCCTGTATGTGCTAAGGAGTGTTCTAATTTCATTTTTAACATTTAGCTGTCCAATTTCCCCAGCACCAGTTACTGAAGAGACACTTTTACCTATTGTATATTCTTGCCTTCTTTGTCATAGATTAGTTGAGCATAGGTGCGTGGGTTTATCCCTGGACTTTCTCTCCTATTCCATTGATCTATATTTCTATTTTGGGGCCAGGACCATTCTGTTTTGATTACTATAGCTTTGTAGTATATTCTGAAGCCAGGAAGGCTGATTCCTCCAGCTCAATCTTTCATTCACAAGATTGCTTCAGCTATTCAGGGTCGTTTGTATTTCCATAGAAATTGTAAATGTTTTTGCTCTAATCCTGTGAAAATCACCATTGGCAATTTGATAGGGATTGCATTGAATCTGTAGACAGCTTTGGGTAGTATGTTTATTTTAATAAAATTGATTCTTCCAATCCAAGCACATGGTACATCTCTCCATCTGCCTGTGTCATCTTTGATTTCTTTAATCAGTATCTTACAGTCTTCTAAGTACAGGTATTTTCCATCCTTAGGCAGATTTATCCTGGGTATTTTATTCTGTATTTTATAAACAAATTTATTGGAGTATAATTGCTTCACAATGCTGTGTTAGTTTCTGCTGCATAACAAAGTGAATCAGCTATACATATACATATATCCCAATATCCCCTCCTTCATGAGTTTCCCTCCCACCCTCCCTATCCCATCCCTCTAGGTGGTCACAAAGCACAGAGCTGATCTCCCTGTGCTATGTGGCTACTTCCCACTAGCTATTTATTTTACATTTGGTAGTGTATATATATCAATACCATGCTCAAACTTCGTTCCAGCTTACTCTTCCCCTCCCTGTGTCCTCAAGTCCATTCTCAACACCTGTGTCTTTATTCCTGTCCTGCCCCTGGGTTCTTCAAAACAATATATACATATTTTAGATTCCATATATATGTGTTAGCATACAGTATTTGTTTTACTCTAAGTTACTTCACTCTGTATGACAGACTCTAGGCCCATCCACCTCACTACAAATAACTCAATTTCATTTCTTTTTATGGCTGAGTAATATTCCATTGTATATATGAGCCACATCTTCTTTATCCATTCATCTGGTAATGGATACTTAGGTTGCTTCCATGTCCTGGCTCTTGTAAATACTGCTGCAATGTATATTGTGGTACGTGACTCTTTTTGAATTATGGTTTTCTCAAGGTATATGCCCAGTAGTGGGATTGCTGGGACGTATGGTAGTTTTATTATTAGTTTTTTAAGGAACCTCCATACTGTTCTCCATAGTGGCTGTATCAAATTACATTCCCACCAACAGTGCAAGAGGGTTCCCTTTTCTCCTCACCCTCTCCAGAATTTATTGTTTGTAGATTGTTTGATGATGGCCATTCTGACCAGTGTGAGGTGATACCTCATTGTGGTTTTTATTTGCATTTCTCTAATGATTAGAGATGTTGAGCTTCCTTTCATGTGTTTGTTGTTAATATGTATATTTTCTTTGGAGAAATGTCTATTTAGGTCTTTTGCCCAATTTTGGATTCAATTGTTTTTTGATATTGACCTGCATGAGCTGCTTGTATATTTTGGAGATTAATTCTTTGTCAGTTGTTTTGTTTGCTAAAAGTTTCTCCCATTATGAGGGTTGTCTTTTCA
Source organism: Lipotes vexillifer (assembly GCF_000442215.2). Lineage (NCBI taxonomy): Eukaryota > Metazoa > Chordata > Mammalia > Artiodactyla > Lipotidae > Lipotes > Lipotes vexillifer. Next base: position 1,179,218 of record NW_006769335.1, read on the forward strand.
TCTTGTGTGTGGTTTCCTTTGCTGTGAAAAAGCCTTTAAGTTTCATTAGATCCAAGTTGTTTATTTTTGGTTTTATTTCCATTTCTCTAGGAGGCAGGTCAAAAAGGATCTTGCTGTGATTTATGTCATAGAGTGTTCTGCCTACGTTTTCGTCTATAAGTTTTATAGTGGCTGGCCTTACATTTGTATCTTTAATCCATTCTGAGTTTATCTTTGTATACAGTGTTAGGAAGTATTCTGATTTCATTCTTTTACATATAGCTGTCTAGTTTTCCAAGCACCACTTAATGAAGAGGCTGTCTGTTCTCCATTGTACATTCTTGCCTCCTTTATCAAAGATAAAGTGACCATATGTGCGTGGGCTTATATCTGGGCTTTATATCCTGTTATATTGATCTGTATTTTTGTTTTTGTGCCAGTACCATACTGTGTTGATTACTGTATCTTTGTAGTATAGTCTGAAGTCAAGGAGCCCGATTCCTCCAGTTCCATCTTTCTGTTTCAAGATTTCTTTGGTTATTCAGAGTCTTCTGTTATTACATACAACTTGTGCAGTTTTTTGTTGTTGATCTGTGAAAAACGCCATTGTTAGTTCGACAGGGATTGCACTGAATCTGTCGATTGCTTTGGGTTCAGCGTCATTTTCTCAATGTTGATTCTTCCAATCCAAGAACACGGTATATCTCTCCATCTGTTTGTATCATCTTTAATTTCTTTCATCAGTGTCTTATAGTTTTCTGCATACACCTAATTTGTCTCCTTAGGAAGGTTTATTACTAGGTATTTTATTATTTTTGTTGCAGTGGTAAATGGGAGTGTTTCCTTAATTTCCCTTTCAGATTTTTCATCATTGATGTATAAAAATGCAAGAGATTTCTGTGAATTTATTTTGTGTCCTGCTAACTTACCAGATTCATTGCTGAGCTCTAGTAGTTTTCTGGTAGCATCTTTACCATTCTCTATGTATCACGTCATGTGCAAACAGTGACAATTTTACTCCTTCTTTTCCGAACTGGATTCCTTTTATTTATTTTTCTTTTCTGATTGCTGTGGCTAAAACTTCCAAAATCAAGTTAAATTTGTGGTGAGAGTGGGCAACCTTGTCTTTCTCCTGATCTTAGTGGAAATGGTTTCATTTTTCACCACTGAGAATGATGTTGTTGCCTGTGGGTTTTTCATATATGGCCTTTATTATGCTTAGGTAAGTTCCCTCTATGCCTACTTTCTGGAGGGTTTTTTTTTAAATCATAAATGGGTGCTGAATTTTGTCAAAAGCTTTTTCTGCATCTATTGAGTTGACCATATGTTTTTTCTCCTTCAATTGGCTAATATGGTGTATCACATTGTTTAATTTGCGTATATTGAAGAATCCTTGCATTTCTGGGATAAACCCCACTTGATCATGGTGTACGATCCTTTTAATGTGTTGGTGGATAATGTTTGCTAGTATTTTGTGAGGATTTTTGCATCTATATTTATCAGTGATATTGGCCTGTAGTTTTCGTGTGACATCCTTGTCTGGGTTTGGTATCAGGGTGATGGTGGCCGTGTACAATGAGTTTGGGAGTGTTTCACCGTCTGCTACATTTTGGAAGAGTTGGAGAAGTATAGGTGTTAGCTCTTCTCTTTATGTTTGATAGAATTCAACTGTGAAGCCCTCTGGTCCGTGGCTTTTGTTTGTTCAAAGATTTTTAATCATAGTTTCAATTTCAGGGCTTGTGATTGGTCTGTTTATATTTTCTATTTCTTCCTGGTTCAGGCTCAGAAGGTTATTCTTTTCTAAGAATTTGTCCATTTCTTCTGGGTTGTCCATTTTATTGGCATATACTTGCTTGTAGTAATCTGTCATGATCCTTTGTAATTCTGCAGTGTCAGTTGTTACTTCTTTTTCATTTCTAATTCTAATGATTTGAGTCTTCTTCCTTTGTTTCTTGATGAGACTGGTTTTTGGTTTATTAGTTTTGTTTATCTTCTCAAAGAACAAACTTTTAGTTTTATTGATCTTTGCTATCATTTCCTTCATTTATTTTTCATTTTGTTCTCATATGAATTTTATGATTTCTTTCCTTCTGCTAACATTGGGTTTTCTTTGTTCTTTCTCTAATTGCTTTCGGTGTAAATTTAGGTTGTTTATTTGTGGTTTTCCTTATTTCTTGATGTAGGATTTTATTGCTATATGGTTCCATTTTAGAACTGCTTTTGCTGAATCTCATAGGTTTTGGGTCGTCATGTTTTCATTGTCATTTGTTTCTAGGTATTTTGTGTTCTAGGTATTTTTTGATTTCCTCTTTGATTTCTTCAGGGGTCTCTTGGTTATTTAGTAGTGTATTGTTTAGACTCCATGTGTTTGTATTTTTTACAGTTATTTCCCTTCAACTGATATCTAGGCTCATAGCATTGTGGTTGGAAAAGATACTTGAAATGATTTCAATTTTCTTAAGTTTACCAAGGCTTGATTTGTGAACTAAGAAATTATCTATCCTGGAGAACATTCCATGAGCACTTGAAAAGAAAATGTAGTCTGTTTTTATGGATGGAATATCCTATAAATATTAATTAATTCCATCTTTTTTAATGTAATATTTAAAGCTTGTGTTTCCATATTTATTTTCAGTTTGGATGATCTGTCCAGTGGTGAAAGTCAGGTTTAAAGTGCCCGACTATTATTGCGTTACTGTTGATTTTCCCTTTTATGGCTGTTAGCATTTGCATTATGTATTGAGGTGCTCCTATGTTGGGTGCATCAATATTTACAATTGTTATATCTTCTTGGACTGATCCCTTGATCGTTATGTAGTGTCCTTCTTTGTCTGTTGTAATAGTCTTTATTTTAAAGTCTATTTTTTTTATATTAGAATTGCTACTCCAGCTTTCTTTTGACTTCCATTTTCATAGAATATCTTTTTCCATCCCCTTACTTTCAATTGGTATGTGTCCCTAGGTCTGAAGCAGGTCTCTTAGAGACAGCATATATACGGGCCTTGTTTTTGTATCCATTTAGCCAGTCTATGTCTTTTGGTTGGAGCATTTCATCCATTTACATTTAAGGTAGTTATGGATATGTATGTTCCTATTACCATTTTCTTTATTGTTTTGCATTTGGTATTGTAGATCTTTTCCTTCTCTTGTGTTTCCTGCCTAGAGAAGTTCCTTTAGCCTGTGTTGTAAAGTTGGTTTGGTGGTGCTGAATTGTCTTAACTTTTGCTTCTCTGTAAAGATTTTAATTTCTCTGTCTAATCTGAATGAGATCCTTACTGCGTAGAGTAATCTTGTTTGTAGGCTCTTCCCTATCAACAGTTTAAATATGTCCTGCCTCTCCATTCTGGCTTGCAGAGTTTCTGCTGAAACATCAGCTGTTAACCTTATGGGGATTCCCTTGTATGTTATTTGTTGTATTTCCCTTGCTGCTTTTACTATTTTTTCTTTGTATTTAATTTTTGATAGTTTGATTAATATGTCTCTTGGCGTGTTTCTCCTTGAATTTATCCTGTATGGGACTCTCTGAACTTCCTGGAGTTGACTATTTCCTTTCCCATATTAGGGAAGTTTTCAACTATAATCTCTTCAAATATTTTCTCACTCCCTTTCTTTTCCATTTTTTCTTCTAGGACCCATATAATTCGAATGTTTGTGTATTAAATGTTTTCCCTGAAGTCTCTGAGACTGTCCTCAATTCTTTTCATTCTTTTTTCTTTATTCTGCTCTGTGGTAGTTATTTCCACTATTTTATCTTCCAGGTCACTTATCCATTCTTCTGTCTCAGTTATTCTCCTATTGATTCCTTCTAGTGAATTTTTAACTTCATTTATTGTGTTGTTCATCATTGTTTTTTTGTTGTTCTAGTTCCTTATTAAACGTTTCTTATATTTTCTCCATTCTGTTCCCACGATTTTGGATCATCTTTACTATTATTACTCTGAATTCTTTTTCAGGTAGACTGCCTATTTCTTCTTCATTTGCTTGGTCTGGTGGATTTTTAGGTTGCTCCTTCTTCTGCTGTGTATTCCTCTGTCTTCTCATTTTGCTTAACTTACTCTGTTTGGGGTCTCCTTTTCACAGGTGTTGGTTCATAGTTCCCTTTGTTTTTGGTGTCTGCCCCCAGTGGGTAAAGTTGTTTCAGTTGCTTGTGTAGGCTTCCTCGTGGAAGGGACTTGTGCCTGTGTTCTGGTGGATGAGGCTGGATCTTGACTTTCTGGTGGGCAGGACCATGTCTGGTGATGTGTCTTGGGGTGTCTGTGAACTTTTTATGGTTTTAGGCAGCTTTTTGCTTAGGGGCGGGGCTGTGTTCCTGTCTTGATAATTGTTTGGCATGGAGTTTCCAGCACTGGAGCTTGCTGGTCGTTGAGTGGAGCTGGGTTTTAGCATTGATATGCAGATCTATGGGAGAGCTCTCACCAATTGATATTACATGGGGCCAGGGGATCTCTGGTGGTACAGCGTCCTGATCTCAGATCTCCCACCTCAGAGGCTCAGGCCTGACACCCGGCTGGAACACCAAGACCCTGTCAGCCACACAGCAGCAGCTCTATCCCTCACTTTGCACCCTAGATCATGGCCTGGTGGCTGCTGCTGAGCCCATCTCCTGCTTCCACCCATGGTTAATCAACAGGAGCAAGGGCAAGTATACAATCTTGAGATGGTCTGGTGCTGAATGGTGGCCAGCCTCATTATCATCCCTCAGCCTTGCAGCAATACAGCAGTTGCAGTGGGGTCTTCTTTCTAACAAATCCTAAAGGCCTGCCATCTTGCTTCCTTTCTATTTTATTCTTTTTGATACAATCATAAATGGGACTGTTCCCTTAATTTTCTAATCTTTCATTGCTAGTGTATGGGAATGCAAGAGATTTCTGTTTATTAATTTTGTATACTGCAACTTCACCAAATTAATTGATAAGCTCTAGTAGTTTCCTTTAGGTAGCCATCTTTAGGATTTTCTATGTATAATGTCATGTCATCTGCAAACAATGACAGTTTCACTTCTTTTCCAATTTGGATTTCTCTTCTCTAATTGCTGTGGCTAGGACTTCCAAAACTATGTTGAATAAAAGTGGTGAAAGTGGACATCCTTTTTTTCCTGATCTTAGAGGAAATGCTTTCAGTTTTTCATCATTGAGAATGATGTTTGCTGTGAGTTTGTCATATAGGTATGGCCCTTATTATGTTGAGATAGGTTCCCTCTATGTCCACTTTCTGGAGAATTTTTATCATAAATGGATGTTGAATTTTGTCAAAAGCTTTTTCTTCATCTATTGAGATAATCAAACAGATGTTTGATTATCTCAATATGTTCATCATTGATATTGGCCTGTAATTTTCTTTTTTTGTGATATCTTTGTCTGGTTTTGTTATCAGGGTGATGTTGGCCTCGTTGAGTGAGCTTGGGAGTGATCCTTCCTCTGCCTTTTTTGGGGAAGATTTTCAGAAGGGTAGTTGTTAAGTCTTCTCTAAATGTTTGATAGATTTTGCCTGTGAAGCCATCTGGCCCTGGACTTCTGCATGTCAGAAGATTTTTAATCACAGTTTCACTTTCAGTACATGTGATTGGTCTGTTCATATCTTGTTTATTTATGATTCAGTCATGGAAGGTTGTACCTTTCTAAGAATTTGTCCATTTCTCTGGCATACAGTTGCTTGTAATATTCTTTTATGATCCTTCAAATTTCTGTGGTGTCAGTTGTAACTTCTGCTTTTCCATTTCTATTTTTATTGATTTGAGTCCTCTCATTTTTTTTCTTGATGAGTTTGGCTAAAACTTTATCAATGTTGTTTATCTTCTCAGAGAACCAGCTTTCAGTTTCATTGATCTTTGCTATTGTTTTTCCATCTATATTTCATTTATTTTTGCTCTGATGTTTGTGATTTCTTTCCTTCAACTAACTTTGGGTTTTGTTTCTTCTTGTTCCTCTAGTTGCTTTAGGTGCAAGGTTAGGTTGTTGAATTGAGATTTTTATTGTTTCCTGAGTTAAGAGTGTATTATTATAAACTTCCCTTTTAGCACTGCTTTTGCTGTGTCCCATACGTTTTGGACTATTGTGTTTTCATTGTTATCTTCCTCTAGGTATTTTTTCATTTCCGCTTTGATTTCTGCAGTGATCCACTGATTGTTTAGTAACATATTTAGCCTGCATGCACTTGTGTTTTTTACAGATTTTTTTCTTGTAATTGATTTTTAATGTCATAGTGTTGTGATCAGAAAAGATGCTTGATATGATTTCAATTTTCTTAAGTTTACCAAGGCTTGATTTTTGGACCAAAATGTGATCTATGATGGAGAATGTTCCGTGTGCACTTGAGAAGTGTTTTCTATTGCTTTCAGATGGAATGTCCTATAAATATCAATTAACTCTCTCTTTTCTAATGTGTCATTTTAAGGCTTGTGTTTCCTTATTCATTTTCTTTCTGGATGATCTGTCCATTGGTGTAACTGGGGTGTTAATGTCCGCCACAATATTATTGTGTTACTGTCGATTTCCTGTTTTATTACTCTTAGCATTTGCCTTATATACTGAGGTGCTCCATGTTGGGTTCATATATATTTATAATTGTTATATCTTCTTCTTGGGTTGATTCCTTGATCATTATGTGGTGTCCTTTCTTGTCTCTTGTAACAGTCTTTATTTTAACATCTATTTTGTCTGAGGTGAGTATTGCTACACAAGCTTTCATTTGGTTTCCATTTGCATGGAATAACCTTTTCCATCCCCACACTTTCAGTCTGTATCTGCCCCTAGATAGGAAGTGTGTCTCTTGTAGACAGCATATATATGGATCTTATTTTTGTATCCATTCAGCCAGTCCATGTCTTTTGGTTGGAGCATTTAATCCATTTACATTTAAGGTAATTATCAATATATATGTTCCTACTTAATTGTTTTGCGTTTGCCTTTGCAGGTCTTTTTTCTTCCTTTCCTCTTTTGTTCTCTTCTTTTGTGATTTAATAACTATCTTTGGTTTTGTGTCTGGGCTGCTTTTCCTTTTTTGTATGTGTATCCATTGAGTTCTTTGGTTTGCTTTTCCCATGAGGTTTTGATATAGCAGTTTGTATATGTACACGGTTGTTTTCAGTTGCTGCTCTCTTTCCCACCTAGAGAAGTTCTGTTAGCGTTTGTTGTAAAACTGGTTTGCTGGTGCTGAATTCTCTTAGATTTTGCTTGTCTGTAAAGCTTTTGATTTCTCCATCAAATCTGTATCAGAGTCTTGCTGGGTAGAGAATTCTGGGTTGTAGGTTTTTCCCTTTCATCACTTTAAATATATCGTGTCACTACCTTTTTCCTTGCAGATTTTCTGCTAAAAAAATCAGCTGATAACTTTATGGGGATTCTCTTGTATATTATTTGTTGCTTTTCCCTTGTTGCTTTTAATATTTTTTCTTTGTCTTTAATTTTTGTTGGTTTGACTAATATGTGCCTTGGCGTGTTCCTCCTTGGCTTTATTCTGTATAGGATTCTCTGTGCTTCCTGGACTTGAGTGTTTCCTTTCTCATGTTAGGGAATTTTTTGGCTACAATATCTTCAAATATTTTCTGAGCCTCTTTTTTTTTCTCATCTTCTTCTGGGACCCGTATAATGTGAATGCTGGTGTGTGTAATGTTGTATCAGAGGTCTCTTAGCCTGTCCTCATTTCTTTTCATTCTTGTTTTCTTTACTCTGTTCTGTGGCAATGATTTCCACAACTCTGTCTTCTAGCTCGCTTATTTGTTCCTCTACCTCAGTTATTCTGCTATTGATTCCTTTTAGTGTATTTTTCATTTCAGTTACTGTATTGTTTATTTCTGTTTGCTTGTTCTTTAAATCTTCTAGCTGCTGGTTAAAAATTTCTTGTATTTTCTCCATTCATGCCTCTATTCTTTTTCTGAGATGTTGGGTCATCTTTACTATCATTACTCTTAATTATTTTCAGGTAGATTGCCTATCTCCTCTTCATTTAGTTGTTCTTGTGAGTTTTTATCTTGTTCCTTCGTTTCCAACATATTTCTCTGTCATCTCATTTTGTGTCACTTTCTTTGTTTGTGGTCTCCTTTCCACAGGCTGCAGTATTGTAGTTCCTCTTGCTTCTGGTGTCTGCCCCCTGTTGGATGAGGTTGGTCAAGGGGCTTTTGCAGGCTTCCTGATGGGAGGGACTGGTGCCTTCCCTCTGGTGGGTGGAGCTGGGTCTTGTCCCTCTCGTGGGCAGGGCTGTGTCAAGATGTATGTTTTACAGAAATTGTGAGCTCAGTATGACTTTAGGCAGCCTTCCTGCTGTTGGGTGGGGATGTTTTTCTATCATGCTGGTTGTTTGGCCTGAGGCATTCCAACTCTGAAGCCTGTAGGCTATTGGGTGCGGCTTGGTTTTGGTGTCAAAATAGGGGCCTCTGGGAGAGCTTATGCTGATCAGTATTCTCTGGGGCTTCTGCCACCAGTGTCCTTGTCTCCACAGTGAGCTACAGTCTACCCCCACTTCCCCAGGGACCCTCCTAGGCCCCCAGTTAGGTCTACTCCCAGATCCTACAGAGGTGATTCTTTGTGCTGGGTCCTAATGCATGTGAGGTTTTATGTGCCCCTTCCAAGAGTGGAGTCTGTCTTTATCCCAGCCCTTCAGAGCTCCTGCACTCAGGCCCCGCTGACCTTCAAAGCATATGCTCTGAGGTTCTTTCTCCCCATGCCTGACCCTCAGACTGTCTTAGAGGGATATTTTTATGTGGGAACATCCTTGTGTAGTCCTTGTGTGTTTTATATTTTTGGTACAAGGGCGGTTTTTAGTATGGATGTCTGACCCTCTTTCTTCAGTGTATGCTGGGCGTTATACCCTTCATTGGAGGTGTGACTGATGATGTGGTGACCTAAGCCTGCCCTGGATATTGAGCAGGACCTCCCCTTTGTTATGTGGTTGTTATAGCCCTGTCAGGGCAGGGTCTGTTCCCTAGTTGCTGGTGTAGAGGCTCCCAGATCTGTTTCAGAGCTGTGTTTCTGCTCTGCGGTGTGAGGTAGGTGAGACTGGAGCACTCCCACTGAGAGAAGCCACTGAGTTTTCCTCCTCTGGAGCTGTTCACTTGTGACTGTGCTCTCTTATGTCACTTTTCACCCATTGTGCTGGCTCACAAATTACACTGTTGTTGGAACTGCTCTCAGCTCCACCTTAGCTGTGGGTATGCTGGTAATTGGCCCTGATGTCTCTACCAAAGTCAGGTCCCAGGACTGCAGTAATTGTGTACCTGAACTCCCTGTGTGAGCTATGGAGGCAGCTCGATTCTGACCTAGTTCAATCCCCACTTGTGCGTGCCCACAAAACCCACAGCTGTTAAAGCTATACCCATCTCAGCTGTGGGAGCACTTATCTATTCAGATATTCTGCAGGTGCTGATTTTACAAAGCCAGCATTTGGGGTGTGAATCCGTGGTTCCCCCAGTCATGAGGAGAGATTTCAGCTCTTCTTCCTTATTTGCATGGCCCTCTGCTGTGGTTTCATCCCCACCTTTCCATGTGTTCCTCCCACTCACGTCTGCTCCAGAGCACAGGTGCCCATCCAGGCTGGCGGGGGTAAGGGTGGTGATGGGTGTGGTGCGTGGGCACCCCCAGGGCCAGCGTGGCTAGAGGAGGCTTTGTTAGGGAGTGCTGCATGGGCACCTCAGCCAGCCTGGGTGGAGGAGGCTTTGGAGGGGCCGGTGAGCCTGCTCAGGCGGGTGCCCCTCCTACTGCCCACAGAGGCAAGGGCTGGCACATAGGGAAGGAAGCTGAAATGGTGGCCCTGCACCTTTTGTGCCACTCCACAATGGCACCCTGCTTCTATTGTGGCCTGGACTTCTTCCACAATCTTTCCCAGTTGTGGAGCTTCTTAGTCTCGTCCCTTCAGGCTGTCTCTTCACAGCCAACAGCTGTCCCCTCCCTGGGTCCATGCTCGAAACTCCACGTTCCAGCACCCAGACTCCCTCTGCAACAGGAGACACATGACTCAGGCTGGGGTGCACAGGGGTGTGGCACAGACCATCCACATAGGTCTTACTCTGTCCTGCCTGACACTGGGAAGTTGCTGCACTCTCCTCCAATGCCCTGAAGATCCCTCTCTATCTCAGCCAATCTTCCAGTTGGTGAGGGGGTTTCCTTGAGTGCAGGAACCTCTCCTCTCCCTTCAGCTCCCCCCACCAGGGGTACGGGTCCTGTCCCGTTTCCTCTTTTCTTTTTTTCTTTCTTTCATCCTACTTGGCTCAAGGGAATTTTTCTTGTCCTTTTAGGTGTCCGAGGTCCTCTGCTAGTGTTCAGCAGGTGTGTTCCATTTGTAGGTGTATTCTTGATGTATTCGTGTGGAGAGGCAAACTCCATGGCCTCCTATTCTGCCATCTTGACCTTATATTCTATCTTGCCTTAGCATATCTTTTCAGGCTCCTCATTTGATTCTACTTAGACAGTTAGACCTAGTTAGATCCTTCACTAATTTCTCAGAAGAATTCCTGTCACTTGGCACTCTTCATTCTGATATCTGCATGCAGGACAGATATGAATCTAAGTAACATCCTTAGGAACTTAGATTGAGAAGCATTCAGTTCCATCTGTTAGTATTAACTGCAGATGACTTACATCACAAGATAGAAGAAGTCTATAAGATAAGAGGAATCTCAAGAAAGATGTCGACCTCTCTCCATCACCATTTATTTTGCTACTCTTATGATGCCAGATGGGGTTGAATTGGGAGAGAACTGAAAAAGTTATTGTAATAAACACAGAGGTATAAGCTCTATAAACCTTTCTGTAAGACATGCAGAAAGTCAGTAATTTTATCTAAGAAACTAAAAAGCAGACTAGTCTTGTCTACATCGCCCAGGACCCTAGGGAGGTTATCAGAGTTACTATTGGAGTTAGCAACAGAATGTTAACATTTCAATATTTATATTACATTCTGGATCACTAGAATGAATCAGAGGATAAAGAAGCTCAAAATATTTAAGAGACATGTCTATAACCTAAAACAGAAAGAAAAGGTAAATGAGTCTCTAAGAAAAGAAAATTAAAAAAAAAAAAAAGAAAAAGTATACCTGTTCTGGGAAAGGAAAGATTATACACAAGCCAGAGAAGATCAGGAGGGAGTTATAATATTCATTATAATCCAAATCATAATGCTAATAACCAGTTATTTTTAATAGCTAACAGGTATTGAGAGTTTAACTATAAGATAGAAAACTTGCTGAGTATTTTACATATGTTACCTTATTAAATCCTTGAAACTCTATGAAACAAGTAATCTTAAGTGTCCCATTTTACACATAAAGAAACCAGGGCTCTGAGAAATTATGTTACTTGCTATGAACACACAACTAGTAAGTAGAGGAACTATGATTTGAAAATATCTGCACCCTCAATCATTATGGTATACTGCTGATTTAAGGGATACCTATTAGAAAAGTAAAAGAAAAAACATATCTCCATGTAACCAAGGAGCCAACAGCTCACAGGTGAAGTTTACTGACTCCTTAGGAAGAAGTTAATTTTTAAATATGAGCAATTGAGTAATTTAGATAAAAGGACTTAATATTCTTTGAAACCTATCAAAAATATAAGTTTAAGTAAGTGGGTTAAGAATATATGAGTACCACCCCCAATATAATAATTGATTCAGGCAAGCTAGTATCATGAGTGGATAGTAAGGCTATAGGGAATAAGGTTGTTGGGAAGCAGACTATTCATCTGATGCCAGAGTATCACCTGATAAATTAATTACCAGCTAGAAAAGAGAAATGCACTTTTACAATGGAGATATCTGGCAATCACTACCTCATGCAGGAGATCAAACTGCAGCACTAATATAGGTAAAAGAAGGTTTCTCTTAATATGATACAATGAGAAGTATACAGTCTCATCCATTAAGCATTCCTGACAAAAATGTTTATGCTGATACATTCAGTCTTTTAGACCTGACTTCCAATTTGCAGGAAACATGGGTGATATAAGAACAAGTTATATAAAATGATGAAGTAATCAGAAAAATCTAGAACATGGGACATTCTCCAAGAAAACTGGCTAGGACTCTGCCAAAAGTTAATGTCATAGAAAAAAAGGTAAAGGGACTGTTCTAGATTAAAAGAGATATAGATGTAACAAAATATTTTTGTGCAACTGGGTAAATCTGATTATGAACTTGATATCAGATTATCTTCTGGAAATAATTTTTTCAGTTAATGATATGGTTATGTAAGCGAATTATTCTTAGGAGTTCCATGCTGAAGTATTTGAGAGTGAAGTGTGTGTGTTTGTGTATGCATATATGTTCTCTCTCCCTCTAATATAAAATAAGATATAGATGTATAAATATATAAATAATATAGATAGATAGCATGACAGAAATAGAGACAGCACTTGCAAATGTGACAAAATATCAACCAATATAATAAAAATTGGGGAAAATATAAGGGTTCCCACTAACAGAATAGAATATTATGTAAATTTTTCAAACCTTTAGTGGAAAAAATAATAGAACACAGAAGATAATGAAACCATCAGAAGGTAAGAAAAAGAAAAATAATACAAGAAAGCAATTTATTGAAAAAATAAAATGGTAGAACTTTTCAGTAATCACAATACATGTGAATGGAATGAATTCACCTACTGAAGAATACTATGCTTATTATTCAAAATTAAGCCCAATATTTTAACCATCTGTAATATCAGGTAGAAATTACTTAATCAATTAAGGTTAATAAATTGACAATTCCTTTAAAACACATAAAAGAATGATGTATCAATTTTCAGGAAAAAACGTAGATTGTTTTTGAAATCTATACTTTTTCAAGATTGAAAAAAATGTAAATATATTTTTAAGTAAAAAAGTGACTATTAAACTGAAAAAAATTAAGAAAACAATTCCATTTACAATAGCATCAAAAAGCATATAATCCTTAGGAATGAATTTAATATAAAAAAATACCAAACTTATTTCTGAAAACTGAAAAGCAATGTCAGAAGAGAATATCCAAACAGATGGAAAGACAGGCCATGTTCATCAATTGGAAAACTTAATATTGTTAATATGACATCACTTCACAAATTGATCTACAGATTCAATGTGATCCCTTTCAAACTCACAGCAGGCTTCATAGCAGCACTGTTCACAATAGCTAAACTGTGGTAACAAAGCGGATGTCCCTCAACTGATGAGTAGATAAGCAAAATGTGGGTATATGATGGAATATTATTCAGCCATACAAAAGTGGAGGTGCTTAGAAGTGGTAAGATTTTGAAGTAAGAGCTGCAGAATTTGTTCATGGATTAGACGTGAGAAGAAGAAAAAGAGAAGTCAAAGACAACTCTAAAGATTTTAGCTTGAGCAAGTAAAGAAATTGAAATGGAGAAAACTGTGGAAAGAATAGATTTGGAGGGGTAAATCTGTAGTTAACTTTAGACATGGTAAGCTTGGAAGTGTTTAATAGAAACTCAGGGAAGATGCCAAACAGGAAACTGGATACATAAGTATGAACTTCAGGGGAGAGATCTGGGCAGGAGAAATAAATCTGGGAGTCACTCCTTCATTCAACAAATGCTTATTGCATGTCATCTCTATGCCAGGTATTGTGCTAAAACCTGTGCTGTCCAATATGGTCACCACTAGCCACATGTGGCATGTTAAATGCTCAGTTCCTTATTCTCACCAGCTATATTTCAAATGCTCTATAGCATCATGTGCCTAGTGGCTTCCATATTGGACAGAACAGATAAAAAACATTTCCATCTGCATAGAAAGTTCTTTTGGACCATGCTGTACTAGATCCTATTGTCCAAGATGTAATAGAAAGAAATAAAGGCAAGCCTAACAAGTCACAATTTTAGAAGTAAAAGTGGCAGTATATTATATAAGGTAGTGTTAAAAGCATGTACACTAGACTCAGAAAGCCTGGGTTCAAATCCTGGTTCTAACTTCTGGAACCTACTTAAACTTTGTGGCTTAGTTACTTCATCTACAAAATGGGATAATAATAAAATCTGATTCGTTGACATGATGTGAGGCTTAAATGAGTTTACATTTACAAAATGCTTAGCACAGATCATTGCATATAGTAAGTGCTAAAGCAGTGTTATTTCTTTGTGTTGGTAAATCACAGTGGCAAATTGGTTGATTATATTTTGAATATGTCACTAGATGCCAACAACTGAACCTGAATCAGGGAAAAGAGTATGAATAAATAAAAAGAAATAAATGTTTCATAAAAAGTTCCTGAGAACCATGTGCTTGGAAGATTTCAAGCCAATGTCTTGAAGAAGGCTCAGAATTTTTCAGTATATTGTCTATGTTTGTACCAGTGCCACTGCTATGATGGATGAGTAAATATGTATAAAAACTTTATGCTGCATAAAACTTCTTGAATAATAATATATCTACTATGAATATGAGGTGTGTTATTGGGAGGAGAGTGATATAATATGAGGCAGGATGGGCCAAGACATTACCGTGATTTCTATATTTGCCAGGGCTAACTCTGTCAATTTCCATTGTATTGACAAAGCACAACAGCAAATCTTTCGTAGACTGAATGGTTATAGGTAATATTCAATACTAACTAAGCCTATATAACTAAAAAATGAATTAAATCATGGGAAAGGAAGACAAGAGGGGCTGATTTATAAAGAGCATCTTAGAATTTGAATTTGCATTTGTTTACCTGGATAAGCTTGGGTAAAGAGTTGATTGGTTCATGACCCACGAGCAGACCTCAGTCAACAGTATGGTGACCTTAGAGAGTATAGATTAACAAATACAACCCCTACTTCAAGATCAAAGATATTCTGGTTCAATCTGACACTGATTGATGGTTAATGTTAATTAGACAGAATAGGATAATTAAATTAGCAGAGAGGTTTCTTGGGTTCTTCCTAAAGGCTCTGTGTAATCGGACCTTTCTAGGCACATTCCATCTAAACCACCCCAAAAGCTAAATCTTCTATTAGCTCAACTAAGACCACAGCTGACTTTTTTTTTAATTGGGGTATAGTTGCTTTACAATGCTTTACAATGTCAGTTTCCACTGTACAATGAAGCAAATCAACTATATGTATACATACACCCACTCCATCTTGGGCCTCCCTCCCAACCAGCCCCCATCCCACCCACCTAGGTCATCACAGAGCACCGAGCTGAGCTCCCTGTGCTATACAGCAGATTCCCACTAGCTATCTATTTTACACATGGTAGTGTATATATGTCAATCCCAATCTCCCAATTCATCTTCCCCTTCCCCCACTGTGTCCACATGTCCGTTTTCTACATCTGCGTCTCTATTCCTGCCCTGAAAATTGGTTCGTCTGTACTATTTATGAAAGGATTATTGTAACTATGTATTATTTTGGTAGTTGGGCATGTATATATGTATGTGTGTGTACATGAAGAATTAGTTGTGAATTAGAAAACTTCAAAAATCAGGATCCTGTATTCCTTAATTCTTTGGTGTCACATCTATGGAAATTATATTGCCTTTTTATTAAATTAGAAAGGATATGACTAACGTTTTATTAGTGAATAATTCATTCTCCCCTCTCACCCGCCCTCTTGAGAGCAATCTAGAAAGATATACTTTTCCATTCATGGCTTCCATGCCAGATTTGAGGAAAAACAAAAAAGGAAATTGTTCCCAGAGAAACTATTAAGCTTGGCAACAATTAAGAAGTCCAGATTTTTATAGGCCACTCCACAGGGTCTTCATTCTGAAGGCATCTATCTTGTATTGATTAAAATATAAGCACCCTTGGCCAGATTCCAAGGACAGATACAGAAAAAAATCATGAGATTGCTGAACATGCCTACATGGCCCCCAGGAATAAAGCTACTTGATTGACTTCTGGTTTGTGGGTATCTGACTGAGATCCTCAACTCCCCATGGATGTGTACTATGGGGTGGTAAGTAGCATACACCAAAAGACATTTGATCTTAAAATCACTAGACTCTGAGAGAGGTTGTATGAGGATTACTGTTTAGCTCTGACTTTAAGGCTATATGTGATATGTATCTGTGGGTGCATACACATGCACATTTCAGGGAAGAGGGGGATAGAAACAAAAAGGTAGTTGATATACATGCTTGCTAACAGGAAATCCAGATGGAGACTAAATCCTGTTTATAAAATTTTGCTACCAAAAAATATAAAATAGCTGAAAGATGTGAGGCTACACCTAGGGCTGCCACATATGGCCACACAGACTGTGCAATGTACTCCACCAGGATGACCATCATTCACAATGCCCAAGACATAAATGGTGATCCCTGGAGTGTGGCAATATGGAAGTCCTGGCTATACCATATCAGATGGTACCGAAATAAAAACATAATAACGTAATAGTTAATATGCATTAAACACCTATCCTGTGGCAAGGCACTATTCTAAATGCAGTATACATATTTAACTTCATTATTCCTCACAATAACACTATGAATTAGGTACTATTACTATCCCCAATCTACAAATGAGGAAATGTGCAATGAGAGGTGGAATTACTTGCCCAAGATTATACAGTCACTAATCTGTGGTACTGGGATAAAAACCCAGGCAGTTTGGTCACAGAGCCCATGTATTTAACCAATATGTTATAAAAAATAAATAAATAAAAATAAAACAAAAACAGGGAATTTTCCTGGTTTATCTATAATAATAAAACTGAATACAGACACCTATAAAGCATATGTCATAAATTGAACCTACCACACTGATCAAAGCTCTAAATCAAAATACCAGTTTATAGAACACAGGTTGTATTTGGTTATAGACACACTGTATTTGGTGATGAAATTTGAAGAATATGGTATATTCTATAGGATAAACGACCCAGTTATTTCCACAATAAATGGAAAGAAAGAAAAAAGAGCTGGGGGTGGGGGAGCTATGGGTTAAAAGAGATGAGTTTTAACCAAATACAATGATGTAATATGTGGATCTGATTTGTATCCTGATTCAAACAATCAAACTGTAAAAAAGAAAATGGGACAACAGGGGAATTTTTGAATGTGATGATATTAAGAAATTATTGTTGCTTTTTAAGTGTGAAATTAGTATTGTGGCTATGTTAAAATTCCTTATCTTTTAGTGATACAGACATATTTATGGATCAAATAATAGGACATCTAAAATCTGTTTCAAAATAATCCAGTGGGTGGAAGAGAAAATGGGTGAGGATATAGCTGAAACAAGGCTGGCCACTTGGTGATACTTGTTGAAGCAAGGTGCTGGATACAGGGAGGTTCAATATACTGTACTTTTTACTTCCATATATGTTTGAAATTTTCCATACTGTTTAAAAAGAACTGAGAGGTAGAGAAATCAGTAACTGTACTTGCTTCCTGGGATGGAAATTAGGTGGCTGGAGGCTGGGGTGAAACTTCCTTTACACAGTTTACCTTTTGTAGTTTTTAAAAGAAAAACATATTCAGTGTTTTTAGATTCTGCATATAAATGATATACAGTATTTGTCCTTCTCCGTCTGACTTATCTCACTTAGCATAGTGCTTTCAAGTTCCACCCACGTTGTCACAAATGACAGGATTTCCTTCTTTCTCATGACTGAATTATACATATTTCACATCTTTTTTATCCATTCACCTGTTGACGACACTTAGGTTGTTTCCATGTCTCAGCTATACTGAATAATGCTGCAGTGAACAAGGGTGTGCAGATATCCCTTCAGGATACTGATTTCAATTTCTTTGATATATACACAGGAGTGGGAGAGCTGGATCATATAGTCATTCAATTTTTAATTTTTTGAGGAACTTCCATACTGTTTTTCCATAATACCTATACCAATTTACATTCCCATCAACAGTGTATAAGTGTTCCACTTTCTCCATATCCTCACTAGCATTTACCTCTTGCCTTTTGATAAAAGCCATCCTAACAGGAATCTAAAAACATGGAACCTATAAAACAGAGAGTAGAATGACAGTTACCAGGGGCTGGTGGGTGGAGGAACTGGGGAGATGTTTAAGGGTACAAATTTACAACTAGTAGATAAATACGTTTTGGAGCTCTAATGCACAACATAGTGATCATAATCAACAATACAGTATTATAAATTTCAGTTGTTGCTAAGAGACTAAATCTTAACTATTCTCAACAACAAAAAGAAATGATAAATATGTGACACGATAAAGTTGTTAGCTAATGTTACTGTAGTAATCATATTGTGATACATAAATGTATCAAAACAGTGAATGTACACCTTAAACTTAACACAGTGTTATATGTTAATTATATCTCAATTAAAAAGATGAAAAAGAAAAGACACCTCATCGAGGGTAAGGCCATAGCAAGATAGTGCATACTGGCTACTTGCTATCTCAAGAGGAGGTGGTTATATTAATACATTCAAGCATAGAAGTCTAAGAAAACAGGTAGGGCACTGAGGTATATCTATACAGACACCAACCTCTTGAGGACAACTTAACTACAAAGGAGGAAGTAACAGGTTCCCTGTAGGACAGAGCAAGTGCCAGCTGACACATTCTCAGTGCAATCTTCCTTGGGACTATTTAAAATAATTATTATGCATAAACAGACAAATTAAACCCTGAGCAAATTCCATTTGAACTCGTTATATTTCCTTTGGAAGTTTAATAAAGACAGATGAAACAGATTGTATCTGCACACTAGGAAGAAAACCTTAGAGATGTAACTGATGATGCCACGGAAGACATAAATGAGCTTGAAGTGGTCAACCCAAACTGTTGCCGTACCTTTACAGGTTCATTGGACACAAGTCCAAAATGATCACCCAGAATAGTTCCTTCCTTATGAAAGATGGAAAGATTGAGGAATCTAGACACCACAGGAACAACTGAATGATCTGGCCTATGATCAGACCAACTTATAATGCTAATGGATAACACTATCTTAAAAGACTCTATAATCAAAAAAGCAAAAACTATGTCTGATTTTTCTCATCTTTCTCTCCCTAGCACATACCACCATGCTTGGCACGTAGTAGATATGCAATAAACATTAAACTGGCGGACTCAAGAGAGACTTATATAACAGGGAACACTTAGAGGCCAGCATGAAGGCTATTTGTCATTCTGATTTAACAGGCCAGCATGAAGCAATGTGGTGAGGTCAAGGAAGAAAACAGAAACTACATGCAAACAAAATTTGTGTGTGTAGGTTACCAGTGTGACTTTGTATACTTTCTTAAATCACTGCTACTTCAAATCTAAGATGCCGCTAATTGAATTTCCACCATCATTTTTATACTATTAAGAAAAAAAAAACTCTGCCAATTATACTGAGACATACATCAAATTATGAGATGAATCCAAATTTAAAATGTGAAAAAAGTGTGATTCTTAGACTCAATGAAATATGATGTTTATGCTTGTTTGGACTGATTCTTTCCCACTGGGGATATAGTATCTCATAAAGAGGGTCAGAGGCTGAGACTTCTGGACAAGAAAGTCCATAGAAGAAACCAGAAGAACATTCTGGCCAGGAAAGGAAAAGCCAAAAGAGGGAGAGAAGATGAAGTTGGTGACAATTTAATAGCAGAAAACATGGTGCTGCTCAGAAAAAAGGAATTAGAAAGGCAAGCTCGGAAGAGTTAAAAATGGCGGAGAGTTGCCTGTGAGTGTGGACAGTCCTGGAAACGATGCCCACAACTTGGCCCCTGGCAAACAGGACCTCAAGTTCTGACATTGTCCGCTGCCCCTAGTTCTCTTTCATGGTTTTTCAAATGTTGATTAAACATCTATTCAGCTGACTGAAGTCTAAGTGTGACTAGTCCATGTTTCAGATGGTGCTAATACAGGATTTAGGACAAAAACAGCAATCTTTCAGGTCACAAATACCCCGGGAAATTCTTGTAAAATCATGCTGACTTTTGCACATGTGTTTAGGTGTTACACAAATGAAAATGAGAAAGTATTATTCAAAACTTCATTCAAAAACTTGGATGAAGAGTTAGGCCCTGTTCTTGGTACACATTCTCCTGTAAGGATCCTTCTGTCTTGCCAGATTTCAATTGCTTAGTTTCCCCATATTATTTGATGGACATCGTTTGAGGCCTGTTATCCTCTATATTAAGACCCCTATAGAACAAGCCTTCTCTGTAAGTTCCTTTATCTTGGATTCAAACTTGAAAAACCTCCTCTTTTGCTCAGGAAATCTGGGCTATCAATGAAGATTCTGGAAGCCCCAAGAGTACCTACAGAAAACAAGATATGTTAATATTTTTGGGAATAGTACCCTATCTCTGGTACATAACCAGAGTGCAGAGAGAAACTGCTCAGTGCTTGGCCTCAGTGGAAACTTTCTAAATAACATATTGTATATGTAATGATGTACTAAATATAAAACCAACAAGTTGCATTCTGGGACAGGAGGTAGGAAAAAGAATCTTCACATTAGTTAAAGAGAGAAGCTCATTAGAGGAAGTTTGAAGTTATGCTTAGGGGTAAAGGCATAGAGCTGAAGCTATCCGGGCGGGGGTGGGGGGAAGGAAAAGACACTATTTGACAACAAAATGAAATTGGATTTCTTCATCTTTGGGAAACTGGTGCTTGGTGATGACAAGGGCCCATCTGCAGCTGAGAAGGTCAGGAAATGTATCATTGCTGGCATCATACTGACAGCACCTAAATGGGAGAATCAGTGTAGTCTAAATTAAAGTATACCTACATCTTCAGCCACTGGAAGCTGACAGATAATCACCACTTCTGAAATTTTATTTATTTTTAAAACGAAAGTTCCTGGAGTGCACCTCAACTCTGTATTTTCAAAGTCTTTATTGAATTTGTTGCAATACTGCTTCTGTTTCATGTTTTGGTTATTTGGCCATGAGGGATGTGGGATCTTACAGCCCCTGCATTGGAAGGTGAAGTCTTAACAACTGAACCACGAGGGAAGTCCCTGAAATTTTAAAACACGGGAAAAAGGGCCTGGATAGATTCATAATCCGACAAACCAATCAATGTTATTTAATATTCATTTACCTTACAAACATTTTTGTGTGTTATGAATTTCTATCTTCTCCCTTTCACTTATCGTCCCAAGAATGCTGGGGTAGGCAGTACGTCAAAATAGCCTTATTCTATTATGCTAGTCACCTAGGGAAACCCATATAGAATTGTATTCATATGGTGTCCAGAAAGAAGTTAACATAGCAGGCCTGAGACTTCTATCCTTAGAAAGGCCTGCTCGCAAGGTGTGTCCTTGGCTGGTGTCTGGGAACATGGAATTTTGGAAGTGTTCCCATCATTTCCAGAACAGATAAAAGTGGCTCATTGTGCCCAGACTGCCAGTACAACCACTGTGCTTTACGCTGAACACCTGCTTTCCTCTGGGAATCTAGAATTCTGGTACATGCTGGACAGAGGTTGCCTTCATGATCAGCCACCAATAAAAACCTTAGGCCCTCAGTCTCTAAAGAGCTACTGTGGTAGACAACACTTTACATGTATTGCCACAATTCAATACTGGAGGAATTAAGTGCACACTGTGTGACTACACTGGGAGAGAACTCTTGGAACCTTGTGCCAAGTTTCCTCCAGACTTTAACCTATGTGCCTTTTCCCTTTGCTAATTTTGCTTTATATCCTTTGACTATAATAAATCATAGCTATGAGTATGACTGTATGCTGAATTCTTCTAGCAAATGACCAAACCGGGGTTAGTTTTTGAGACCCCCAATGCATATAGGTGGTACATTTTCAGGACTTGTTCAGGGAGAGATAGAATTTCCTTTTTAGTCTTTAGGTAACTCAACTGACACTGACTAGGTGCACTGTACCATAATGGGTGGCAATTATAGAAAGTAATGTACTAAAATGATACTGAAATGACAATATCACAGATATAAGCATTAAGTATAAAGAAAGTTTGCGTAGTCACACAAGCAAGTTTCAGTTAAGTAAAGAAACCACAAGTTGGCATTTACATGTTAAGGTTTATAAAAACATATTCAATACATGAAATTGGGTGAAGTAACACATAGCATACTATATATAATCTGATATATGCATGTTGTATATGAAAAAAAGTAAAAAAGGAAACATTGGGATCTTAGAAATAAAACTATACTAAAATAAGAAGTAAAAAGCTAGGGAAAAAAAAAAAAAAAAAGCTAGGGAACTGGGGTGAAACTGAAGTTAATCAATCACAAATTCAAGACTTTGAAAGGTTCCCTCTTCCACTGTGGTATCTAAAGCTGCCTTTGGAATAACCCCACATCCCACCAGAACCCATGTAGAACTATATCCTCTGAAAGGAATAACATCATTATTTTTTTTCATTCAACACATGTTTATTGAATAGCTATTCTGTGCCAAATACTGTTTCAAAGTGCTAAGAACATAGCAGGAAATAAAGCAAAATCTCTGCCCTCATAGAGCTCAAAATATGGATCATTTCATGACTCTTTACTTAATGAGTTCAAGGTCAACAAAAAAGCATGCCAGCCTTGATCTTGGAACAAGAAAAAGAAAGGTTATAGAACACCATATTGTTAAAAAGGCACAGTGCTTTCCAAGTTTTCTAGGATAGTGCTGGGATGTCTAGAGGCAAGTCTGAAGAAAGGCTTCCATGGTGAGGAGAGTTGCTCAATTGGATTATGAAATAATTAGTTCTAACTGGAACAAGCTGAGTCTAAGAGTCCACAAAATGACACAGGAAATGGAAAGATAATAAGAATTATCCTAGAGAACAGGATCATAAAAAAGGAATTATGGTATATATATATATATATATATATATATATATATATATATATATATATGGTCAAGAAGTTATGAAACGATTTTGCAAAGAAGGAGAAAGGTTATATTGATGTTGAGAAAAAGCAGCTTACATGCTGGTTAATATCCAGATCACCTATCATGAACTGCTATTGCATTAAAAGCCTCCAGATATATATGGAATAGATTTCAAGTTGTTAACATAAAGACTCATCATTTTCTACCATGTTGATATTCTTTAGAATGCTTGGATGCATAAACAGCAGAGGTGGTAAAGTGATGGAATCTCAGTCAAATTCAGCCTGAAAACATGTGTTGATTGGCTTTGCCAGTGTTGTTTTATAATTGTAAAATATTTCAAACATGAAGACACAAAGAAAAAATAAAGCAAACACCCATGTACTAATCATATTTTAATATTATACTATATTTCCATCAGATAGCTTTTATAAAGAAATTAATTAAATTGACTCACTCTATTTACTAAATAACAGCTATCATGAATACAATGGTCATCATCCCCATGCACATGCACATGCGTTCACACACAAGTGCATGCATACATGCAGTCACACACACACATCCATAAACATAATATTTTGCAGGTATTTAAACTTTATCCAAATGGCAATAAAATATATGAATCCTTCTACAACTTACTTTGTTTACTCAAATTACAGTTCTGATATTTATACATGTTGATATATCCTGCTTTAGTTTAAGGGTCAGCAAATTATTATCCTTGGGCCAAAACCAGCCTGCTGCTTGTTTTTGTAAATAACGTTTTATTGGAACACAACCACTCTCAATAGCTGACATATTGTTTAGAGCTGCTTTCTAACGACAGCAGCACAGTTGAGTAGTTGAGACAGAGACGATATGGCTGTAAATAACTAAACTATTACTCTCCGGCCCTTTATAGAGTTTGCCAACTCTTATAACAGTTCATTCACTGTAATCACTGCATAGCATTTCATTGTGTGAATTTATAACATGCTGATAGACGTTTTTATTTCTTCCATTTTTTCACTATTTTAAAAAACCTTGTGTGATTTTTTTCTTTTCCAACCTGTGTTATCATGTCTCCTCAGTGCTGCCGGTGGACATCAAATGAACACCCGACTTAATCCTTTGAAAAATATTTAACCAAAAAGTAATATGCTAACCCAAAGGCCTGATCTGAGAAGGTCTTCCCAACATCTGAGAGCTCAAATGGTGACAAGCAGGGTATTAAATAGAAAATGAAAATGAAATGGAACAAGCTGAGACTGTAAAATAGTTTTGAGTCCATGATGAAATTGATGAAAAAAGGCAAGTTTAATATGACCTATATAAGGTAGACAATTCAAAGTAGTTGTAAAGAATATTATTACGAGGAAGTAATCACTGTAACTGTTAAGATTTCATAAGTCAATGACAATAAAACTCTGAAAGGGCTATAAAATATCCTGAGGAATGTGTCCAAATACCCAGGGCTGACATTGACTACACAAAGTAAGCATTATGTCTAGGGCTCATGATACTTTTGGAGGCTTATGAAATGTTTTAATTTCTTTTAAAATGAAAATAAAACATTAATATAATCCAGTCTGTATAATATTTGTCTTGATACTAAAACAGTCATAAAATATAACTTTTAATATTTGTATGGAAGAAGTGGCTTATTAAAGCAAAAGTACATATGGCTATTGGAAACCATAATTTGGCCCTGCAGATACTTTGTGAAAATCCCCAAATTTAGGAATATTATTATGAAGACTAACAAAACCACATTTGAGACTGATGATTAAGACACTGCCAGACTCACGCCACTAAATAATTCCTTGCTCCTACAGTTTCAGCCTTGGAACCCATACAATTGAAATAATTGACTCAGCCAAATGAAAAATCACCATATATGCTTACCTTTCCAAATCCCTTGCAAACAGTCAAAATAATTATTATTATATCCTTGAGTGGTAGGCTCTAATCAATGTAGAAGAAACCAACTTATGAGAAGCTATACCAAAATTATAGCTAACATGCATGAAATTAACCTCCAGGCATATCGATCATGGCAGGTATGAAGCCAGTGACCTGAAGGCTCAGAATTTTCGACCACTATAATTTTTCTTATAATCTCTCTATGTGAATGTACCTTGCTCCCTTCAGTTGTGATGGACATGGAACTTATCCTTGGGATGCAAGGATGGTTCAATATACACAAATCAATAAATGTGATACACCATGTTAACAAAATAAAAGATGAAAATCATACGATCATTTCAATACATGCAGAGAAAAAGCACTGGACAAAATTCAACACACTTTCATGATTAAAAACTCTCAACAGGGCTTCCCAGGTGGTGCAGTGGTTGAGAGCCCACCTGCTGATGCAGGGGACATGGGTTCATGCCCCGGTCCAGGAAGATTCTACATGCCACGGAGTGGCTGGGCCCATGAGCCATGGCCACTGAGCCTGCATTTCCGGAGCCTGTGCTCCACAATGGGAGAGGCCACAACAGTGAGAGGCCCGTGTACCGCAAAAAAAAACAAAAACTCTCAACAAACTAGGTATAGAAATTAACTCAACATAATATAGGCCATATAGGAATATCCCACAGCTAACATCATACTCAATGCTGAAAATCTGAAAGATTTTTCTCTAAGATCTGGAAAAAGACAAGGATGCCAACTCTTACTACTTCTATTCAAAATAGTACTCTAAGTCCTAGATGAGCAATTAGGCAAGAAAAAGAAATTCATAGCATCCAAAACAGATAGGAAGTAGAAAAACTGTCCCTGCAGATGACATCTTCTTATGTGCAGAAAACCTGAAGACTCCACCAAAAAACTGTTAGAACTGATAAACTAATTCAGTGAAGCTGCAGGATACAAAATCAACATACAAATAAACATATCAGCTGAATTTCTCTACACTAACAAGGAACTATCTGAAAAGGAAATTAATAAAACGATCTCCTTTAATCCAAATTGGAAAGCAAGAAGTAAAACTGTCACTGTTTACAGTGACATGATACTATACATAGAAAATCCTAAAGATGCTGCCAGAAAACTACTAGAGCTCATCAATGAATTCAGTAAGGTTGCAGGATGAAAAATTAATATACAGAAATCTGTTGCATTCCTACACACTATCAATGAAAGATCAGAAAGAGAAATTAAAGAAACAATCTCATTTACCATCACATCAAAATGAATAAAATACCTAGGAACAAACCTATCTAAGGAGGCAAAAAACCCAAACAGATGGAAAGATATACCATGTTCATGGATTGGAAGAATCAGTATTGTTAAAATGACTATGCTGCCCAAGGAAATCTATAGATTCAATGCAATCCCTATCAGAATACAAATGGCATTTTTCACAGAACTAGAACAAATAATTTGTATGGAAACAAAAAATTTGTACGGAAACACAAAAGAACCTGAATAGCCAAAATAATAAAAAAAACTTGAGAAAGAAGAACAGAGCTGGAGGAATCATGCTCCCTGACTTCAGACTATACTACAATGCTACAGTAATCAAGACAGTACGGTACTGACACAAAAACAGAAATATAGATCAATGGAACAGGATGGAAAGTCCAGAGATAAACCCATGCAATTCTGGTCAATTAATCTAAGATGAAGGAGGCAAGAATACACAATGGAGAAAACACAGTCTCTTCAATAAGTGGTGCTGGGAAAATTGGACAGCTACATGTAAAAGGATGAAATTAGAACATTCTCTAACACTATATAGAAAAATAAACTCAAAATGGATTAAGGACCTAAATATAAGACTGGATACTATAAAACTCCAAGAGGAAAACAGGCAGAACACTCTATGACATAAATCACAGCACTATTTTTTTTGGACCTATCTCATAAAGTAAAGGAAATTAAAGCAAAAATAAACAAATGGGACCAAAATAAACTTAAAAGCTTTTGCACAACAAAAGAATCCACTGAAAAAATGAAAAGATAACCTACTGAATGGGAGAAAATATTTGCAAATGATATGACTGATAAGGGATTAATATCCAACATATATAAACAGCTCATAGAACTCAACATCAAAAAACCCCACACAACCCAATTAAAAAATGGACAGAAAAACTAAATAGATATTTTTCCAAAGAGGATATGCAGATGGATGACAGGCACATGAAAAGATGCTCAACATCACTAATCATCAGGAAAATGCAAATCAAAACCACAATGAGGTATCACCTCCCACCTGTCAGAAAGGCTGTCACCAAAAAGAACACAAATAATAAATGTTGGTGAGAATGTGGTGAACAGGGAATCCTTGTACACTGTTGGTGGAAATGTAAATTGGTCTGCAGCCACTGTGGAAAATAATATGGAGGTTTCTCAAAAAGCTAAAAATAGAACTACCATATTACCCAGCAATTCTACTCCTCAGTATATATCCAAAAAAAAACACCCACTAATTCGAAAATTTACATGTACCCTAATATTCATAGCAGCATTGTTTACAATTGCCAGGATATGGAAGCAACCTTAGTGTCCATCAACAGACGAATAGATAAAGAAGATGTGAGATACACACACAGACACACACACACACACAATAAAATGCTACACATCCATAAAAAATGAAATTTTGCCATTTGCAGCAACATGGATGGAATTGGAGGGCATTATGCTAAGTGAAATAAGTCAGACAAAGAAAGACAAATACTGTATGATATCACTTATATGTGGAATCTAAAAAATACAACAAACTAGTGAATATAACAAAAAAGAAGCTGACTCACAGATATAGAGAACAAACTATTGGTTACCAGTGAGGAGAGGGAAGTGGAAGGGGCAATATAGTGGTAGAGGAGTAAGAAGTACAAACTATTAGGTATAAAATAAATAAGCTACAAGGAGATATTGTACAACATGGGGAATATAGCCAATATTTTATAATAACTATAAATGGAGCATAACTTTTAAAAATTGTGAGTCACTATATTGTGCATCTCTAACTTATATAATATTGTACAGCTACTATATTTCAAAAAATAAAGAAAACCATCTCCTTTACTATACCACCAAAAAGAATAAAGTATTTAAAGTACTTAGGAGTAAACTTAACAAAAGAGGTAAAAGACTTGAATACGGAAAATTACAAAACAATAATGAAAAAAATTAAAGCCACAAATATGTGGAAAGACATTTTTTTCATGGATTTGAAGACTTAATATTGTTAAAATGTCCATAATACCCAAAGTGACCTACAGATTCAATGTTATCCTCAACAAAGTCCCAGTGGCAGTTTTTAAAGAAACAGAAAAAACAATCTTAAAATTCAAATGTAACCATAAAAGCCTCCAAATAGCCAAAGCAATCTTGAGAAAGAACAAAGCTGGAGGCACTACACTTCCTGATTTCAAAATATATTACCAATCTACAGTAATTAAAACAGTATGGTGCTTACATAAAGACAGACATACAGACTAATGGAACAGAATAGAGAGCTCAGAAATAAGCCCACATATATATAGTCAACTGATGTTCAACGAATGAGCCAAGAATACACAACAGGCAAAGAATTGTCTCCACATAGCACAGGGAGATCAGCTCAGTGCTTTGTGACCACCTAGAGGGGTGGGATAGGGAGGGTGGGAGGGAGATGCAAGAGGAAGGAGATATGGGGATATATGTATATGTACGGCTGATTCACTTTGTTATAAAGCAGAAACTAACACACCATTGTAAAGCAATTATACTCCAATGAAGTTGTTAAAAAATAAAATAAAATACACAGATAATTTCAAATTTGAAAAAAAAATGCGATAGAGACTTAAACCAAAGACCTGAAATTTTAAAACTTCTAGAAGAACACATAAGGGAAAAGCTTCTTGACATTAGTATTGGCAATGATTGTATGAATATAACACCAGAAGCACAAGTAACAAAAACAGAAATAGATAAGTGGGACTACATCAAACTAAAATGCTTTTGCACAGCAAAGGAAAAAAGAATCAACAAAATGAAAAGGGAACCTATGAAATGGGAGAAAATATTTGCAAACCCTATATCTGATAAGGGGTTAATATCCAAAATAATAAGGAAGTCCTCTGAGTCCATAGCAAAAACCATACAACCTAATTAAAAAATGGGCAGCAGGCTGCCCTATATTTTTCCAAAGAATATATACAAATGGCCAACAAGTATATAAAAGGTGCTCAACATGATTAATTCTCAGGAAAATGCAAATCAAAACCACAATGAGTTATCACTTCACACGTGTTGAGATGACTACTACAAAAAAAAAAGATTACAAATGTCGGTAAGGATGTGGAGGAATTGTAACACTTATATAGTATTGGTGAGAATATAAAATCGTTAAGCCACTATGGAAGAAAATATGGAGGTTTCACAAAAAATTAAAAATAGAACTTCCATAGGATCCAGCAATCCAACTTATAGATATATATCCCAAAGATTTGAAACAGGAGCTCAAAGAGATTTTGTGTGTGTGTGCATGGCTGCACTGCATGGCTTGTGTGATCTCAGTTCCCTAACCAGGGATTGCACCTGGGCCATGGCAGTGAAAGACCGGAATCCTAACCACGAGGCCACCAAGGAACTCTCAAAGAGATATTTTTATTTCCATTTTCGTTGCTGTATTATTCACAGTATCCAAGATATGGAAACAGCCTAAAAGTACATTAACAGATGAATGAATTAAGAAAATGTGGTATATACTCACAGTGGGATATTATTTAGCCTTTAAAAAAAGAAGGAAATTCCAGCATAAGTGACAACATGGATGAACCTAGAGCACATTTTGCAAAATGAAATAAGCTATACACAGAAAGACAAACACTGCATGATCGTTCTTATATAAGGTATCTAAAATAATCAAACTTATAGAAGCAGAAAGTAGAATGGTGGCTGCCTGGGGCTAGGAAGAAGTGGAAATGGGGAGTTATTGTTCAATGGCTATAGAGTTTCAACTTTACATGATGAATATGTGTTCAAAATCTGCTTGTACAGCACAGTACTTAAAATTAACAATACTGCACTGTACACCTAAAAATTTAAGTCGATGGATCACATGTGAAGGGTTTATACCACAATAAAAAGTTAATTAAAAAATGATTTGATCTCAGGATAGTATTGTAAATTATGACAAAATGTTTCACTATTCCCAGTTTTACTTTTTACTTAATTTTATTATTTCATTGTGCTAGCTAGTAGTCAAGCTCACTGTTCTTTCCAGGGCACGATCCTCCATTACCTAATGTGCTTTGTCATCTCTAACTTCATACAGATAATTGGAGATAATAGGGTTTATATCCTTACTAGCTAATATCTAATGTTATAACTAAAATGTGTTATGAAGTGAGTGTTTATTCACACACCACAGGTTTATTCATTAAACCTGGTGTCAAGCTATAATAATGTTTAAAAGCACAGGATTTTCGAGGAGTTACCAAGATGGCAACGTAGGAAGATGCTGAGCTCACTTTGTCCCACGGGCACATCAAAATTACAGCTATTTACAGAGCAACTATTGATGAGAAAGATAGGAATAGCAGAAAATATTTTTCTACAATTAAAGATATAAAGAAGGAACCACAACAAGATGGGTAGGCAGGATAGAGATGTGACAGACTCAAGACCCATACCCCTGGGTGGGGAACCCACTAACGGGAGGATAATTACAGTTGAAGATGTTCTTCCCCAAAAGCAAGGAATCTGAAGCCCACACTTGGTTCCACAGCTTGGATATCCTGTACTGGAAAGATAAACCCCCAAAACATTTGGCTTTGAAGGTCAACGGGGCTTACCTTCAGGGGAACCAGAGGGCTCTGGGAAATAGAGACTCCACTCTTAAAGGGTGCACACAAAATCTCACGTGCTCCAGAACATAGGGCAGAAGCAGTAATTTGATAGGAACCTGGGTCAGACTCACCTGAGAATACTGAAGAGCTTCCTAGAGAGGCAAGAGGCAACTGGACCTCACCCTAGGGACATGGACAATGGCAGCAGCCGTTTTGGAGACCTCATACCAGAAGACTGGTGCTGACAAGCTTCATTTTGGTATCCTCCCTCTAGCTTATTAGTGCTGCAACCCAGCCCCACCCAACAGACTACTGGCACCAGTACTGGGATGCCTCAGGCCAAGCAGCTAGGCTTAAGATGGCCTGAGCCCACAGCTTCCCTGGGATGAGCCTGTCCACCAGAGGGCCCAGAACTTGGCTCTGAAAACCAGTGCACTAACACTAGCCCCAGGACACCCTGGGGTACTGCAGCCAGACATTGTTACCCAGCCCTGCCCACCAGTGGGCTGACACCAACTCCATGAACCCCAGGGCCCTGCAGCCAGAGACCCCAAGACACGTATCTGCCCACCAGTGAGCAGGCACTAGTGCCAGAGCCAATGGGAAATTAATCTATGACAAAGGAGGTGAGAATATACAGTGGGGAAAAAACCAGCCTTTTTTCATAACTGGTGTTGGAAAGACTGGACAGTTACATGCAATAGAATCAAACTGGACCACTCTCTAACATCATGCAGAAAAATAAATTCAAAATGAATTAAAGGCTTAAATTTAAGATCTGAAACCACAAAACTTCTAGCAGAAAACTGAGTCAGTATATTCTTTCACATCAGTCTTTGTAATATATGTGTTTTAATATGTCTCCTCAAGCAAAAGAAACAAAGAAAAGCAAACATAAACAAATGGAAATACATCAAACTAAAAACCTTTTACACAGTGAAGGAAACTATCAACAAAATGAAAGGGCCACCTACTGAATGGGAGAAAATATTTGCAAACAATGTATCTGATAAGGTGTTAATATCCAAAATATACAAAGGGCTCATACAACTCAACATCAAAAGAACAAACAACCTGATTTAAAAATGGACAGAGGATCTGAATAGACATTTTCCCAAGAACAAACACAAATGGTTAAGAGGCATATGAAAAGATTCTCAACATTCTTAATTATTAGAGAACTGCAAATCAAAACCACAATGAGATATCACCTCACGCCTGTCAGAATGGCTATCATCAAAAAGTCTACAAATAACAAATGTTGGCAAGGATGCCAAGAAAAGAGAACCCTCATACACTGTTGGTGTGAATCTAAATTGGTTCAGCCACTGAGTAAAACAATGAGGATTCCTCAAAAAAACTAAAAATAGACCTATCATATGATCCAGCAATTCCACTCCTGGTTACTATCCTAAGAAATCAGAAATACTAAGTAAAAGAGGTATATGCAATCTTATGTTCATTGCAGCTGTATGTATTGATACAATAGCCAAGATATGGAAGCAACATAAGTTCCCATCAATAATTGAATGAATAAAGAAGATGGGATGTATATATATGTATACACACACAATGGACTATTACTCAGCCATAAAAGATGAAACCTTCACATATGCAACAACATGAATGGACCTAGAGGCTATTATGATAAGTGAAGTAAGTCAGACAGAGAAAAACAATACTGCATGATTTCACTTATATGTGGAATCCAAAAAACAAATAAACAAACATAAAAAAATTTTAGAAAGAGTCATAGGTACAGATAACAGTTGATGGCCTGAGGGGAGGGATGGGGGTGGAAGAGAAATAGGTGAGGGAGTTTAAGAGCTGCAAGCTTCAAGTTACAAAATAAATACTTCATGGGTATGAAAAATACAGTGTGAGGAAGATAGTCAGTATTTATGTATTATCTCTGTATGGTGACATATGTTAACTGACTTACCATGGTGATCATTTTAAAATGTACAGAAATATCAAATAATTATGTTGTACCAGTAACTAACATAGTGTTATAGGTCATTATACTTCAAAAACATATAAACAAACAAAGAAACTCATAGTAAAAGAGATTACACTTTCGGTTACCAGAGGTGGGAGGTTGGGGGAGAGGGAATTGGATGAAGGCAGTCAAAAGGTACAAAGTTCCAGTTATGGAATAAATAAGTACTAGGGATGTAATGTACAACATGATAAATGTAATTAACATGGCTGTATTTTACAGATGAAAGATGTCAAGAAAATGAACCCTAAAAGTTCTCATCAGAAGGAAAATATTTTTTCTATTTCTTAAATTTTGTACCTGTATGAGATGATGGATGTTCAGCAAACTTATTGTGATAATCACTTCATGATGTACTTAAGTCAAATCATTACACTATACACCTTAAATTTTTACAGTGCTCTATGTCAATTATATCTCAATAAAACTGGAAAAAGAAAACAGCACAGGATTTTCTTTAAGGCAAACCAGGTGCCTGATGTCTGCACTGCCACTTACTACCTATTAATCTTTGTCAAGTTATGTAATCATTCTGAAGCTTGGTGTCCTTGTCTATAAAATTGATATGACTAATGAATTTCTGATGATTAAATGAGATGCTATATGTTAAGTGATTGTAAAAGCCCTTCACTCATAGAATTACTTCATAAATGATTATTATTATTTTAATAACAATAAATTAAAATAACATCCAAATAAATATAACAACTAAAGGACAGTATACCATTGTTAGGAGCAATAAACAGTTATATTAGTATACTCTACTGGTTAAAACTATATCAATTCTTTTTCATCTCTTCTAGGGCAATTTTCTCATATTTAACATTTGATAGAGAATGCACATAGTATGCCCATAATTATGAAGCCTAGCTTTTCAGAGTGTACATTTTGTAATCAGTCTATTACAATTCTTATTTTGAAATCACAGCTCTTAGTCACTGCTTTACTAATGCAATAAAAAGTCCCATACCTTTTCACATTCTTGGGAATTGTTAGCATTCATAGCAATTTAGATATGTTCAAGTCAGTATTACTATAACTTGCACATAGTCTATGAAAGACCAGATATTACAGATTCTTAAAATTCTAATATTGCTATCCCTATAGTTTTAGGGCTTTCCAGGAACAACCAAAGATGAGTAAAAATTTAGCAGCAACAATAGTGTACACAAACACACACACACACTATATACTTTTTGTCCATAGAACAAGATGAATTACATACTGATCAAATTAATCAGTGTGGAAATCAGGGCAAGGGAGTGGGAAGGACCAAAAGCATAGCTAGACAGTGCAAAGTACATTTTTTATTAAAACAGAAAGATCAAGTCGAAAAAAAACCCCAGGAGTTTCAAGTGTGGAAGCAAAATTCTAACCTTTCCAGGAATAACAAATATAATAAATAATATAAGAAAAATTAGAAGAAATTTAAAACTCTTCTCAAGTTGTACATTAGAAAATTCAAAGACAAAGATCACTACCTAAGTCAGTGGTTCTCAAACTTTAGTATGAATAATAATCATCCAGATTCCTAGGCT
Source organism: Lipotes vexillifer (assembly GCF_000442215.2). NCBI lineage: Eukaryota > Metazoa > Chordata > Mammalia > Artiodactyla > Lipotidae > Lipotes > Lipotes vexillifer. The sequence continues at coordinate 1,213,211 of NW_006769335.1, forward strand.
CCACATTCAGAGACTTTGAAGCTTGGGACCCAGGAAGTTTAATAAACATTCTAGATGATTCAGACACAGGTTATCTACCACCACATGTAGACATACACTGGCCTATGTAGGCTATCTTTCAAATATCTCACTAGATAAGCCAACCAACCATCTGAGATGCATATCATGAAATAGGAAGAGTAGGATAATGTAGAGAAAGAGGTTTTACAATTACTTTGAAACCTATGGCAGAGGGAATACTATGGAAAATACCAATTCTATTTTTGAAAAAAAATGCAAAAAAAAAAATTCATCTGAGAAGATGAAGCCATCTGAGTACCCCACTGCAACTTTCATAATCTGCCTAAAGTAGCAATGGCCTGTCATACAAAGAAAATGTATCAACATTACCCAGATCTGAAAATTTTAGCTCAAAATATAACCATGGTATAAAGGAGGGCAAGGTATTAGCATATACCTAGGATAAAGATATGCATCTTCCATACTTCATCACAAATTTATTGAAGAAAGTAAAATAAGGAATACAATCTTGCCTAAGACAGTGTCTCTCAAATAATAATTTGTGGCCAACTGCATTAGAATTGAATTGGTTTCTTGTTTAAAATGCAGACTCCCATCTTAGGTCCTACTAAATCAGAATATCTGAGGGAAGAAGCCAAGAAAAAAACATACAGAAGTACTTGCATGCACACACATATATAAATATTTAACTGTACAATTCGGTGACTTTTAGTCGATTCACAAAATTCTACAACCATCACCACAATTAATTATGCAACATTTTTACTATTCGTAGAAGAAACCCCATACCCTTTAGTAGTCACTACCCAATTCCCTCTTTCCCCTTCCCCCCACCACCATAGGCAAATGCTTATCTACTTTCTTTCTCTAAGGATTGGGTTATTACAGAAATTCTATATAAAATCAATCATATAACATATGGTATTTTATTACTATCTTCTTTAAATTAGTATTTTTTTAACATCTTTATTGGAGTATAATTGCTTTACAATGGTGTGTTAGTTTCTGCTTTACAACAAAGTGAATCAGTTATACATATACAAATATCCTCATAACTCCTCCCTCTTGCGTCTGCCTCCCACCCTCCTTATCCCACCCATTTAGATGGTCACAAAGCACCAAGCTGATCTCCCTGTTCTATGTGGTTGATTCCCACCAGCCATCCATTCTACACTTGGTAGTATATATATGCCCATGTCACACTCTCACCTCATCCCAGCCCACCCCTCCACCTCCCCATGTCCTCAAGTCCACTCTGAACTTCTATGTCTTTATTCCTGTCCTGCCCCTAGGTTCTTCAGAACTATTTGTATTTTAGATTCCATATATATGTGTTAGCAATGGTATTTCTTTTTCTCTTTCTTAATTCACACTGTATGACAGACTCTAGGTCCATCCACCTCACTACAAAAAACTCAATTTCGTTTCCTTTTATGGCTGAGAAATATTCCATTTTATATATGTCCCACATCTTCTTTATCCATTCATCTCTCCATGGAAACAGGTTGCTTCCATGTCCTGGCTACTGTTAGAGCTGCAATGAACATTGTGGTACATGACTCTTTTTAAATTATGGTTTTCTCAGGGTATAAGCCCAGTAGTGGGATCGCTGGGTCATATGGTAGTTCTATGTTTAGATTTTAAGGAAGCTCCATACTGTTCTCCATAGTGGCTGTATCAATTTACATTCCCAAAAACAGTGCAAGACAGTTCCCTTTTCTCCACACTGTCTACAGCATTTATTGTTTGTAGATTTTTCGAGGTTGGCCATTCTGACAGATATGAGGTGATACTTCATTATACTGTTGATTTGCATCTTTCTAATGATTAGGGATGTTGAGCATTCCTTCATGTGTTTGTTGGAAAACTGTGTATCTTCTTTGCAGAAATGTCTATTTAGGTCTTCTGCCCATTTATGAATTGGGTTGTTTGTTTTTTTGATATTGAGTTGCATGAGTTGCTTGTAAATTTTGGAGATTAATCCCTTGTCAGTTGCTGCATTTGCAAATATTTTCTCCCATTCTGAGGGTTGTCTTTTCGTCTTGTTTATGGTTTGGTTTGCTGTGCAAAATATTTTAAGTTTCATAAGGTCTCATTTCTTTATTTTTGTTTTTATTTCCATTTCTCTAGGAGGTGGGTCAGAAACGATCTTGCTGTGATTTATCTCACAGATATTCTGCCTATGTTTTCCGCCAAGAGTTTTAATGTCTGGCCCTACATGTAGGTCTTTAACCAATTTTGAGTTTAGTTTTGTGTATGGTGCTAGGGAGTGTTCTAATTTCATTCTTTTACATGTAGATGTTCACTTTTCCCACAACCACTTATTGAAGAGGCTGTCTTTTCTCCACAGTACATTCCTGCCTCCTTTATCAAAGATAAGTTGACCATATGTGTGTGGGTTTATCTCTGGGCTTTCTATCCTGTTCCATTGATCTATATTTCTGTTTTCGTGTCAGTACCATACTGTCTTGATTACTGTAGCTTTGTAGCATAGTCTGAAGTCTGGGAGCTTTATTCCTCCAGCTCCGTTTTTCTTTCTCAATATTGCTTTGTCTATTGGGAGTCTTTTGTGTTTCCATACAAATTGTGAAATTTTTGGTTCTACTTCTGTGAAAAATGCCATTGGTAGTCTGATAGGGATTGCACTGAATCTGTAGATTGCTTTGGGTAGTACAGTCATTTTCACAATGTTGATTCTTCCAATCCAAGAACACGGTATATCTTTCCATCTGTTTGTATCACCTTTAATTTCTTTCATCAGTGTCTTATATTTTTCTGCATACAGGTCTTTGGTCTCCTTAGGTAGGTTTACTACTAGGTATTTTATTCTTTTTCTTGCAGTGGTAAATGGGAGAGTTTCCTTAATTTCTCTTTCAGATTTTTCATCATTAGTGTATAGGAATGCAAGAGATTTCTATGCATTAATTTTGTGTCCTGCTACTTTACCTAACTCATTGATGACCTCTAGTAGTTTTCTGGTACCATCTTTAGGAGTCTCTATGTATAGAATCATGTCATCTGCAAAGAGTGACTGCTTTTTTCTTCTTCTGATTTGGATTACTTTTATTTCTTTTTCTTCTCTGATTGCTGTGGTTAAAACTTTCAAAACTATGTTGAATAATAGTGGTGAGAGTGGACAACCTTCTCTTGTTCCTGATCTTGGTGGGAATGGTTTCAGTTTTTCACCATTGAGAATGTTGTTGGCTGTGGGTTTGTTATATATATGGCCTTTATTATGCTGAGGTAAGTTCCCTTTATGTCTACTTTCTGGAGGGTTTTTATCATAAATGGGTGTTGAATTTTGTCAAAAGATTTTTCTGCATCTATTGAAATGATCATAAGGTTTTTATCCTTCAATTTGTTAATATGGTGTTTCATGTTGATTGATTTGTGTATACTGAAGTATCCTTGCATTCCTGGAATAAACCCCACTTGATCATGCTGATCATGATTTTACTTTTAATGTGCTGTTGCATTGTGTTTGCTAGTATTTTGTTGAGGATGTTTGCATCTATGTTCATCAGTGATACTACCCTGTAGTTTTCTTTCTTTGTGACATCTTTGTCTGGTTTTGGTATCAGGGTGATGGTGGCCTCGTAGAAGGAATTTGGGAGTGTTCCTCCCTCTGCTACATTTTGGAAGCTTCCGAGAAGGATAGGTGTAACCTCTTCTCTAAATGCTTGATAGAATTCTCCTGTGAAGACATCTGGTCCTGGGCTTTTGTTTGTTGGGAGATTCTTAATCACAGTCTCAATTTCAGTGCTTGTGATTGGTTTGTTTATATTTTCTATTTCTTCCTGGTTCAGACTTGGAAGGTTGTGCTTTTCTAAGAACTTGTCCTTTTCTTCCAGGTTGTGCATTTTACTGGCATATACCTGCTTGTACTAATCTCTCATAATCCTTTTTATTTCTGCAGTGTCAGTTTTTACTCCTTTTTCATTTCTAGTTCTATTGATTTGAGTCTTCTTACTTTTTTTCCTGATGAGTCTGGCTAATACTTTATCAATTTTGCTTATCTTCTCAAAAAACCAGCTTATAGTTTTACTGATCTTTGCTATTGTTTCCTTCATTTCTTTTTCATTTATTACTGATCTGATCATTTTAATTACTTTTCTTCTGCTAAATTTGGGGGTTTTTTTGTTCTTCTTTCTTTAATTGCTTTAGGTGTAAGGTGAACTTGTTTACTTGAGATGTTTCTTGTTTCTTGAGTTAGGATTGTATTGCTATAAACTTCCCTCTGAGAACTGCTTTTGCTGCCTCCTATACCTATTGGGTCATCGTGCTTTCATTGTCATTTCTTTCTAGGCATTTTTAAATTTTCTCTTTGATTTCTTCAGTGATCTCTTGGTTATTAAGTAGTGTATTGTTTAGCCTCCATGTGATTGTAATTTTTACAGAATTTTTTATTGTATCTGATCTCTATTCTCATAGAGCTGTGGTCGGAAAAGATACTTGATATGATTTCAATTTTCTTAAATTTACCAAGGCTTCATTTGTGACCCAAGATATGATTTATCCTGCAGAATGTTCCATGAGCACTTGAGAAGAAAATGTATTCTGTTGTTTTTGGATGGAATGTTCTAAATATATCAATTAAGTCCATCTTGTTTAATGTATCATTTAAAGCTTGTTTCCTTATTTATTTTCATTTTGGATGATCTGTCCATAGGTGAAAGTGAGGTGTTTAAGTCCCCTACTATGATTGTGTTACTGTCGATTTTTCCTTTTATGGCTGTTAGAATTTGCATTATGTATTGAGGTGCTCCTATGTTGGGTGCATAAATAATTACAGTTGTTATATCATCTTGTTGGATTGATCCCTTGATCATTATGTAGTATCCTTCTTTGTTTCTTGTAATAGTTTTTATTTTAAAGTCTATTTTGTCTGATATGAGAATTCCTACTCCAGCTGTCTTTTGATTTCCATTTGCATGGAATATCTGTTTGCATCCCCTCATTTTCAGTCTGTATGTGTCCCTAGGTCTGAAGTAGGTCTCTTGTAGACAGCATATATACAGGTCTTGTTTTTGTATCCATTCAGCCAGTATATGTCTTTTGGTGGAAGCATTTCATCCAGTTACATTTAAGTTAATTATTGATATGTACGTTCCTATTACCATTTTCTTAATTGTTTTGGGTTTGTTATTGTAGGCCTTTTCCTTCTCTTGTGTCTCCTGCCTAGAGAAGATCCTTTAGCATTTTTTGTCAAGCTGGTTTGGTGCTGCTGAGTTCTCTTAGCTTTTGCTTGTCTGTAAAGATTTTAATTTCTCCATCATATCTGAATGAGATCCTGAATGAATAATTTTTGTTGTAGGTTTTTCCCTTTCATCACTTTAAATATGTCCTGCCACTCCCTTCTGGCTTGCAGAGTTTCTGCCAAAACATCATCTGTTAACCTTATGGGCATTCTCTTGTATGTTACTTGTTGTTTTTCCCTTGCTGCTTTTAATATTTTTTCGTTGTGTTTAGTTTTGATAGTTTGATTACTATATGTTGTGGTGTGTTTCTCCTTGGATTTTTCTTGTATGGGACTCTCTGCACTTCCTGGAAATGATTGACTATTTCCTTTCCCATATTAATGAAGTTTTCAACTATAATCTTTTCAAATATTTTCTCAGTCCCTTTCTTTTTCTCTTCTACTTCTGGGACCCCTATAATTTGAATGTTGGTATGTTTAATGTTGTCCCAGATGTCTCTGCGAGTGTGCTCAATTATTTTCATTCTTTTTTCTTTATTCAGCTCTGCAGTAGTTATTTCCACTATTTTATCTTCCAGGTCACTTATCCGTTCTTCTGTCTCAGTACTTCTGCTATTGATTCCTTCTAGAGAATTTTGAATTTCATTTATTGTGTTGTTCATCATTTTTTGTTTGCTGTTTAGTTCTTTTAGGTCCTTGTTGAACTTTTTTTATATTTTCTCCATTATATTTCCAAAATTTTGGATCATCTTTGCTATCATTATTATGAATTCTTTTTCAGGTAGGCTGCCTATTCCCTCTTCATATGTTTGGTCTGGTGGGTTTTTACATTGCTCCTTCATTTGCTGTGTTTCTCTGTCTGCTCATTTTGCTTAATTTATTGTGTTTGGGGTCTCCTTTTTGCAGGGTACAGGTTCTTAGTTCCCATTGTTTTTGGTGTCTGCCCCCAATATCTAAGGTTTGTTCAGTGGGTTGTGTAGGCTTCCTGGTGGAGGGGACTGGTGCCTGTGTTCTGATGGATGAGGCTGGATCTTTTCTTTTGGTGGGGAGGACCATGTCTGCTGGTGTGTTTTGGGGTGTCTGTGACTGTATTATGACTTTTGGCATCCTCTCTACTAATGGGTGGGGTTGTGTTCCTGTCTTGCTAGTTGTTTGGCATAGGGTGTCCAGCACTGCAGCTTGGTGGTCGTTGAGTGGAGCTGGGTCTTAGCATTGAGATGGAGATCTCTGGGAGAACTTTTGCCATTTGATATTACATGGAGCTGGGAGGTGTCTGGTGGACCAATGTCCTGAACTCGGCTCTTGCACCACAGAGGCACAGGCCTGACACCCAGCTGGAGCACCAAGACCCTGTCAGCCACACAGCATTTAAGAACTTCCTTCTTTTCTCTTGGACGATCTAGCTTTTTAGTTATCTATTCATTATACACAGGAGCAGTCCCACAAGGAATGTAAATTGTGTGTGGTCTTCCATCAATTTAAAGTTGAGTTTGTTTGAGGTACTTGATATTTCTAAAACAACTTTAATCAACTTAGAAGAAATATATGCATATCTGAACACACAGCACAGATTATATGGACCTGTTTCTCACATCCAGGGCATTTTACTCCCCCACACTGAGGAACCTCTTAAAGCATCTCCCTCTCTGCCTCCCAGGAAGTGTGTTCCAAGTCAATGCATGTGTTTTTGAGATTTATCCATGTAGTAACATGTATCAGTAATTTCTCCCATTTAATTGTGGAAAATATGGCATTGAATATGTATACAAAACTGTACATCTTAAATAATTATTTCATATGAAAAAAGCAATGAGGAGAAAATTAGATGCTCATTTCCAAAATCAAGCAGAACTGAGGACTTGATTTCACTTGTAGACAATTTTACAGAATTCCCACCCTTGTTTATTAACAGCTATTATATCAGTATATAGGATAAATGATAACAATGTCAGGAACAGTGGAATTAACACGATGAATGAAAACAGAAGATTAAAAATAAGCCTTGCAAAGACCCCATAGCAAGGCATATGACACTCTGGACCTGGGCTGGCAAGCAGCCATACCCACATTTGGCTATTTTAATCTAAATTTAAATTAACTAAAATTTAAAGCATATTTCTACAGTTTCACTAGCCACATTTCAAATCTTCAATGGCCAAATGTAGCTAGCAGCTATCATATTGGACAGTGCAAACAGAGAACATTTCCATCACTGCAGAAAATGCTATTAGGCAATGCTGCTCTAGAGATAGATAATACTGTCATTATGACCCATTCATTCCTTCAAACAATAATGAATAATGTACTATGTGCAATTATGGGAAAGAGAGGATAAACAAATAAATAAAATATATTACACAGAATATAGTAAATGGTGATAAAATGGAAAATTGTGAGGGAACAAGAAGAGGAGATGGTATTTTAGATACAATGGTCTGGGAAAATCTCAATGATTAAGTGATGTTGTATAGAGATCTGAAAAAAATGAGGAGTGAGCCTTATGAATATAAAAGCATTGCAGAAGGAGAAAATAGCTAGAGCAAAGGTTTGAAGCAAGTATAGGCTAAGTATGCTTCAGCTATGTACTACCATGAGGACAAATGTCATTCTGAGGGCAACAGTCATTACAAACCTGCTCTCAGCAATCCCATACATTGGCACCCCTCTTGTTGAATGGATCTAAGGTGGCTTTTCTGTAGACAAAGCAACACTCACACGATTCCTTGCTTTTCATTTTATTCTCCCCTTCATCATTACAGCACTAGCAGCTGTCCGCCTACTATTTCTCCACAAAACAGGATCCAACAACCCCAAGGAAACCCATCTGACACAGACAAAATTTCACTCCACCCCTATTACACAATCAAAGACATTCTAGGTGCTCTACTACTAATCCTAGCCTCACTCATACTAGTCCTATTTTCACCTGACTTGCTAGGAGACAATGACAACTAAACCTCAGCAAACCCACTCAACACACCACCACATATTAAACCAGAGTGGTATTTTCTATTTGCATATGTAATTCTGTGATCAATCCCCAACAAAATAGGAGGATACTTAGCCCTGTTACTCTCAATTCTAAATCTAGCATTTATCCCAATACTCCACACATCCAAACAACAAAGCATAACATTCCAACTCCTTAGCCAGTTCTTATTTTGAGTGTTAGTGGCAGACCTATTAACACTAACGTGGACTGGAGGACAAACTATAGAACTTCCCTTCATCATTATCAGACAACTTGCATCTGTTTTATACTTTCTTTTGATTCTAGTGCTAATACCAGTAACTAGCATCATTGAAAACTATCTCCTGAAATGAAGAGTCTTAGTAGTATTTCACATTATCCTGGTCTTTTAAACCAGAAGAGGAGAACAATACACCTCCGTAAGACTCAAGGAAGAAGTCCCAAACTTCGCCACCAGCACCCAAAGCTGAAATTCTACTTAAACTATTCCCTGAAATTATATTATAAGACATTTACAGAATTATTAAGTATTATGTCAGTAACAAAACAGCCCATTTTATCACAAACTACTATGTACATCACGCATATTTGTATTATCGCATTAATAAGTACATACATCTTATATGTACACATTACATGTATAATCGTGCATTACATTATCTACCCCATGCTTATAAGTATGTACATCTTATTATAAATATTGCATAGTACATATAGATTATTAATCGTACATAGTACATTAAGTCAAATCAGTCCTAGTCAACATGCATATCCTGTCCATTAGACCACAAACTTAATCACCAGGCCATGTGAAACTATCAACCCGCTCAGCAGGTATCCCTCTTCTCACTCTGGGCCCATAACTTGTGGGGATTTCTACTGATGAACTTTATCAGACATCTGGTTCTTACTTCCTGGCAGTGATTGTGATTAAAGGACAGTGACATATAAAAGAGCAAGACCAAAATACAGTGTAGGAAATATAGATTTAGGGGCAAAAGGCTTAATGGTGTTTAGAAAGTTTGGTTAGATTGTTATTAATACAGTATATTTTTTATATGTCAAGTGATTCTCTGAGTTAGGAAAGAGATGTGAAATCAGAGCAAGAGGCACTCCATGGATCCTCTCCCCAGCAAAACAACCATAAATAGAGAAAATCATTGAAACAACAACACATCCACTTATGTCATAAGTGGATAAACACATTTAGTAAAATCTAATAAATGTCAGTGAGAACAGTGAAAGTCTAGGGCATTTGAGCCATAATCTGACACTTTGCATCTTTTCTTGACAATCCAGCAAGACAGAAGCCCTGCTACTGCCAGATGCAGCCAAGAATATAGGTCTCTCTCTCCCCAAGAAGGTCTTCAGCAGTCCTCATCCCACACTCAGCACCAGGTTGCAGAAGCTCTATCCAGGAAAGCATGTCGAAGAGTTCTGGAGCTCTCTCTCTCTCTCAACACAGTCCCTACTCATACAGCAGAATCTCGACACTAGAAACAGCAGGACTAGAATAATGGTCGCAAATCATCTCTGTGCCTGCTCACACATAGTGTAATGGTTCCATGCAGGGAGAGAAAAACTGAGAAGACCAGGGGATTCTGCTTCCACTGAATGCCCTGTTCATAGAAAATGGGTGTGATTCTGAGAGAAGCATGTCACTGACCCCATCCCCAGCTCCCAGGTCATTTGTGCAGAGGTTCTACTGAGGGGCAGGAGCAGGCCATAAGAGCAGAGCTCCAAATCTATCCCCAAAGGAACTGACTTTATTTAAAAAAAGAGTATGAGAAAGTTCAAGCCTAAGGATATTCTCAAGTATAATTGAGTTTTTGATGGTAATCAATTAAGAGGAAGGTGGTATCTTCATAAGCTCTCTAAATCATAGGACAGCCAGTTTAACAGAAAAAAAAAACAAGGAAAGAGTTGTCTAAGAAGAAACCATGGAAGGATGGAGCAAGGCTGAAACACTGGCGTCAAAGACTACCGCTGAAAGGGACCCAAATTAAATTGAATCACTGTGAAACAACTTTTGTCCCAGGGTATTGTTAAAGTCAATGTAGTAATCAGCTAAGAATTACTCAGGGCTAACAGCTTAGTTTGATACCCAAAGAGGCAGATACTTTAACAGAGCGATCAGGTAAAGAAATAGCTAAAGATAGCCTTGGTAAAACTATTATTACTGTCAGGGTAAATGAGCACATGCCCAAGGCAGTGCCCTTGAGGAGCAACATCAGAGGCTGCACACTACAGGGGAAATGGTCTTTACTGAAACAGTACAGACAAGTCACTAAACAAACCAATAAACAGCAAAATAAAGCCAGCAAGCTATGTATGTAGGGAGGGGATAGTAAATCAGAATTCAGAGTTGCTATAATATATTATCTAAAATGTCAAGTTATAGACCAAAAAATTATAAGATGCAAATGAAAAAGAAAGTGTGGCTGATTCACAGGGAAAATAGCCTTTGAAAAGGCCTGGTTATTGAACTTGCAGGAAAATATTTTTAATATTTTCAAAGAACTAAGGAAAAATCTGCTTTAAAAAAAGTGAAGGAAGATATGACAGCAATGCCTACTCAAATAGAGAATGTCAATAAAGCAAAATAAATTATTTTTAAAATAATTAAATTCCAACTTGGGAGGTGAAAAGTACCACAAAGTTCAGTAGAGGGATTCAAGAGTAGATTTAAGTTGGCAGAAGGATAAATTAGCACACTTGAAGATAGACTAATAGAAATTATGCAATCTGAAGAAGAGAGAAAAATATAATGAAAAAATATATAAAATATAATAAAGAAAAATAAATTCAAAGAAATATGAGACACCATTAAGCACATTAACATATATGAAATGGCAGTATCAGAAAAAGAAGAGAAAGAGAGGAGTAGGAAAAATATATTAAAAAATAATCCCTGAAAATATCCCATATTTGATGAAAACTATTGATCTACACATCCAAGAAGCCCAGTGAGTTTGAAGTAGGATAATTTGAAAGAGATCTACACCCAGACACATCACACCAAAAATGCCACAAGAAAAAGGCAAAGAGAATCTTGAAAGCAGCAAGAGAAAAGTGACTTATCATGTACAAAGGGACTCTAAAAAGATCAACAGATCATATCACCTTAGGAACAATGGAGGACAGAAAGCAATGAGATGATATATTTTAAGTGCAGTAAGAAATGTTTTAAAAAACTTCCATCACAAATTTTATACTGAGAAAATATGTCTTATGAAAATGAAGATGGAATAATGACATTCCAGGATTTTTTAAAAACTGAAAGAATTCTTTACCAGAAGACTCAATTTGCAAAAATGGTAAAGAAAGCTCTTCAGACTGATACAAGTGACATAAGACAATAATTTGAATACACACACACACACACACACACACACACACACAAACAGTGCCAATAAAGGTAATTAGATAATTATAAAAAGCAGTATAACTGCATTTCTTTGTTTTTCTCATAGCTGATTTAAAAACCAATTGTATAAAATATTATATTTTTAGATCTATAACATATAGAAATGCAGTATATTTCACAACAACAGCACAAGGATGCACTTGGTACAAAGTTGTATTGGATTTAGACCTAATAGGTATTATAATAATAGAACAAAAAAGGAAGAGGAAATACAAATAGAAGGAATAGGAGTGGCCATTTCTATATCTCACTGGAATTAAGTTACTATAAATATCAAATAGAGTCTGGAAATTTCAGATGTATATTGTAAGCCCTGGAGCAACAGCTAATAAAAAATAAAATATAAAATCACTAAAAGATTAAAATGTTACACTAGAAAATATTCACTTAAGGCAAAAGAAATGAGGTATATAGAAAACAAGAATAAAAATGATAGATGTAAACACAACCACATTAGTAGTAACACTAAATGAGAATTGATTAAACAAATATATCAAAAGGCAAAGATCTTCAGACTGCATTTAAAAAGGATACAATGATATGCTTTCTACAGAACACACTTTAAATTCTAAGATACAATTAGATTAAATGTAAAAAGATGGAAACATGTAATGTTATATGCCAATAAAAACTCAATTAGAAATACATATATGAAATGATGGAAACAGCTATATCATGCAAATAGCAACCAAAAGAAAGTTGCGTGCTATGCCAATATCAGACAAAATATATTTTAAAAGAAAAAAATACTTCTAGAGATTAACAGGGACATTTTATAACAATAAAAGATCAATCCATCAGGAAGATACAAAAATTATAAACATATATGCACCTAATGTCAGAGTGCCAAAATACATAAAGCAAAACTGACAGAACTGAAAGGAGAAATAGTTGATTCAACAATAATAGTTGCATACCTCAATACCCCACTTTAAATATTAGATAAAACAACTAAGCAGAAGATCAACAAGGAAACAGAAGACTTGAACAACATTATAAACCAATCAGACATAAAAGACATCCATTGGACATTCCAGTCAAAAACAACAAAATATACATTCTTCTCAAACACACCAGGAACATTCACCAGAGTATACCATATGTAAAACAAACCTCAATAAACTTAAAGGATTGGGATCATACAAAGTATGTTCTATGACTTCAATGGAATAAAATTAGAAATCAATACCCAAGAAATTTTGAAACTTCACAAATATGTGTAAATTAAACAACACACTCCTAAACAACCAATGAATCAAAGAATAAGTCACACAAAATATTGGAAAATACCTGAAGATGAATGAAAATGAAAACACAACATATAAAAACATCTTGAGTACCGCTAAAGCACTGTTTAGAGCTACGTTTATAGTTGTACATGCCAATCTTACAAAAGAAGAAAGATCTCAACTCAGTAGCCTAAGCTTCTACCTTAAGACACTGGAGAGAGAAAAATTAAACCCAAATGCAAAGATATGGAAAGAAATAATAAAGATTTTAGAGGAAATTAATGAAATAGAGAATGGAAAAATAGAGATAATCGATGAAACCAAAAGTTTGTTCTTTAAAAATTTCAACAAAATTGACAAACCTCCAGCTGCACTGATCATGTAAAAACAGACAATTTAGTAAAATGAGGAATGAAAGAGGGGTCATTATTACTGACCTTAGAGAAGTGAAAAGGATTATAAAGGGATACTATGAACAATCATATGACACCAAATTAGATAAACTGGATGAAATGGACAATTCCTAGAGAATATGAAACTACTGAAACTGACTAAAAACTAAACAGAAAAATCTGAAAAATCACATAATGAGTAAAGAGACTGAATTATTAATTAAAATTAATCATTTGGTGAATTTTACCATATACTTCATGAAGAATGAATACAAATCTTCCACAAACTCTTCCAAAAAACTGAAAAACAGGAAACACTTCCCAATTAATTTAATGAAGACAGTATTACCCTAACACCATATGCAGACAGTGAGCATGTACATCGCAATGGAGGAAAAGTGAATGGAAAATAAATGCACTAAAAAGTTTCAATTCATTACTTTAATAATTAGGGACATGCGAATTAAAACCTCAAATAGAAAACATGTTATATGCAGTAAATGGGGGAAAATTAAAAATCTGAAAATGACAAATAGTGCTGGTAAGGATAGAGTTTAAAGGAACTCTTTACACTCTGGTAAGAGTATATTAGTGGTCTATTACTTTGGAAAAAACTACTACTGTCTAGAAAAATTAAATGTATATATACTCTAATTTTCTGCAACTTCTATATATACTTAACTAGAGAATCTTGTGGGGATATGTGCAAGAATGAGTATAGTAGCATTATTCATGAAAGTAAAAAAAGTCAAAAGATAAAACCCTTAGAAGCGACAATAAATGTACATTAACAAGAGAATGAATAAAGTATGGTGGAACACTCATGTAACATAATACTATATATCAGCAAAAATGAATTAAAAAGAACTTTTTACAGCAACATGGTGTATCTAAATATAAAAAATTGAGGAAAAAAATCAAGTGAAGGGAGAATACTACACGATAACCTTTTTATAACGTTAAAAAAGAAGCCTCCGTGTGTGTGTGTGTGTGTGTGTGTATTCAGTTGAACAACATGAAATGGCTGTACTTGTATGTCAAAACAGTAGAGTAGTGGCCATTTCATTTAGTTACCACCTGAAACAATTAATACACTTATGAAAAGAAGAAAAAGTAAGAAAATGTTCCCCAATGTTCATTGCAGCACTATTGACAATATCCAGGACATGGAAGCAACCTAAATGTCCATCAACAGATGAACGGATAAAGCAGATGTGGTACAATGGAATATTATTACTCAGTCATAACACAGAATGAAAAAATGCCACTTGCAGCAACATGGATGAAACTACAGATTATCATACTAAGTAAAGTAATTCAGACAAAAAAAGAAAAATATCATATGATATCACTTATATGAGGAATCTAAAAAAATGGTACAAATGAACTTATTTACAAAACAGAAACAGAGTCACAGATGTAGGAAACAAACTTATGCTTACCACAGGGGAAGGGGGGGAAGGATATATTGGGAGATTGGGATTGACATATACACACTAATATATATAAAATAGATAACTAATAAGAACTTACTGTATAGCACAGAGAACTCTACTCAATACTCTGTAATGGCCTATATAGGAAAAGAATCTAAAAAAGAGTGAATATATGAATATGTATAATTGATTCACTTTGCTGTTCACCTTAAACTAACACAATATTGTAAATCGACTATACTCCAATAAAAATTATAAAACAAGGAACAGAATGCTATATATGAAATTCCAGATACTGGTTATCTACTAAGGAGTAGGAAATGAATGTGATCTGTGAGGGATATATGGGGAGCTTTCACTCTATTTGTAATGTTCTTTTTTTTTAATCTGAGTTCTTGAATGCTCACTATTTTATTTATTATAGTTTGTATATGTTTCTAAAGTACTTTATAAAAAACAAATTTCATAATAAGTATTAATAATAAAATAACAAAATAAAATTACATTTTATTCAAGAATATGATTAGGCATTCAATATGCATATGTTTAAAAGCCAAACAGTCAAATTCTCTGGATGGTACAAAAGATATAGATAGGACTGCTAAAACAGAAAAAAGAAAGTTAAACAATTTTAGAATATAAGATGAGCAGAATGGAAGAATTATCTCTCTTGTGAAAATATTACACTTTAATTGCCAAGAATCTTTAAAATATAGCCATGTGATTTAAAATTATGCCTTCCAAAGTTTAAATTCAATGGTTCTTATATGGAAAATAATTGCTTTTCAATTTTGCATAGGAAATGGATTTAGAAATGTGTTTTATACTGTGAACCTGATAATTAAGTTCCCTAATCAAATGAACACCTAGGTCATAAAAAATTAGTTTAGAATACAAAGGAGTTGATCACATAGTTGACTGTATTTACCAGTCATTTCCC
The DNA here is from genome assembly GCF_000442215.2 of Lipotes vexillifer. Taxonomy (NCBI): domain Eukaryota; kingdom Metazoa; phylum Chordata; class Mammalia; order Artiodactyla; family Lipotidae; genus Lipotes; species Lipotes vexillifer. The sequence goes on from NW_006769335.1 coordinate 1,228,824, forward strand.
TTGAAAAGAAAACACATGAGGTCATTAAAAAATAAAATTTGCTTTTTAAGCTAAAGAATATGTTATTTTTGTATTAAGTAACATATAAATAGAGCAGAAGCAAGAAGAATTACAATCCTGTAGCCTGTGGAACAAAAACCCCATTCACAGAAAGATAGACAAGATGAAAAGGCAGAGGGCTATGTACCAGATGAAAGAACAAGATAAAACCCCAGAAAAAAAACTAAATGAAGTGGAGATAGGCAACCTTCCACATAAAGAATTCAGAATAAAGGGGCTTCCCTGGTGGTGCAGTTGTTGAGAGTCCGCCTGCTGATGTAGGGGACACGGGTTTACGCCCCAGTCCATGAAGATCCCAAATGCCGCGGAGCAGCTGGGCCCATGAGATATGGTTGCTGATCCTGTGCGTGCGGAGCCTGTGCTCTGAAACGGGAGAAGCCACAACAGTGAGAAGCCCGCATACCAAAAAAAAAAAAAAAGAATTCGGCATAATGATAGTGAAGATGATCCAGGACCTCGGAAAAAGAATGGAGGCAAAATCAAGAAGATGCAAGAAATGTTTAACAAAGATCTAGAAGAATTAATGAACAAACAAACAGAGATGAATGATACAACAACTGAAATGAAAACTACACTAGAAGGAATCAATAGCAGAATAACTGAGGCAGAAGAACGGTAAGTGACCTGGAAGACAGAATGGTGCAATTCACTGCTGAAGACCAGAATAAAGAAAAATGAATGAAAAGAAATGAAGACAGCCTAAGAGACCTCTGGGACAACATTAAATGCAACAACATTCACATTATTGGAGTCCCAGAAGGAGAAGAGAGACAGAAAGGATCCAAAAAAACGTATGAAGATAATTATAGTTGAGAACTTCCCTAACATGGGAAAGAAAATAGCCATCCAAGTCCAGAAAGCCCAGAGAATCCCATACAGGAGAAAAAGAAGGAGAAACATGCCAAGACAAAGAGTAATCAAATAGGGAAAATTAAAGACAAAGAAAAATTATGGAAAGCAGCAAGGGAAAAACAAAAAATAACATACAAGGGAACTCCCATAACGTTAACAGCTGATTTGTCACCAGAAACTCTACAAGACAGAAGGCAGTGGCATGACATATTTAAAGTGATGAAAGGGAAGAACCTATAACCAAGACTACTCTGCCTGGCAAGGATCTCATTCAGATTTGATGGAGAAATCTAAATCCTTACAGACAGGCAAAAGCTAAGAGAATTCAGCACCACCAAAACAACTCTACAACAAATGCTAAAGGAACATCTCTAAGTGGGAAACACAAGAGAAGAAAAGGACCTAAAATAACAAACTCAAAACACTTAACAAAATGGTAAAAGAAACATACGTATTGATAATTACCTTAAACGTGAATGGATGAAATGCTCTAACCAAGAGACACAGGCTTGCTAAATGGATACAAAATCAAGACTCGTATATATGCTGTCTACAAGAGACCCACTTCAGACCTAGGGACACATACAGACTGAAAGTGAGGGGATGGAAAAAGATATTCCATGCAAATGGAAAACAAAAGAAAGCTGGAGTAGCAATACTCGTATAAGATAAAATAGACTTTAAAATAAAGAATGTTACAAGAAACAATGAAGGACACTACATAACGATAAAGGGATTAATCCAAGAAGAAGATATAACAGTTATAAATCTATATGCATCCAATAAAGGAGCACCTCAATACATAAAGCAAATGTTAACAGCTATAAAAGAGGAAATTGACAGTAACACAATAATAGTGGGGGACTTTAACACCTCACTTACACCAATGGACAGATCATCCAAACAGAAAATTAATAAGGAAACACAAGCTTTAAATGACACAACAGACCAGAGAGATTTAACTGACATTTATAGGACATTCCATCACAAAACAGCAGATGACACTTTCTTCTCAACTGTACATGGAATATTCTCCAGGATAAACCACATCTCGGTTCACAAATTAAGCCTCAGTAAATGTCAGAAAATTGAAATCATATAAAGCATCATTTCTGACCACAATGCTATGAGATTAGAAATCAATTAAAGGGAACAAAAGGTAAAAAACAAAGACACATGGAGGCTAAACAATATGTTACTATATTACAACGAGATCACTGAAGAAGTCAAAGAGGAAATCAAAAAATACCTAGAGATGCATGACAATGAAAATATGAGGATCGAAAACCTATGGGATGCAGCAAAAGAAGTTTAAGAGTGAAGTTTATAGAAATACAAGCCTAGGTGAAGAAACAAGGAAAATCTCAAATGAGCAATCTAACCTTACACCGAAATGAACTGGAGAAAAAAGAAGAAACAAAATCCAAAGTTAGCAGAAGGAAAGAAATCAAAAGGACCAGAGCAGAAATATATGAAAAAGAAATGAAGAAAAAGATAGCAAGGATCAATAAAACTAAAAGATGGTTCTTTGAGAAGATAAACAAAATTGATAAACCATTAGCCACAATAAACAACAAAAAGAGACAGGGGACTCAAATCAATAAAATTAGAAATGAAAAATGAGAAGTTACAAAACATACCACAGAAATAAAAAGCATGTTAAGAGACTATTACAAGCAACTCTATGCCAATAAAATGGACAAACTGGAAGAAATGGACAAATTCTTAGAAAGGTATAACCTTCCAAGACTGAACCAGGAAGAAACAGAAAATATGAACAGACCAATCACAAGTAATAAAATTGAAACTGTGATTAAAAATCTTCCAACAGGGGCTTCCCTGGTGGTGCAGCTGTTGAGAGTCCGCCTGCCGATGCAGGGGATGTGGGTTCGTGCCCCGGTCTGGGAAGATCCCACATGCTGCGGAGCGGCTGGGCCCGTGAGCCATGGCCACTGAGCCTGCGCGTCTGGAGCCTGTGCTCCACAACGGGAGAGGCCACAACAGTGAGAGGCCCGCGTACCAAAAAAAAAAAAAAAAAAAAAAAAAAAAAAAATCTTCCAACAGGAGAGGGGGAAGATGGCGGAAGAGTAAGACATGGAGATCAGCTTCCTCCCCACAGCTACATCAGAAATATATCTACACATGGAACAATTCCTACAGAACATCCACAAAACGCTGGCAGAAGACCTCAGACCTCCAAAAAGGCAAGAAACTCCCCACATACCTGGGTAAGGCAAAAGAAAAAATAATAAACAGAGACAAAAGAATAGGGATGGGATCTGCACCAGAGGGAGGGAGCTGTGAAGGAGGAAAAGTTTCCACACACTAGGAAGCCCCTTCATAAGCGGAGACTGCGGGTGTTGGAGGGCGGAAGCTTCAGAGCAGTGGAGGAGAGCACAGCAACAGGGGTGCAGAGGGCAAAGCAGAGAGATTCCTGCACAGAGGATAGGAGCCTACCAGCACTTACCAGCCCAAGAGGCTTTTCTGATCACCCGCCGGGGTGGGCGGGGGCTGGGAGGTGAGGCTTGGGCTTTGGTCGGATCACAGGGAGAGGACTGGTAGTGTGAACACAGCCGGAAGGGGTTACTGCACCACGGCTAGACGGGAGGGAGTCAGGGAAAAATTCTGGACCTGCCGAAGAGGCAAGAGACTTTTTCTTCCCTCTTTGTTTCCTGGTGCACGAGGAGAGGGGATTAACAGTGCTGCTTAAAAGAGCTCCAGAGCCGGGTGCGAGCTGCAGATATCACCGCGGACCACAGAGACGGGCATGAGAGGCTAAGGCTGCTGCTGGCGCCACCGAGAAGACTGTGTGTGAGCACAGATCACAATGCACACGTCCCCTGCTGAGAGCCTGTGCAGCCACCACTGCCAAGGTCCCGTGATCCAGGGAAAACTTCCCCTGGAGAATGCACGGTGCACATCAGGCTGGTGCAGTGTCACGTGGGCCTCTGCCACCGCAGGCTCGCCCAGCATCTGTACCCCTCGCTCCCCCGGGCCTGAGTGAAACAGAGTCCCTGAGTCAGCTGCTCCTTTAACCGTGTCCTGTTTAAGAGAAGAACAGATGCCCTCCAGCGACCTACATGCAGAGGCGGGGCCAAATCCAAAGCTGAAACCTGGGAGCTGTGTGAGCAAAGAAGACAAAGGGAAATTTCTCCCAGCAGCCTCAGGAGCAGATTAAATCTCCACAATCAACTTGACGTACCCTGCATCTGTGGAATACCTGAAGAGACAATGAATCAACCCAAATAGAGGAGGTGGACTTTGAGAGAAAGATATATTATTTTTTTCCCTTTTCCTGTTTTTGTGAGTGTGTATGTGTATGTTTCTGTGTGAGATTTTGTCTGTATAGCTTTGAATTCACCAACTCTCCTAGGGTTCTGTCTGTCTGTTCTTTCTTTTGTAAATTGTTGTTCTTAATAATTATTTTTCATTTTTATATTAATAACTTTATTTTATTTTATCTTACATTATATTATATTCCTTCCTTCCTTCCTTCCTTCCATCCTTTCTCTCTTTCTTTCTTTCTCTTTTTCTTTCTTTCTTTCTTTCTTTCTTTCTTTCTTTCTTTCTTTCATTCTTTCTTTCTTTCTACTTTTTCTCCCTCTTATTCTGAGCCCTGTGGATGAAAGGCTCTTGGTGCTGCAGCCAGCAGTCAGTGCTGTGCCTCTGAGGTGGGAGAGCCAATTTCAGGAAACTGGTCCACAAGAGACCACCCATTTCCACATAATATCAAATGGCGAAAATTTCCCAGAGATATCCATCTCAACACCAACACCCAACTTCATTCAACAACAAGCAAGGTACAGTGCTAGACACCCTATGCAAAACAACTAGAAAGACAGGAACACAACACCACCCATTACCAGAGAGGCTGCCTAAAATCATAATAAGACCACAGACACCCCAAAACACACCACCAGACGTGGAACTGCCCACCAGAAAGACAAGATCCAGCCTCATTCACCAGAACACAGGCAGAAGTCCCCTCCACCAGGAAGCCTACACAACCCGCTGAACCAACTTTAGCCACTGGGGACAGACTCCCAAAAAAAAAGGAATTACAAACCTGTAGCCTGAAAAAAGGAGACCCCAAACAGAGTAAGATACGCAAAATAAGAAGACAGAAAAACACACAGCAGATGAAGGAGCAAGACAAAAACCCAACAGACCTAACAAATGAAGGGGAAATAGGCAGTCTACCTCAAAAAGAATTCAGAATAATGTTAGTAAAGATGATCCAAAATCATGGAAATAGAAGAGGGAAAATGCAAGGAACATTTAACAAGGACCTAGGAGAACTAACGATGAAACAAGAAACGATGAACAACACAATAAATGAAATTAAAAACACTCTGGATGGGATCAATAGCAGAATAACTGAGGCAGAAGAACAGATAAGTGATGTGGAAGGTAAAATGGTGGAAATAACTACTGCAGAGCAGAATAAAGAAAAAAGAATGAAAAGAACTGAGAACAGTCTCACAGACCCCTGGGACAACAATAAATGCACCAATATTTGAACGATGGGGGTTCCAAAAAAGAGGAGAAAAAGAAAGGGACTGAGAAAATATTTGAAGAGATTATAGTTGAAAACTTCCCTTATATGGGAAAGGAAATAGTTAATCAAGTCCAGGAAGCACAGAGAGTCCCATACAGGATAAATCCAAGAAGAAACATGACAAGACACATATTAATTAAAGTGTCAAAAATAAAATACAAAGAAAATATATTAAAAGCAGCAAGGGAAAAATAACAAATAAACCACAAGGGAATCACCATTAGGTTAACAGCTGATCTTTCAGCAGAAACTCTGCAAGCCAGAAGGGACTGTCAGGACATATTTAAAGTGATGAAGGAGAAAAACCTACAACCAAGATTACTCTACCCAGCAAGGATCTCATACAGATTTGATGGAGAAATTAAAACCTTTACAGACAAGCAAAAGCTAAGAGAGTTCAGCACCACCAAAACAGCTTTACAACAAATGCTAAAGGAACTTCTCTAGGAAGAAACACAAGAGAAGGAAAAGGGCTACAAAAATGAACCCAAAACAATTAAGAAAATGGGAAAGGAACATACATATCAAAAATTACCTTAAATGTAAATGGATTAAATGTTCCCACCAAAAGACACAGACTGGCTGATTGGATACAAATAGAAAACCCATATACATGCTGTCTACAAGAGACCCACTTCAAACCTAGAGACACATACAGACTGAAAGTAAGGGGATGGAAAAAGATATTCCATGCAAATGGAAATCAAAAGAAAGCTGGAGTAGCAATTCTCATATCAGACAAAATAGGCTTTAAAATAAAGACTATTAGAAGAGACAAAGGACACTACCTAATGATCAAGGGATCGATCCAAGAAGATGATATCACAATTGTAAATATTTATGCACCCAACATAGGAGCAGTTCAATACATAAGACAAATACTAACAGCCATAAAAAGGGAAATTGACAGTAACACATTCATAGTAGGGGACGTTAAACCGCACTTTCACCAAAGCACATACCACACAAAATGAAAATAAATAAGGAAACACAAGCTTAAAATGATACAGTAAACAAGATGGACTTAATTGATATTTATAGGACATTCCTTCCAAAAACAACAGAATACACATTTTTCTCAAATGATCATGGAACATTCTCCAGGATAGATCATACCCTGGGTCACAAATCAAGCCTTGGTAAATTTAAGAAAATTGAAATTGTATCAAGTATCTTTTCTGACCACAATGCTATGAGACTAGATATAAAGTACAGGAAAAGATCTGTAAAAAATACAAACACACGGAGGCTAAAGAATACACTACTTAATAACGAAGGGATCACTGAAGAAATAAAAGAGGAAATCAAAAAATACCTGGAAACAAATGACAATGGAGACACAACGACCCTAAACTTATGGGATGCAGCAAAAGCAGTTCTAAGAGGGAAGTTTATAGCAATACAAACCTACCTTAAGAAACAGGAAACATCTCGAATAAACAACCTAAACTTGCACCTAAAGCAACTAGAGAAAGAAGAACAAAAACCCCCCCAAAATTAGGAGAAAGAAACCATAAATATCAGATCAGAAATTAATGAAAAAGAAATGAAGAAAATGACAGCAAAGATCAATAAAATTAAAAGTTGGATCTTTGAGAAGATAAACAAAATTGATAAACCATTACCCAGACTCATTAAGAAAAAAAGGGTGAAGACTCAAATCAATAGAATTAGAAATGAAAAAGAAGAAGTAACAACTGACAGTGCAGAAATAAAAAAGATCATGAGAGATTACTACAAGCAACTCTATACCAAAAAAATGGACAACCTGAACGAAATGGAAAAATTCGTAGAAATGCACAACCTGCCAAGATGGAATCAGGAAGAATTAGAAAATATGAACAGACCAATCTCAAGTAATGAAATTGAAACTGTGATTAAAAATCTTCCAACAAACATACCCCCAGGACGAGATGGCTTCATAGGCGAATTCTATCAAACTTTTAGAGAAGAGCTAACATCTACCATTCTCAAACTCTTCCAAAATACAGCAGAGGGAGGAACATTCCCAAATTCCTTCTACGTGGCCACCATCACCCTGATCCCAAAACCAGGCAAAGATGTCACAAAGAAAGAAAACGACAGGCCAATATCACTGATGAACATAGATGCAAAACTCCTCAACAAAATACTAGCAAACAGAATCCAACAGCACATTAAAAGAATCATACCACATGATCAAGTGGGGTTTACTCCAGGAATGCAAGGATTCTTCAATATACACAAATCGATCAATGTGATACACCATATTAACAAATTGAAGGAGAAAAACCTTATGATCACTTTGATAGATGCAGAGAAAGCTTGTGACAAAATTCAACACCCATTTATGATAAAAACCCTGTGGAAAGCAGGCAAAGAGGGAACTTTCCTCAACATAATAAAGGTCATATATGACAAACCCACAGCCAACATCATCCTCAGTCATAAAAAAATGAAAGCATTTCCACTAAGATCAGGAAAGAGACAAGTTTGGCCACTCTCACCACTCTTATTCAACATAGTTTTGGAAGTTTTAGTCACAGCAATCAGTGAGGAAAAGAAATAAAAGGAATCCAAATCAGAAAAGAGAAAGTAAAGCTGTCACTGTTTCCAGATGACATGATACTATAAAAAGAGAATCCTAAAGATGCTACCACAAAACTGCTAGAGCTAATCAATGAATTTGGTAAAGTAACAGGATACAAAATTAATGCACAAAAATCTCTGGCATTCCTATATACTAATGATGAAAAATCTGAAAGTGAAATCAAGAATACACTCCCATTTACCACTGCAACAAAAAGAATAAAATATCTAGGAATACACCTACCTAAGGAGACAAAAGACCTGTATGCAGAATATTATAAGACACTGATGAAAGAAATTAAAGATGATACCAAGAGATGGAGAGATATACCATGTTCTTGGATTGGAAGAAACAACATTATGAAAATGACTATACTGCCCAAAGCAATCTACAGATTCAATGCAATCCCTATCAAACTACCACTGACATGTTTCACAGAACTAGAACAAAAAGTTTCACAATTTGTATGGAAACACAAAAGACCCCGAATAGCCAAAACAATTTTGAGAACAAAAAACGGAGCTGGAGGAATCAGGCTCCCTGACTTCAGAGTATAATACAAAGCTACACTAATCAAGACAGTATGGTATTGGCACAAAAACAGAAATATAGACCAGTGGAACAGGATAGAAAGCCCAGAGATAAACCCACGCACATATGCTCACCTTATCTTTTATAAAGGAGGAAGGAATATACAGTGGAGACAGGACAGCCTCTTCAATAAGTGGTGCTGAGAAAAGTGGACAGGTACTTGTACAAGTATGAGATTAGAACACTCGCTAACACCATACACAAAAATAAGCTCAAAATGGATTAAAGACCCAAATGTAAGGCCAGAAACTATCAAACTCTTAGAGGAAAACATAGGCAGAACACTGCATGACATAAATCACAGCAAGATCCTTCTTGACACATCTCCTAGAGTAATGGAGATAAAAACAAAAATAAACAAATGGGACCTAATGAAACTTCAAAGCTTTTTCACAGCAAAGGAAACCATAAACAAGACCAAAAGACAACCCTCAGAATGGGAGAAAATATTTGCAAATGAATCAACTGACAAAGGATTAATATCTAAAATTTACAGGCAGCTCATGCAGCTCAACAATAAAAAAAAAAAACCCAATCCAAAAATGGGCAGAAGACGTAAATAGACATTTCTCCAAAGAAGATATACACAGACTGCCAACAAACACATGAAAGAATGCTCAACATCATTAATCATTAGAGAAATGCAAATCAAAACTACAATGAGATATCATCTCACACCAGTCAGAATGGCCATCATCAAAAAATCTAGAAACAATAAATGCTGGAGAGGGTGTGGAGAAAAGGGAACACTCTTGCACTGCTGGTGGGAATGTGAATTGGTTCAGCCACTATGGAGAACAGTATGGAGGTTCCTTAAAAAACTACAAATAGAACTACCATATGACCCAGCAATCCCACTACTAGGTATATACCCTGAGGAAACCAGAATTCAGAAAGAGTCATGTACCAAAATGTTCATTGCAGCTCTATTTACAATAGCCCGGAGATGGAAACAACCTAAGTGTCCATCATCGGATGAATGGATAAAGAAGATGTGGCACATATATACAATGGAATATTGCTGAGCCATAAAAAGAAACGAAACTGAGCTATTTGTAATGAGGTGGATAGATCTAGAGTCTGTCATCCAGAGTGAAGTAAGTCAGAAAGAGAAAGACAAATACCGTATGCTAACACATATATATGGAATTTAAGAAAAAAAAATGTCATGAAGAACCTAGGGGTAAGACAGGAATAAAGACACAGACCTACTGGAGAATGGACTTGAGGATATGGGGAGGGGGAAGGGTGTGCTGTGACACGGCGAGAGAGAGGCATGGACATATATACACTAACAAACGTAAGGTAGATAGCTAGTGGGAAGCACCCGCATGGCACAGGGATATTGGCTCGGTGCTTTGTGAACGCCTGGAGGGATGGGATAGGGAGAGTGGGAGGGAGGGAGATGCAAGAGGGGAGAGATATGGGAACATATGTATGTGTATAGCTGATTCACTTTGTTGTAGAGCAGAAACTAGCACACCATTGTAAAGCAATTATACCCCAATAAAGATGTTAAAAAAAAAAAAACACCAATGACCAACACCCGAATGACTCACCCGCTCATAAATATTCTCAACAGCACATTCATTGACCTCCCCACCCCATTAAATATCCCCTCATGCTCAAACTTTGGCTCCTTACTAGGCATCTGCCTAATCCTACCAGTCCTAACAGGCCTATTCTTGGCAATACACTACACACCAGACACAACAACTGCCTTCTCATCAGTAACACATATTTGCCAAGATGTCAACTCGGGCTGAATCATCCTGTACATATACGCAAATGGAGCTTCCATGTTTTTTATTTGCTTTTATGCCCACGTAGGACGCAGCCTATACTGTGGATCCTACGCCTTTCAGGAAACATGGAACATTAGAATTATCCTGCTACTTATAGTCATAGCCACCACATTCATAGGCTATGTCCTACCCTGAGAACAAATATCATTCTGAGGCGCAACTGTTATCACAAACCTACTTTCAGCAATCCCATATATCAGCACCACCCTTGTCAAGTGAATCAGGTGGTTTTTCTGTAGATAAAGCAACGCTAACAGGATTCTATTTTTTTTTTTTTTTTTTTTTTTTTTTTC
>NW_006769335.1:1239808-1249429 GCF_000442215.2 Lipotes vexillifer
GGTGCATGGCCTCTCACTGTTGTGGCCTCTCCCATTGCAGAGCACAGGCTCTGGACGCGCAGGCTCAGCGGCCATGGCTCACGGGCCCAGTCGCTCCGTGGCATGTGGGATCTTTCTGGACCGGGGCATGAACCCGTGCCCCCTGCATCGGCAGGCAGACTCTCAACCACTGTGCCACCAGGGAAGCCCCAACTAACACAATTCATTGCCTTCCACTTCATTCTCCCTTTCGTCATCACAGCACTAGAGGCCGTTCACCTTTTATTCATCCATGAAACAGGATCCAACAACCCCACAGGAATACCATCCGATACAGACAAAATCCCATTCCAACCCATTATACAATTAAATATATACATTTACAAAATACATTTTGGGCACTTTATTGTAAATCTTAGCCTCATTAATACTAGCGCTATTCTCACCCGAGCATAGTTGTAGCTGTTCAGAGATCCCAACAACTACACCCCTGCAAACCCACTCAGCATGCCACCATGCATCAAACCAGAATGATACTTTCTATTTGCATGCAATTCTACGATCAATCCCCAACAAACTAGGAGGAGTCTTAGTCCTGCTCTCAATCCTAATCCTGACATTCATTCCAATACTCCATACATCTAAACAACAAAGCATAATATTTCGGCCCTTTAGTCAATTCTTGTTCTGAGTATTAGTGGCAGACTTACTGACACTAACATGAATTGGAGGACAGCCTGTGGAGTACCCATATATGGCTGTTGGACAGCTTGCATCTATCCTATACTTTCTTTTAATTCTAGTATTAATACCAATAATTAGTCTCATTGAAAACAAGCTCTGAAATGAAGAGTCTTTGTAGTATAACACAATACCCTGGTCTTGTAACCCGGAAAATAGAGAACAGCACATCTCCCCAAGACTCAAGGAAGAAGTACTATGCTTCACCGCCAGCACCCAAGGCTGAAATTCTATATAAACCATTCCCTGAAAAAAGATATAAAACATTCACAAAACTACAGTGCTATGTCAGTACTAAAAATAATTCACTTTACTACATACATGCCATGTACACTGTGCATGTCTGTATACACACACACACACACACACACACACAAAATGAAATATTACTCAGCCATAAAAACGAATGAAATAATGCCATTTGCAGCAACCCTGATGGACCTAAAGATTATCATTCTAAGTGAAGTCAGAAAGAGAAAGACAAATATCATATGATATTGCTTATATGTGAAATCTAAAAAAAATCATACAGATGGACTTATTTACAAAACAGAAATAGACTCACAGATATAGAAAACAAACATGTATTACCAAAGGGGAAAAAGGGGGGGAGGGATAAATTAGGAGTTAGGGATTAACAGATACACACTACTACATGTAAAATGGATAAACAACAAGGATTTACTGTATAGCACAGGGAACTATTTTCAGTATCTTTTAAAAACCTATAATGGAAAAGAATCTGATAAAGAATACATATACATGTATGCATAACTGAATCATTTTGCTGTACACCAGAAACTAACACAATATTGTAAATCAACTATACTTCAATATAATAAAAAACAAAAACAGACAAAAAAAAAACTACATTGAGATATCATCTCACACCAGTCAGAATGGCCATCATCAAAAAATGTAGAAACAATAAGTGCTGGAGAGGGTGTAGAGCAAAGGGAATACTCTTGCACTGGTGGTGGGAATGTGAATTGGTACAGCCACTATGGAGAACTGTATGGAGGTTCCTTAAAAAACTACAAATAGGACTACCATATGACCCAGCAATACTACTACTGGGTATATACACTAAGAAAACCAGAATTCAAAGAGTCATGTACCAAAATGTTCACTGCAGCTCTATTTACAATAGCCCAGAGATGGAAACAACCTAAGTGTCCATCATCAGATGAATGGATAAAGTAGATATGGCACATATATAGAATGGAATATTACTCAGCCATAAAAAGAAACGAAACTGAGCTATTTGTAATGAGGTGGATGTATCTAGAGTCTGTCATACAGAGTGAAGTAAGTCAGAAAGAGAAAGACAAATACCATATGCTAACACATATATATGGAATTTAAGGAAAAAATGATATGAAGAACCTAGGGGTAACACAGGAATAAAGACACAGACCTACTAGAGAATGGACTTGAGGATATGGGGAGGGGGAAGGGTAAGCTGTGACAAAGCGAGAGAGTGGCATGGACATATATACACTACCAACCATAAAATAGATAGCTAGTGGGAAGCAGCCACATAGCACAGGGAGATCAGTTTGGTGCTTTGTGACCACCTAAAGGTGTGGGATAGGGAGGGTGGGAGAGAGGGAGATGAAAGAGGGAAGAGATATGGGAACATGTATGTGTATAACTGATTCCCTCTGTTATAAAGCAGAAACTAACAAACCACTGTAAAGCAATTATACTCCAATAAAGATGTAAAAAAATAGTAAGATGAAACATCAGAAAAGGAACTAAATGGAAGGGAGATAAACAATCCTCCAGAAAATAGTTCAACGTAATGGTCATAAACCTGCTCACCAAATGCAGAAGAATGGAGGAACACAGGGGGAACTTCAACAGATTGATACACAATATTACAGAGAACCAATCACAGCTGAGGATGATAATAACTGAAATGAAAAATACACTAGAAGTATTCAACAGGAGATTGGATGATGTAGAAGAACAAACCAGTGAGGTAGAAGACAAAGCAATGGAACTCACCCAGACAGAGAAGCAAACTGAAAAAATAATACAAAGTGAATATACCTTAAGGAACCTTTGGAACAACATCTAGCAGAATATCATTCACATTATAGGAGTACCAGAGGAGAGGCGACAATGAAAAGGTCTGAAAAAATATTTGAAGAAATAGTGGCTGAAAACTTCCCGAATCTGGGGCAGGAGACATACATTCAGGTCAAGGAATCCCAGAGAGTTCCAAATGAGATGAACCCAAAGAGAAAAAAATCAAAACGTATTATAGTTAAAATGGTTAAAGTTAAGGATAAAGAGAGAGTCCTAAAGGCAGCAAGAGAAAAACAACATGTGACATACCAGAGAAAAACCACAAAGCTAATAGCACATTTTTCAGCACACAACTAACCATCCAGAAAGGTGTGGCGTGACATATTCAAAATGCTGAAAGAAAATTACTTCCAACGAACAATTCATTACCCAACAAGATTATTATTCAGAGTTTGATGAGAGATTAAGAGTTTCACAGATAAAAGCTAAAGAAGTTCACCACCACTAAACTGGCACTACAAGAAATGTTAAACGGACTTCTTCAATCAGGAAAGCAATGACATTAATAAAAAATAGGAAAAGATATGAAAGTAAAAATCTCACTGGAAAAGGTATACACAGGCATATCTATTTTATTGTGCTTTGCAGATATTACATTTTTTCAAAAAATTGAAGGTGTGTGGCAACCTTCAATATTTGTGTCCGCAAATATTCCAGTGCCATTTTTATAGCAGCATTTGCTCACTTCGTGCCCCTGTGTCAAGTTTTGGTAATTCTCGCAATATTTTAATGTTTTTCACTATTATTATATTTGTTATATATTATTATTATATTTGTTATATATATACCTGTGATCAGTGATCTTTGATGTTGCTACTATGACTTCCTGAAAGCTCAGATGATGATAAGTGATTTTTAGCAATGAAGCATTTTTAATTACGGAATGTACAAAAATTGTTTTTTTAGACATAATGCTATTGCATATTTAATAGACTCTAGTGTAGAAATAACTTTTACATGCACTAGGAAATGAAAAAATTTGTGTGATATGCTTTTTTGAAATATTTGTGTATTGTGGTGGTCTGGGACCGAACCTCCAATATCTCTGAGGTATACCTGTAATAAAGGTAGTAGATCAATTACTTACAAAGCAAGCATGAAGGTTAAAAGAAAAAAGTAATAAAATTAACTAAAACTATAATAATTAGTTAAGAGACACATAGAAGAAAAAAGATGTAAAATGTGCCATCATAAGTATAAAATATGAGGGGGAAGGGCTTCCCTCGTGGCTCAGTGGTTGAGAGTCCGCCTACCGATGCAGGGGACACAGGTTCGTGCCCCAGTCTGGGAAGATCCCACATGCCACGGAGCAGCTAGGCCCCTGAGCTATGGCTGGTGAGCCTGCATGTCCAGAGCCTGTGCTCCACAATGGGAGAGGCAACAACAGTGAGAGGCCCACATACAGCCAAAAAAAAAAAAAAAAAATGAGGGGGAAAAAAGGTAAAGCTTTGGGATGTGTTCCAATTTAAGTTGCTACCAATTCAAAATAGACTGCTATTGGGCTTCCTTGGTGGCGCAGTGGTTGAGAGTCCACCTGCCGATGCAGGGTATATGGGTTCGTGCCCCGGTCTGGGAAGATCCCACATGCCGCAGAGCGGCTGGGCCTGTGAGCCATGGTATCCACAAGGAGAAACTTATAGTAAATACACAAAAGAAAATGATAAAATAATCTATACTTAACACTAAAGAAAACCACCAAAATGCAAGGAAAGAAAATGGAAAAGGAAAGGAGTAGAGAGGAACCATAAAAACAGCCACAATACAGTCAACAAAATGGCAGTAAGTACATACCTATCAATAAGTACTTTGAATATAAAAGGACTAAATTCACCAATTAAAAGACAGAGACTGGCTGAATGAATATAAAGAAGAAATCCCCTCTATATGCTTCCTATAAGAGACTCACTTCAGAAGTAAAAACACACACAGACTAAAAGTAAAGGAATAGAGAAAGATATTCTATACAAGTAAAAATAAAAAGAAGGCTGATATTTGTCATATCAGACAAAATAGATTTTTAAAACCAAGAATGTAATAAAAGACAAGGACATTACATAGTGATAAAGGGTTCAATCTAGCAAGAAGATATAACATTTATAAATGTATGTGCACCCATCACAGAAGTACCAAGATGTACAAAGCATATATTAATGGACTTATAAAATTGAAAGCAATACAATAATAGTAGCGGACATTAACACCTCACTTTCATCAATACGTAGATCATTCAGATAGAAAATCAATAAAGAATCAAAAGACTTAAATGACACATTAGATCAGATAGACTTAATAGATATGTTATAGAGCATTACATTCAAAAGCAACAGAATGTACCTTTTTCTCAAGTGCACATGGAAAATTCTCCTTATGGCTCAAAGGTTAGGTCACAAAACAACTCTGAAAATAATCAAGAGGACTGAAATCATATGAAGCATCTTCCCTAACTATCATGGTATAAAGCTAAAATTCAGTCACAAGAAAAACATGGGGAAAACTACAAATATGGGAAAATTAAACAATAAGCTACAGAATAACAAATGGGTCATTGAAGGAATGAAAGGAGAAATAAAAAATACCTAGAGAAAAATGAGAACAGATATGCAACATACCAAAATCTGTGAAATGCAACAAAAGCAGTTCTGAGAGGAAAGTTCATAGCACTACATGCCTACTTCAAGGAACAAAGAAAAATCTCAAATAAGCAATCTAACTTTGCACCTTAGGAAACTAGAAAAAGGAGGAGGAGCAGAACCCAAAGGAAGGAAATATTAAAGATCAAAGTGGAAATAAATGAAATAGAGCCTAAAAAGATAACAGAATAGGTCAATGAAACTAAGAGTTGATTCTTTGAAAAGACAAACAAAATTGGAAAATTTAACTAGACTATCAAAGAAAAAAAAGAGGGCTCAAATAAATAAAATCAGAAATGAAAATGGAGAAATGACAACTGATACCAAAGAAAAACACAGGACTATTAGACACTACTACAAACATAATATGCCAACAAATTGGACAACCTAAAGGAAACAGAAAAATTTCTAGACACATACAATATTCTAAGACTGAATCAGGAAGAAATCTTAAAATATGAATAAACAGAATATTAATGAGATTAAAATAATAATCAGAAAGCTCCTAACAAACAAAATCCCAGGACCAGATGGCTTCACTGGCGAATTTTACAAAACATTCAAAGGAGATTTAATACCTATACTTCTCAAACTCTTCCAAAAAACTGTAGAGGAGGAAAACCTTGCAAACTCATTTTATGAAGCCAGAATTACCCTGGTACAAAAACCAGACAAGGATACCACAAAGAAAGAAAATTACAGGCCAATATCTGTGATGAAAACATAGATGCAAACAACCTCAACAAAATATTTGGAAGTCAAATCCAACAATACATTAAAAGGATCATACACCATGATGAAGTTGGATTTATGACAGGGATGCAAGGATGGTTCAACAACTGTAACTCAATCAATGTGATATATCATATTAAAAAATGAAGGCTAAAAATTCATATTATCACCTCAATAGATGCAGAAATAGCATTTGACAAAAATTCAACATCCATTTATAATTAAAACTCTCAACAAAGTGGGTATAGAGGGAACATACAGCAACATATTTAATGCCATATATGACAAACACACAGGTAACATTATACTCAATGGCCAAAAGCTGAAAGATTTCCCACTAAGATCAGGAACAAGACAAGGATGCCCACTCTCACCTCTTTTAATACACATAGTATTGGAAGTCACAGCCACAGCAATGAAGCAAGAGAAAGAAATAACACAACCAACACGGAAAGGAAAATGTCACTATATGCAGATGACATGGTACTATATATAGAAAACCCTAAAGATTTCACAAAAAACTGTTAACACTAATATATAAATTCAGGAAAGTTGTAGGACATAAAATCAATATGCATAAATCTGTGGTATTTCTATACACTAATGGTAAGCTGTAATAAGGAGCAATTAAGAAACCAATTCCATTTACAATTACATCAAAAAGATTAAAATATGTAGGAATAAATTTATCCCAAGGAAGTAAAGAACTATACATTGAAAAATAAAACAGAGAGAAAATAAATGGAAAAAGATACAAAAGATGGAAAGATATTCTGTGCTCATGAGTTGAATATTGTTAAATTGTCCATAGTACCCAAGGTAAAAAATTTACAGATTCTGTAAAATCCCTATCAAAATGTCAATGAAATATTTCACAGAACTAAAACAAATCATTCAAAAATTTGTATGGAAACAGAAAGGACTCTGAATAGCCAAAACAATCTCAGAAAGAAGACCAAAACTGAACGTTCATGTACCCTGATTTGAAACTATACTACAAAGCTATAGTAATCAAAACAGTCATTTTGACAATACTGATTCTTCCAATCCAAGAACATGGTATATCTTTCCATCTGTTTGTGTCATCGTTGATTTCTTTCATCAGCGTCTTATAGTTTTTGGAGTGCAGGTCTTTTGTCCCCTTAGGTAGGTTTATTCCTAGATATTTTATTCTTTTTGATACGATGGTAAATGGAATGGTTTCCTTAATTTCTCTTTCTGATCTTTCACTGCTAGTGTATAGAAATGCAACAGATTTCTCTGTATTAACTTTGCATCCTGCAACTTTACTGAATTCATTGATGAGCTCTAGTAGTTTTCTGGTAGCATCTTTAGCATTTTCTATGTATAGTATCATGTCATCTGAAAACAGTGACAGTTTTACTTTTTTTTTTCCAAATTGTATTACTTTTATTTCTTTTTCTTCCCTGATTGCCATGGCTAGGACTTCAAAAACTATGTTGAAAAAAAGTGGTGAGAGTGGACATCCTTATCTTGTTCCTGATGGAAGAATCAAGATTTTCAAAATGGCTATACTACCCAAGGCAATCTACAGATTCAATGCAATCCCTATCGAATTACTAATGGCACTTTTCACAGAACTAGAACAAAAAATCTTAAAATTTGTATAGAGACACAAAAGACCCCAAAGAGCCAAAGCAATCTTGAAAAAGGAAAACAGAGCTGGAGGAATCAGGGTCCCTGATTTCAGACTATACTACAAAGCTACAGTCATTACAACAATCTGGTAAGGGCACAAAAACAGAAATATAGATCAATGGAACAGGATAGAAAGTACAGATATAAATCCAAGCACCTATGGTCAATTAATCTATGACAAAGGAGGTAAGACTATACAGTGGAGGAAAGAGAGTCTCTTCATAAATGATTCTGGCAAAACTGGACAGCTACATATAAAAGAATGAAATTAAATCACTCCCTAACACCATACACAAAAATAAACTCAAAATGGATTAAAGACCTAAGTGTAAGCATGGATACTATAAAACCCTTAGAGGAAAATATAGGCAGAACATTCTTTGACATAAATTGCAGCAATATCTTTTCTGAGTCATTTCCCAGAATAATGGAAATAAAAACAAAAATAAAGAAATGAAAACTAATTAAACTCAAAACCTTTCACACAGCAAAGAAAACAATAAATAAAACAAAGAGGCAACACACAGAATGAGAGAAAATATTTGCATATGATGTGACTAACAAGGGATTAGTCTCCAAAATTTACAAACAGCTGACATGGCTCAATATCAAAAAAAACATGGGCTCCCCTGGTGGCACAGTAGTTGAGAGTCCACCTGCCGATGCAGGGGACACGGGCTCATGCCCTGGTCCAGGAAGATCCCACATGGTGTGGAGCAGCTAGGCCTGTGAGCCATGGTCACTGAGCCTGTGCATCTGGACCCTGTGCTCTGCAACAGGAGAGGCCACAACAGTGAGAGGTCCGTGTACCGCAAAAAAAACAACAACAATCCAATCAAAAAATGGGCAGAAAACCTTAACAGACATTTCTCCAAAGAAAACATAGAGAGGGCCAAGAGGCGCATGAAAAGATGCTCAACATTGATAATTATGAGGGAAATGCATATCAAAACTCTGATGAGGGGCTTCCCTCGTGGTGCAGTGGTTTAGAGTCCGCCTGATGATGCAGGGGACATGGGTTCGAGCCCCGTCCGGGAAGATACCACATGCCCCGGAGCGGCTGGGCCCGTGAGCCATGGCTGCTGAGCCTGCATGTTCAGAGCCTGTGCTCCACAATGGGAGAGGCCAGGACAGCGAGAGGCCCGTGTACCGCAAAAAACAAAACAACAAATGAGCATTTTTGGGCTTCCCTGGTGGTGCAGTGGTTGAGAATCTGCCTACAGATGCAGGGGACACGGATTCGTGCCCCAGTCCAGGAAGATACTACATGCCGAGAAGCAACTGGCCCTGGGAGCCACGGCCGCCGAGCCTGCGTATCTGGAGCCTATGCTCCACAACGGGAGAGGCCACAACAGTGAGAGGCCCACATACAAAACAAAACTATGATGAGATATCACCTCACATCAGTCACAACGGCCATCAGCAAAAAATCTACAACCAATAAATGCTGAAAAAGATGTGTAGAAAAGGGAACCCTCCTACACTGTTGGTGGGAATGTAAATTGGTACAGTCACTATAAGAGAACATTATGGAGGTTCCTAAAAAATTAAAAATAGAGCTACCATATGATTCAGTTATCCCACTCCTTCACATATACCCAGAGAAAACCATAATTGAGAAATATACTTGCACCCCAATGTTCACTGCAGCACTATTTACAGTAAACAGAACATGGAAACAACCTAAATGTCCACCAACAGAGTAATGGATAAAGAAGATATTGTACATATATACAATGGAATATTACTCAGCCATAAAAAAGAACAAAATAATGCTATTTGCAGC
>NW_006769336.1:0-813 GCF_000442215.2 Lipotes vexillifer
ATTAGGGTATGACAAAGCTTTATGGTTATTGTACCTGTTAGGGTATAAGTTAGTGTTAGCGTATGGTTTAGGAATAGGACATGTGTTAGGGTAAGGCTTTGGGTAAGTGTTATGGTTAGGGTTAGGGTTAAGGTTAGGGAAAGCGGACGGTTTAGGGTACAGGTTAGGGTACGTTAAAGGTTTAGGGTTAGCGTACGTGTTAGGGCACGGGTTACTGTTAGCGTACGGGTTAGCATCAGGGCAAGGGTTAGGGGAAGGCTAAGGGTAAGGGTTAGGGTTAGGGAATGGGGACAGTTTAGGGTACAGGTTAGGGTACGTTAAAGGTTTAGGGTTAGCGTACGTGTTAGGGCACGGGTTACTGTTAGCGTACGGGTTAGCATCAGGGCAAGGGTTAGGGGAAGGCTAAGGGTAAGGGTTAGGGTTAGGGAATGGGGACAGTTTAGGGTACAGGTTAGGGTACGTTAAAGGTTTAGGGTTAGCGTACGTGTTAGGGCACGGGTTACTGTTAGCGTACGGGTTAGCATCAGGGCAAGGGTTAGGGGAAGGCTAAGGGTAAGGGTTAGGGTTAGGGAATGGGGACAGTTTAGGGTACAGGTTAGGGTACGTTAAAGGTTTAGGGTTAGCGTACGTGTTAGGGCACGGGTTACTGTTAGCGTACGGGTTAGCATCAGGGCAAGGTTTAGGGTAAGGCTAAGGTTAAGGGTTAGGGTTAGGGTTAGGGATAGGGAACGGGGACAGTTTAGGGTACAGGTTAGGGTACGTTAAAGGTTTAGGGTTAGCGTACGTGTTAGGGCACGGGTTACTGTTAGCGTA
>NW_006769336.1:1412-1516 GCF_000442215.2 Lipotes vexillifer
GTGTTAGCGTGCCGGTTAGTATTAGGGCACGGTTTAGGGATAGCCTAACGGTAGGGTTAGGGTTACGATTAGGGTTAGGGTTCGGGTTAGGGAATGGGTACGGT
>NW_006769337.1:0-330 GCF_000442215.2 Lipotes vexillifer
CTATAACTTACAAAGGCCCTAACACTATCCCCAAGATGCTGACACCCTCCCTAACTTAGGCTTTAATGCTGTCCCTTAGTGCCTAAGCGGTCACAAAATAACACCCTGATTCTGTTACCAAGGACCTGAATATATCCCTAAGACAGTCTCTGAAGTGTCCCTAACTAACGGCCTACAACTGTCTCTTATGAAGGCCCTGAAGTGATCTCCGAGGGCCTGACAACACTGTCCCTAACTGAGACCCTGTTGCTGGCCCTAACTAATGTCCTGATGCTGAACCTAACTGAGGCCCTGATGCTCTTCCTAACTAAGGCCTTGATGCCGATTCTA
>NW_006769339.1:0-338 GCF_000442215.2 Lipotes vexillifer
TAGGTCCCATTTGTTTATTTTTGTTTTTATTTCCATTTCTCTAGGAGGTGGGTCAAAAAGGGTGTTGCTGTGGTTTATATCATAGTGTTCTGCCTATGCTTTCCTCTAAGAGTTTGATGGTGTCTGGCCTTGCATTTAGGTTTTTAATCCATTTGAGTTTATTTTTGTGTATGGTTTTAGGGAGTAGTCTAATTTCATTCTTTTACATGTAGCTGTCCAGTTTTCCCAGCACCACTGATTGAAGAGGCTTCCTTTTCTCCACTGTATATTCTTGTCTCCTTTATCAGAGATAAGGTGACCATATGTGTGTGGGTTTATCTCTGGGCTTTCTATCCTGT
>NW_006769341.1:0-37261 GCF_000442215.2 Lipotes vexillifer
GGATCATAGATCATTATGAAATAATTATTTATTTAACCAAAGTGACAATAGAAGATTTTAAACGCAAATACAAAAGGTGACATAGTTGTGAAGAAAACTTCACCCTTTTAATGTCAAGAAGACTCAGTTTTCCCAAGTAAACAAATACCTGATAAAGACAACAAGAAGCACAGGAAATCATTTTGGTATGACATAAAATCTTTGTTGACCAGGCAGACTAAGAAAAGGTAAAGAAAAATCTTTCCCAACAGCTTATCAAGATAAGATCAATAGTCCAAGAAAATGGTTTTTTTTTAAACAGAGAAAAAAACAAATTCTGACTTTACACCAATGTAATTTTGATATTAAGACTCATTCTTTAAAAACAAAAATAAATTCATTCCAATTTAACAAGCTTGACCGCACATACAATTATTTTCTCAAGATTCCTTTTCCACAAACCTTCTATACATTCAGGTTTTGTACTGTATTTTCTCTTCTCTTTCATTCTGGAACAACCAGCCAGTCTACTTTAGGACAAAATTATTTTCCTTCTCCCTCAGGAAAAAAACATGTCCTTCATACCTTTCCTTATTCAAAAAACACATTCTAATACCCTTACCCACTTTTCATAAACAGTTGTTTTCTTTTGCCCTTGTTACTTTGAAAGTTTTAATTACATACACTGATAAGAATTCTTAACCCTTAGAATTCTTAATTTCTAGTTAAAACAAAGAAGTAATTGTGGACTGCCTGTTATATTACCATTCTGTGGATTAGCAAATTTATAGATACATTTCATAATTTCTAGAAGTATATTCCTCTTCATAGTAAATTTTTTTTAATTTGCCATAAAATATATTGACTATTTGACCCAAATATCTTTAGTTCCTCTGTAATAAAAAGTAGGTAAGCCTATGTTCAGTAACCAATGTTTCAGTATATTATCTTATATGGAAATTATCTAGATATTCAATGAATATTCATCATTTAACTTAATTTAGTTACATTAAGGTTTCAAGTTACCAAAAGGATTTTGGAGACTATTTTTAAGTAGATATACAATAAAGCACAGTTATTATTGAAATGTTCATTTGTAAACTTTTATCTTACTTACCTCTATTTAATTTACTTATTCTTAACAATTATGTTTACATTACTCATGAAAATTTCATGAGGCATTAAACAGCTAACCATCATGTTGTTAAAAAACAAAATTCAACTGAATATATTTTAAAGATCTTATTGGCTTTATTCAATGATTTATGAATTGGGCAGTATCCAATCTAGCAGATAGAAAGTAGCTCTGAAGAGCTGTAGAAAATGACTAATACATGGAAGAGAGTAGGAATAAGGAGGTTATACAGGCAACAAAGTAGATTGGTTATTGCCAGATTACTTTTCGTCAGAGGACAGAAGAGATCTATTAGGCAGATTACCAAACAAGTGCTGATCAGGCAATTCCTGATTGACTGGTATAAGGTTCCATTTCTGGGAAAGCCGAAACAGTAATGAAGTCTTGGTTTGACAGGGCTTACCATAAGTGACTCCATTTTGGACCTGTTGCCACCTTTTAAAGAATCTTAATTTATTTTTCTTGCCAACAAATTCTGTGACAGATAACTTGAACTTATGACTACTATACCCAGATAAAATGAAAGTTGTATATCTGCATTATATTTAATAATGATTACTCTGATGTGTTTATTTTAATTAAACCAACAAATTTAGCTTTTTATTTACTAAAGATTAACCTAGATCACTTGAATTTGAAAGATATTTTAGTTAGTTTCTATACTTCTGAAAAAAGTATACTTAATTTATATAGGCACTCTTTTTTGTTTGTTTTTTGTTTGTTTGTTGTTGTTTTAGTATTTGTTTACTTATTTATTTATTTATCATTTGGCTGCATTGGGTCTTCACTGCTGCATGCGGGCTTTCTCTAGTTATGGCGAGCGGGGGCTACTCTTCATTGCAGTGCGTGGGTTTCTCATTGCAGTGGCTTCTTTTGTTATGAAGCACATACTCTAGGTGTGCGAGCTTTAGTAGTTGTGGCTCACGGGCTCAGTAGTTGTAGCTCGCGGGCTCTAGAGCGTAGGCTTATTAGTTGTGGCACATGGGTTTAGTTGCTCCACGGCATGTGGGATCCTCCTGGTCATGGTCTCTAACCCATGTCGCCTGCATTGGCAGGCAGATACATAACCACTGCACCACCAGGGAAGTCCCTGTTTTCATATTAAAAAAATTTTTTTATTCAGTCTTTTGAGATCTTTGTGTTTTATAACATATTTTAATTTTTTATATATTTCCATTTCTACTTTCCTCTTATGTTGTTCTGTGTTTTTTCCCTTTTCATTGTATTTTCTATTTTTAAAATCAGTTTTATCAGATTGTTCACTTTCCTTGCTTTATTCTTCAATTGGCACACTGCTATGGTTTCGTTTTTAGGTTTTGTGTTTTTCTGAGTCCTGATTTAAATTGTTTGATTTTGTTTGGGGGTTCTGTTTGTCTGGTGGTTCTCTTGCTTTTTGTCTTATTTGGTTCTGTTTTTGTTTCTTTTGCATGTGTGTTTTTCCTTGTTTCTGTTTTTGTTTGTTTGATTTCATTTTTACCATTTCTCTGGAGGTTTTTTTTGTCTTTTTTTTCATTCTTTAATATATATATTTTTTATTTTTTATGTTTCTACTTCTACATTGCTTTTCTATTGTTCTGTCTTGTTTCCCCTTTCTCTTTTTTTAATTTTTGAAAATCATTTTTGTCAGTTTGTTTTTTTCTTAGCTTCACATATCAGTTGGTACTCTGCTTTGGTTTCATTTTTGGTTTTGGTTTTTTTTACTTTTCTTTGAAACAGGTGATTTAGTTCTTCAGTTCTTTTGTTTCTGTGGTTGTTCTCTTGCTTTCTGTTTTATTTGGTTCTGTTTTTGTTTCTTGTGTGTGTGCGCGCGCGCGCGCATGTGTGTGTGTGTGTGTGTGTGTGTGTGTGTGTGTATTTCCTTGTTTCTGTTTGTTTGATTCTACTTTTTACCATTTGTCTGGGTTTTTGTTACTCTTTTTTTTTAAATCCCCTTTACTGCCAGGACGAGTGACTTATGGGGTCTTGATTCCTCGACCGGAAGTTGGGCCTGAGGATCTGGGGTGGGAGCACCAAGTCCAGGACGCTGGAACAGTAGAGAATTTCTGGCCCCAGGGAAGATTAATCACTGAGGGCTCTCATGGAGGCCTCTCTCTGAATCCAAGACCCAGCTCCACCCAACTGCCTGCAACTCCCAGCGCTGGACACCTCACACCAAACAACAAGAGAGACAGGAACACAAACACACCCATCAGCACACAGACTACCTAAAGTCATACTAAGCTCACAAACACCCCAAAATGCACCACCTGACACGGGCCCTGCTCATCAGAGGGAAAAGACTTAGCTCCACCCACCAGAACACAGGCAGCTGGCCCTCCCATCAGGAAGCCTACACAACACACTGGGCCAACCCCACCACAAGGGGCAGAGAACAGAAGCAAGAGGAACTACACCTCTGCAGCCTAGGGAAAGGAAACCTCAAATACTGTAAATTAGGCAAAAAGAGAAGACAGAGAAATATCTTGCAGACAAAGGAGCAAGATAAAAACCCACAAAACCAAATAAATGAAGAGGAAATAGGCAATCTATCTGAAAAAGACTTCAGAGTAATGATAGTAAAGATGATCCAAAATCTCGGAAAAAGAATAGAGAAAATACAAGAAATGTTTAACAAGGAACTAGAAGAACTAAAGAGCAAACAAACAGTAATGAACAACACAATAAATGAAAAAAATACTCTAGAAGGAATCAATAGCAGAATAACTGAGGCAGAAGAACGGATAAGTGAGCTAGAAGATAGAATGGTGGAAATAACTGCCACAGAGCAGAATAAAGAAAAAAGAATGAAAAGAATGGACGACAGTCTAGAGACCTCTGGGACAACATTAAGGGCTCCGACAATAGCATTATAGACATCCCAGGAGAAGAAGAGAAAAGAAAGGGTCTGAGAAAATATTTGAAGAGAATATAGTTGAAAACTTCCCGAACATGGGAAAGGAAATAATCAAGTCCAGAAAGCACAGGGAGTCCCATACAGCATAAACCCAAGGAGAAACACACCAAGACACATATTAATCAAACTAACAAACATTAAACACAAAGAAAAATTACTAAAAGCAGCAAGGGAAAAGCAACAAATAACATACATGGGAATTCACATGAGGTTAACAGCTGATCTTTCATCAGAAACTTTGCAGGCAAGAAGGGAGTGGCAGGACATATTTAAAGTGATGAAAGGGAAAAACCTACAACCAAGATTACCCTACCCAGCAAGGATCTCATTCTGATTCGATGGAGAAATCAAAAGCTTTAGAGACAAGCAAAAGTTAAGAGAATTCAGCACCACCAAAACAGCTTTACAACCAAAGCTAAAGGAACTTCTCTAGGCAGGAAACACAAAAGAAAGAAAAGACCTATAAAAACAAACCCAAGGGGCTTCACTGGTGGTGCAGTGGTTAAGAATCCACCTGCCAACGCAGGGGACTCGCGTTTGAGCCCTGGTATTGAAAGATCCCACATGCTGTGGAGCAACTAAGCCCATGCACCACAACTACTGAGCCTGCACTCTAGAGCCAGCGAGCCACAACTACTGAGCCCATGCGACACAACTACTGAAGCCCAAGCACGCCTAGAGCCCATGCTCCGCAACAAGAGAAGCCAACACAATGACAAGGCTGCGCACCACAATGAAGGGGGACACCACCCCACAACTAGAGAAAGCCCATGCACAGCAACAAAGACCCAACACAGCCAAAAATAAATAAATTTAATAAATGAAAAAAACACAAACCCAAAACAATTAAGAAAATGGTAATAGGAACATATGTATCAATAATTACCTTAAATATAAATGCATTAAATGTTGCAACCAAAAGACACAGACTGGCTGAATGGATACAAAAACAAGACCCATATATATGCTGTCTACAAGAGATCCACTTCAGACCTAGAGACACATACAGATTGAAAGTAAGGGGATGGAAAAAGATATTCCATGCAAATGGAAACCAAAAGAAAGCTGGAGTAGCAATACTCATATCAGACAAAATAGACTTTAAAATAAAGACTATTACAAAAGACAAGGAAGAACACTATATAATGATCAAGGGATTAATCCAAGAAGAAGATATAACAATTGTAAATATCTATGTACCCAACATAGGAGCACCTCAATACATAAGGCAAATGCTAACAGCCATAAAAGGGGATATCAACAGTAACACAATTATAGTAGGGGACCTTAACACCCCTTTCACCAATGGAAAGATCATCCAAACAGGAAATAAATAAGGAAAGACAAGCTTTAAATGACAATTAGACCAAATGGACTTAATCAATATTTACAGTACATTCCATCCAAAATCAACAGAATACACTTTCTTCTCAAGTGCAAACAGAACATTCTCCAGGATAGATCACACCTTGAGTCACAAATCAAGCCTTGGTAAATTTAAGAAAATTGAAATCATATCAAGCATCTTTTCTGACCACAACACTATGAGACTAGATATCAATTACAGGAAAAAAAACTGTAAAAAATACAAACACATGGAAGCTAAATAATAAGCTACTAAATAACTAAGAGTTCACTTAAGAAATCAAAGAGGAAGTCAAAAAACACCTAGAAACAAATGACAATGAAAACACGATGACTGAAAACCAATGGGATGCAGGAAAAGCAGTTCTAAGAGGGAAGTTTATAGCAATATAATCCTACGTCAAGAAAGAAGAAACATCTCAAATAAACAACCTAACCTTACACCTAAAGCAATTAGAGAAAGAAGAACAAAAAACCCCCAAATTTATCAGAAGGAAAGAAACCATAAAGATCAGATCAGAAATAAATGAAAAACAAATGAAGAAAACAATAGCAAAGATCAATAAAACTAACGTCTGGTTCTTTGAGAAGATAAAGAAAATTGATAAATCATTAGCCAGACTTATCAGGAGAAAAAGGCAGAAGACTCAAATCAACAGAATTAGAAATGAAAAAGGAAAAGTAACAACTGACACTGCAAAAGTACAAAGGATCATGAGGGACTACTACAAGCAACTATATGCCAATAAAATGGACAACCTGGAAGAAATGGACAAATTCTTAGAAAAGTACAACCCTCCAAGACTGAACCAGGAAGAAATAGAAAATATGAACAGACCAATCACAAGCACTGAAATTGAGACTTTGATAAAAAATTTTCCAACAAACAAAAGCCCAGGGCCAGACGGATTCACAGGTGAAGTCTATCAAACATTTAGTGAAGAGCTAACACCCATCCTCTCAAACTCTTCCAAAATATAGCAGAGGGAGGAACACTCCCAAACTCATTCTACAAGGCCACCATCACCCTGACACCAAAACCAGACAAAGATGTCACAGAAAAAGAAAACTACAGGCCAATATCACTGATGAGCATAGATGCAAAAATCCTCAACAAAATACTAGCAAACAAAGTCCAACAGCAAATTAAAAGGATCATACACCATGATCAAATGGGGTTTATCCCAGGAATGCAAGAATTCTTCAATATGTGCAAATCAATCAATGTGATACACCATACTAACAAATTGAAGGATAAAAATCATATGATCATCTCAGTAGATGTAGAAGAAGCTTTTAACAAAATTCAACACCGATTTATGATAAAACTCTCCAGAAAGTGGGCACAGAGGGAACCTACCTCAATATAATAAAAGCCATATACAATAAACCCACAGCCAAATTCATTCTCAATGGTGAAAAACTGAAACCATTTCCACTAAGATCAGGAAGAAGACAAGTGTGCTGACTCTCACCACTATTTTTCAACATAGTTTTGGAAGTTTTAGCCACAGAAATCAGAGAAGATAAAGAAATAAAAGGAATACAAATAGGAAAAGAAGAAGTAAAACTGTCACTGTTTGCAGATGACATGCTACTATACATAGAAAATCCTAAAGATGCCACCAGAAAACTACCATAGCTAATCAATGAATTTGGTAAAGTAGCAGGATACAAAATTAATGCACAGAATTCTCTTGCATTCCTTTACACTAACAATGAAAAATCTGAAAGATAAATTAAGGGAACATTCTCATTTACCATTGCAATAAAAAGAATAAAATACCTAGGAATAAACCTAACTAAGGGGGCAAAAGACCTGTATGCAGAAAACTTAAGATACTGATGAAAGAAATTAAAGATGATGCAAATAGATGAAGAGGTATACCATGTGATTGGATTGGAAGAATGAATACTGTGAAAATGACTATACTACCCAAAGCAATCTACAGATTCAATGTGATCCCTATCAAATTACCAATGGCATTTTTCACAGAACTAGAACAAGAAGTTTTACAATTTGTTTGGAAACAGAAAAGACCCCATATAGCCAAAGCAGTCTTGAGAAAGATAAACAGAGCTGAAGGAATCAGGCTCCCTGACTTCAGACTATGCTACAAAGTTACAGTAATCAAGACAGTATGGTACTGGCACAAAAACAGAAAGATAGATCAATGGAACAGGATAGAAAGCCCAGAGATAAACCCACACAGTATGGTCACCTTATCTTTGACAAAGGAGGTTAAGAATATACAATGGAGAAAAGACAGCCTCTTCAGTAAGTGGTGCTGGGAAAACTGGACAGCTACATGTAAAAGAATGAAATTAGAACACTTCCTAACACCATACACAAAAATAAACTCAAAATGGATTAAAGACCTAAATGTAAGAACAGACACTCTAAAACTCTTAGAGGAAAACATAGGCAGAACACTCTATGACATGATTCACAGCAAGATCCTTTTAGACCCACCTCTTAGAGAAATGGAAATAAAAACAAAAATAAACAAATGGGACCTAATGAAACGTAAAAACTTTTGCACAGCAAAGGAAACCATAAACAAGACGAAAAGACAACCCTCAGAATGGGAGAAAATATTTGCAAATGAAGCAACTGACAAAGGATTAATCTCCAAAATATACAAGCAGCTCATGCAGCTCAATAGCAAAAAATCAATCAACCCAATTCAAAAATGGGCAGAATACCTAAATAGACATTTCTCCAAAGAAGATATACAGATTGGCAACAAATACATGAAAGGGTGCTCAACATCACTAATCATTAGAGGAATGCAAATCAAAACTACAGTGAGGTATCACCTGACAATAGTCAGAATGGCCATCATCAAAAAGTTCAGATACATATATTATGAAATATCCACACGATGTAATACTATACTATACACTAATGAGAATGAATGATCTCCAACTCTAGATGACAGTAATGTAAATCACTCATACATACATCATGTTGATTAAAAGGAACCATACTCAAGAGTACCTGCTGCATATTTCCAGGAATTTTTCCTCTGGCCTCACCTATCAGACCATCCCTGCCTCCCAACCAGTGAAGCCTAGAGCACAGAGCAATGTGATTCCCATCTGAAAAGCACCCTGAGTTCATAAAAGGGAAAATAATTCATAATGGAAGTCCAAGTAATTATTTTAACATCCAAGTTGTCTAATGCATAGGAACTATAATTATTATTCCCTTTTTCCATTTGTTTTTATAATTATTGCCCTTGACAGAAGACATAAATAGACATTTCTCCAAAGAAGACATACAGATGGCCAAAAAGCACATGAAAAGATGATCAACATTGCTAATTATTAGGGAAATGTAAATCGAAACTACAGTGAAATACCACCTCACTCTGGTAAGAATGGCCAACATTAAAAAGTCTACAAATAATAAATGCTGGGCTTCCCTGGTGGTGCAGTGGTTGAGAGTCCGCCTGCCAATGCAGGGGACACAGGTTCGTGCCCCGGTCCGGGAAGATCCCACATGCTGCAGAGCAGCTAGGCCTGCGAGCCATGGCCACTGAGCCTGTGTGTCCGGAGCCTGTGCTCTGCAATGGGAGAGGCCACAACAGTGAGAGGCCCGCATACTGTAATAATAATAATAATAATAATAATAATAATAATAAATGCTGCAGAAGGTGTGGAGAAAAAAGAACCCTCCTATACTCTTGGTGGGAATGTAAATTGGTGCAGCCACTATGGAAAACAGTATGGAGCTTCCTTAAAAAACTAAAAATAAAGCTACCATATGACCCAGTAATCCCACTCCTGGGCATATATCCAGAGAAAACCATAATTCGAAAAGATACATGCACCCCTATGTCCGTTGCAGCACTATTTTCAATAGCCAGGACACTGAAGCAACCTAAATGCCCATTGACCGATGAATGAATAAAGATGTGGTACATATATACAATGGAATACTACTCAGCCATAATAAAGAATGAAAAAATGCCATTTGCAGCAACATGGATGCAGCTAGAGATTATCATATTAAGTAAAGTAAGTCAGAAAGAAAAAGACAAATACTGTATGATATCACTTATATGTGGAATCTAAAATATAATATAAATGAACTTATTTACAAAACAGAAATAGACTCACAGACATAGAAAACAAACTTATGGTGACCAAAGGGGATGTTGGGGGAGAGAGATAAATTAGGAGTTTGGAATTAACAGATAAAAACTACTGTATATAAAATAGATAAACAGCAAGGTCCTACTGTATAGCACAGGGAACTATATTCAATACCTTATAATACACCATAATGGAAAAGAATATGGAAACAAATATATACATATATATATGCATAAAACTGAATCACTTTGCTTATACCAAAACAAACACAACATTGTAAATCAACTACACTTCAATAAACATAAATAAATAAATAATTATTGCCCTTGAAAAAGATTCTCTCCTTGACCAAACACTAGTTACACTCCTCTTAGCTCTCTTTTGAACCAGGCCTCAACCTGGCCAATAGTCTTGAACAAAACACTAATGTAGTTTCTAACAGCTCAAGGCTGCATCCCTAAGATGACCCTAAATTCCCTTAAAGTGACCGTCTGAGAACACTCAAGGCTTCCAGGACAATTTACTATTTGTTCCAGCTAACAGGAGGAGAGGACCTTCTCTCCTAGACTCTGGGAGGGTAGAAATCTAACTTGAATTCAAGTGTCAGTTAGAAACCCAAATGGGTTTCACATGAATGAACACCCCTTTCCTGTTTTTTATAATTTTTACTTCCCTGGCTGTATTGGCCCCTACTTACCCCCTCCCTTTTCCCTCATGCTCACTTTGAAAAGCCTAGTCACCTCTGTACAAATTGAAGTTGGGGTCAGTTCATGCTGGACTCTTTTCCCTGTCATAATAGTATATTACTGATTAAAATATGTCCTTACCACTTTAACTGGGGTCTGGCTTTGTTCATCTTTGACATTTTTTTTCTATAATCATTACCTTTTTATTAAATAAATACCATCTGGTACATGGCAAAATGCCTAACGAAGCATAGTTTCCACCCAAAGAGATATGGATGGCCCTAACCTAACATCATCCATCATGGGCTGACATAGTTCAACAAATGTCTCTTTCTTCTTCCTAAGTGTATTGGTTAGGAGTGTGGGCTATGGAGACAGACCAGGTCCAAACCGTCCTTCTGCCACTTATAAACTGTGTGAGTTGGAATACTCTTACTTCACCTTATAGTCACTCAATGTATGAAATTGCCTTATGTATAAAATTGGGATTGTGCAGTACTTACTGTAGAAGACGAAACGTTTCTAAACAAATATGGCTTTGTGTTTTGGTCTTTACAAGGATAAATGGCCCTGAATACCAATATTTTAAAAATTCTACTGCAGAGATATTGGGATACCTGGCTCTCTGTGATCTTGGGAGATTGAAATAACCACTCTGCGCTTCAGTTACCGCTTCTGTAAAAGGGGGAAAACAACCATCCCTACGTCATGGGCTGCTGCTTTGAGAACTGAGTTAATACATAACCATTAGAACAGTGCTAGGCACACAATAACAGCTCACTAAATGCTAGCTGCTTTAAACAAATACTGACAATATGATATTTTACAGTTTTACAGTTTACACATATGTTTAATAAAGCTTAATAGTCTTACAACTGAATCCTATTCATCAAATGTTAGATTTTTGTATATCATTAACTTTCACTGTTAACCACTGTTGGATACCTAACTAATTATGAGAATATCTCAAAGTACTTGGAACAACTGATTTCAGGAAATACACCACCATTTCTGCACATGGCCAAACATAAAGCTGAGGCCCCATGCAGGATCCTGCCTTATCCTCACATACCTCCCGTGCACACCCACTGCAGGTCCCTCCTGCCCTACCTCCAACAGGCCCTGTCCAGGCCACCCATCCTCTGCACATCACTGCAGCTCAGGGCCAATCCACCCTCGTCTCTCCCCTGGACCCTGCAAATTCTCCTAACAGTTATCCCCATAGTTATCCTGCCCTGTCCAGTCCATTCCCCACACAGCAGCCAGAGTCACCTTGAGAGCACGTGAATCAGAGCATGTCACTAGAGACCTTGCCTGTCTTGTTCTCTGTGCTGTGTCCCTGGTGCCTAGTTCAGTGCTTCACATATAAATCTCTGAATAAATATTACTTACATGAAGGAACTGTTACCTATTTGACATATAGGAGCAGAGACAAATATTTAAGACTGAGGTACAGGAGAAGTTGACAAGGAAATTAGACATTAAAGGATTCAAAATTTTAAGAAGTGTTTGTTGCAAATCTGCAGCAGAGCTCTTTAAAATGGGATGAATACCAGAAACACTGGAGATGTTACTCAAAATGTAGACACCTCGCATTCTACCTCCCTGGTTTTGATTCAGCAGACCTGGGGTGGACCCAGGAATCTGGGATTTTTTTTTTTTTTTTTTTCTTGCGTTATGCGGGCCTCTCACTGTTGTGGCCTCTCCCATTTGCGGAGCACAGGCTCCGGACGCGCAGGCTCAGTGGCCATGGCTCACGGGCCCAGCCGCTCCGCGGCATGTGGGATCTTCAATGTAATATTAGACTTTTTTTTTTTTTTTTCTTGCGTTATGCGGGCCTCTCACTGTTGTGGCCTCTCCCATTTGCGGAGCACAGGCTCCGGACGCGCAGGCTCAGTGGCCATGGCTCACGGGCCCAGCCGCTCCGCGGCATGTGGGATCTTCCCGAAACGGGGCACGAACCCGCGTCTCCTGCATCGGCAGGCGGACTCTCAAGCACTGCGCCACCAGGGAAGCCCGGAATCTGGGATTTTTAACAAGACCCCAAGTGAGTTTAATGAAGTGCTCTGAGGATCCCACTTGGAGAAATCCTGACCCAAACAGCTAACATTTGTGTAGCATTAATTTAATGTCTACCATGCAGAGTTCTATGATATCTGAGGTGTATCTGTTAATGTTATTACTTGAAAGTGCACTGGTCCTTCCCTCCCACCTATGAGCACAGATTGCTTTCCCACATGGGCTCATACCTAAAGCCCACAATACTCCTGGGTGGTCAGAAACATTGAGTACTGTTATCCTGATGTATAGAAGACAATGGAGGGAAGGGTGGTGACTTACCTTACACTCTTGTTCCAGGAACCTGTCTAGTAGACTCGACATCACACTTGGTTCTTCTCTATTGGATCCTGCTCCTGGGACTCGAAGTCCACACCCTTCTCTGATGTTCCACTGTAGGAGATAGGACAGCACATGAAATAGAGAGGAAAGAGAGATGAAGGGAAAGTACATGAAACACAGGGGAAGAGGTGAGGATGTTCTGCCTGCTCCCTCTCAGTTCACTGGAAGCTGTGCAGTGATGCTTTTCCTCTTCCCCAGCTCCATCACACAGCCCCCTCTGCACATACAGCAGTGACACTGAGGCTCACAGGTCATGGACATGTGCGCTTATCCCTGCTTATGTTACATGTCCAAGTACTCTCCCTGGAGGTCATGCTACTATGGTAATGCCAGAGGCATCATATTGACAGAATGAAGTAAGCAAAGTTGGAATGGGGAACTAACATTGCTGAGGACCTAATAGGTGCCACACACTGAAGGCTGTAATTATCAGACTTTTTCTCTTCAGTTCCTCAAAGGGATGTTCTGAGGTGGGGATCATAATTTTCTTTCTACACATTAGGCGATACTCAGGTTTAGAGAACAAAGTACATGTTCAAAGAATTCTAAGGAGGTGTCAAATAGACACAGAAGCCAACTTAAAGCGGCCTCTATTGGCCGATTCTGGGACATTTTGAGCATCAAAATAAATATAGCATCAGATGGTAGCCCTTTGAGCAAAATAGGAATCTATGAGTCATACTGATATAAATTTTAAAACAGAAAGAAGAGAAAGCTCTACCTCCAGTCAAATTTCAATGAACAAACTGAAAGGAATGAGCAAATCAGAAAAGCAACACTTGACAACTATCATAGTAATAAATAATTCAGGTTAGAATTATAAAATGATGTTCAATCTGCGCCAAATCCCACAGCAGTCACTGAGTCACCATGGTAACCATGCTGGCCAAGTGAAGCCGGAAAAAAAACGAACAACAACCACTGTGATTTGGTTCCAATTATGTGCTAGGAAGTTAACAGGACTGACATGACCACAGGATTAATCTCAAGTATTCCTTATAATAAAGATTCCTGGCAGCTTCCCCAATATACATACAAACGTACATGCTCATATACATACATGCTCTCTCTTTCTGTCTGTTTCACCACCCGATAACCCAGGAATTCATTGAGGAGGATTTGCTGGGGGACAGAAAAGAACAACCCCACAATTAAATTCGTTCAATTCTAACTACACACATGAAGTTAAAAGCTACCGTAACTATTTTCTTTCAGTGGCTAATTTTTCTGGAGATGTCATGTAGAATTATCTCCATGACATTTTCCTGCCTAGTTTCAGCTCATTGCCAATAACGTCTAAAAGCTGATATAGAAACACAGTCAAAAGCATGTTATGCATTAAGTAGCTTTTCCACCCTACAGTAGCCTGTGCTTTCAACCAAAAAGTTCCTGCAATGGCTATTGTAAAGCATTTGGTTGCTGACAGTTCAGTGAAAATATAGTAATTGGAAACTGTATTTACAAAATAATGCTCTTTACAATAGCATCAGAAAGTCTGAAATACTTATGGATAATCTGTCCACAAATGTGCAAGGCCTGTACTGAACACCACAAACCATTGCTCAGAAAACTTAAGAAGACTTAAATAAATGGAGAGACAACTGTCTTTAAGGGTCAGAAGATTCAGTATTGTTAAGATGGCACTTCTCCCCAAATTGATCTATATATTCAGTGCAATCCCAATAAAAATCTTAGAAAATATTTTTTGAAAGAAATTTATGGGCCAATTCTGAAGTTCATGTGGAAATGCAGAGGCCATGAACTATGAAAAACAACTTTGAAAAAGAAGAATAAGGTTGAAGGATGAACACTCCCAGATTTGAAGACTTACTATAAACTACGGCAATCAAGGCAGTGTGGTATTGGAATCAAGGTAGATAAGCAGATTGAAGGAAAATAATAAAGAGTCCAGAAATAGATGCAAACATACATGGAAAACTGATTTTTGAAAAAGAGGCAAAGGCAATTCAGTGGAGAAATGATAGTCTTATCAACAAACGGTGCTGGGGCAAGTGGATATCATATACACAAATATAAACTGTGACGCACATATCACATTATACACAAAAGTCCACTCAAAATGGATCATAGACCCAAATATACTCTAAAGCTATCAACCTTCTAGACAAAATATAGGAGAAAAATCCTTGTGACCCTGGGTTAGGTGAAGATTTCATAAATGAGACACCGAAACTATAATCCATAAGTGAACTAATACATACACTGCACTTCTAAGTTAAAAACTGCCCTTCCTAAGATACTGGTGTGAGAATGAAAAGTCAAGGCACTGAGTGGGAGAAAATATGTGCAAATTACATATCTGACAAAGGACCTATATCCAGAATATAGAAAATCTATCAAAAGTCATTTAGGAAAACAAAGTCACTATAATAAATAAATGGGGGAAACTTTTGGATAGAAATTTCACCAAAGAAGATATAGAATTAGCAAATAAGCACATGAAAATATGCTCAACATCATTAGGGAATTGCAAATTAAAACTACAATCTTATACCACTACATCCACATGAGAGTGGCTAAAATTAAAAAGACTGATCAGGGCTTCCCTGGTGGCGCAGTGGTTGAGAGTCCGCCTGCCGATGCAGGGGATACGGGTTCGTGCCCCGGTCTGGGAGGATCCCACATGCCGTGGAGCGGCTGGGCCCGTGAGCCATGGCCGTTGGGCCTGCTCGTCCGGAGCCTGTGCTCCGCAATGGGAGAGGCCGCAACAGTGAGAGGCCCACATACGGCAAAAAAAAAAAAAAAAAAAAAGACTGATCATCCCAAGCATTGGCAAGGTTGTGGAGGATGGAACTCTCACACACTCCTGGAGGGAATGAAAAATGGTGCAACCAGTTTGGCAGTTTCTTAACAATGTTCATCTTACATCTACCATATGATCGAGACACTGCACTCTTAAGTATTTACCTGAGAGAAAGAAAGCATATGTCCATGCAAAAGCTAATACACAAATATTCACTGGAGGTATAATTAAAAAGCAACAACAAATTTCAAACAAATTGCAGTATATCTGTATACTGGGATACTAGTCATCATTTAAAAAGAATGAACTATTGATACATGCAACAAAAGGGATAAATCTAAAATAAATAGGCTGAATGAAAGAAGCCAAACCAAAACCAATGAACTAAAAAAACCTTTATGATTCCATCTGAATAAAATTCCAGGATATGAAAACTAATCTATAGTGAGAGAAGTTCAGTGGTTACCTCGGTACACTGCAGAGGGAGGGGGAGGGAGGCCAGGTAATAAAGAGCTGAAACTGTTATGTACTGGGAAAGTAAATGTAACTATATTTAAGAGTATTTGGTTATTTTAGCAGATTAATAAGACACTCTAAAGTAATTATTTAAAAATATAAACTCTTAAAACATATTTT
The DNA here is from genome assembly GCF_000442215.2 of Lipotes vexillifer. NCBI lineage: Eukaryota > Metazoa > Chordata > Mammalia > Artiodactyla > Lipotidae > Lipotes > Lipotes vexillifer. The sequence continues at coordinate 15,960 of NW_006769341.1, forward strand.
AAACTTACATTTGGAAATTTTCTGCCTTCTTAAAACTTTTCATTATAGAATGGATAAAAACATGGCCTCCAGGGGAGAAACTATATTACAATCTCAAATCACTAGGAAGACTTTCTAACCAAATGCATATTTCAACAACCACCTGAGAGAAACATGGGAATCACTGAATAATATTTACCCAGTGAGAACAGTTTAGGTATATTTATTCCAAATGCATGTTAAAGATCAAGTTCCTCCCTCAGACTGGACAAATAATTGCTTTCAGACAAAAGAAGACATTTCTAATGGACCTCAAGGGCTATTACAAAGCATGCAGCTGCTGATAGAATGGAGTTCCACCTGCTAAAACTCTTCTTCCATGATAAGATCAAAGTAGCTTCTCTACTTTTAGGCTAGTTTGTGAACCTCACAGGAGCTATTCCGCAGCATGCTTTTATCAGATCTGTAAACTCACTTGAGCCAGGCGGCATAACGAAATAAAGATGTGAACTGTTGGGTTCTCCTAAAGACTGTTGCCTTTGAATCTGGAGTAGAAGCTTCAGAAGCCATCAGGACACAGATCCTCAGAACCTGCCCCCCTCAGACAGGCCATCGGCATGAGAAGCTGCACAGGGAGAGACAGATCTAGCAATTACCATGCTTTACTGATGTAACTGTGTGCCCTGCACCGTGCTAAGCACTGGGTTAGTGACAATGACAGTGAAACAACTGGGTAGTGATCCTAACCACCAGAAAGTACAATGAGCTTCCCACCAGGGCCTTTTTCTTCTCCTTTCCTCATATGTCCCCTAAGAACAAAGTGGAAAAGGAATCAGAAATAGCCTGAATTCATACAGACATTCATGCTCCTGCAATAACCACAGGACCATCGGCTTATTTACGTGTTATCGCTAAACGTTCACAGCGATCCTGTGGGGAAAGCATTCTTATCCCCATTTTACAGAGGGGAAAGCTGAGGCTCAGAGAGAGTCGTTACCTGTCTCACCTCCCGCGCCGCTGCCTTTAGAAGGAAAGTGGCTCCAGGACACCCCTGGAGCAGGACACCGCACCCACTGGGGCCAGGAGGGACCCCAATGGCTTTACCTATGAGACAGCGGAGGCACCGAGCCCCAAAGCGGGAAAGAGGTGACTTGGATGTGGATCCCTTTATCTCCCCACACCCCAGGGAGGCCCAGCCCCCACCTCACGGACCCACACTCTCAGCTGAGTCCCAAAAACCTGAAGGCGGGATCTGCTTCTCTCATCAAGCGGCGTCCGTCTGTGTTAAAAAATCGTCACGGTCGCTGTATTGACGTCAGGTTTCTATGGCAACCGCGAGGCGCAGGCTAGTTTCTGTACACCGGAAATGCCTCTTCACAGCCATCCATCCACACCCTGGATTTTGCCGAAAGCAGAGTACCTTTGCTCTTCAGGCTGCCACCGGAGAAATAAGGCACTAGACTGGGACCTGGGCGGTTGGCGAAATTCTGCCCACGTTGTTGTAACAAGGCATGTGCCTGTCGTCAGGAATTTTGTGTTAAAATGAGACAGGAAGGAAGTATCAGTATAACAAAACTCAGGGAGGTGTCCTAGGGTTATTGAAGGTGAACTAGCCCTCGGAGGGTGAACGTGTAAAATCACAGGCCATGCTAAGCAGTTAGCCATCTGTGGCAGAAAACTAAGAGACTGACTGTAATCATGTGACTGAATGATCGAGGAACACACAAAATAAATGCCATTTAGGCAATTTGGGAATTATTTAAAGAAAGCAGGCCTAGAATATTATAGTTATTTAGTAGGCAGGAACTTAGTCAGTTGGACCATACATTGGTTTGTCCTGGGGAATTCTAATCCTCCATTCCTGTTAACTTCTTCTATATGAAGGGGCATCCATGAACAAAACACTTCTAGCCTCTCCATACACTCATTTCTTCTCTATCACAGGAACGACTTACCTGATTAGTGACACTGGAAGGAGAAACTAATTGCACAGCCCAGGCCCGCTCCCTTCAAAACTCTTGGTGGTGAGTTGCCCTTATGGAGCACATGTTCTGCTCTGCCCTCATAGGTGGGTCTTACAACTGGCCCACAGTTCTCTTCCCTTTCTGTGTCTTGCTGGCTCCCAATTATTCCTATGGTCTTGCTCCAAAATGCTTGGGCATCTAAGGGCTTCCCCACCCCTAATACATCACTGCTCCACATCTGAGCTCTAAACCAATTAAGAAATATGAAAAAAGAATAAGAACAATAAATCAACTTTACTCCTTATAAAAGTGATATTGAGAAAGTGGCTTAGATCTACAGGCACCGCATTTCCTATTAATGAACCTAGAATCAGATAGACTTATACACCCAGCAGTACTACATTGGAACTGTCACAAAGGTCAAGGACTACAGTGCATATCTGTTGGCTGTCTGGTGGCTTTCAGCTCAGGGTGCTCTCAGTTCCTAGAGGCAACTCTAATTCCTTGTCATGTGGACCCCTCTGTCTTTGAGCCAGCAACAGCACATTTAATCCTTCTTGTACTTTGAATCTCTGGCTTCTCCTCCTGTAAACAGCCAGAGAAAATTATCTGCTTTAAATGGCTTGTCTGATTAGGTCAGGCCCACCCATATAATCTCCATTTTGCAATATAACATACCATAATCATGGAATTGATATCTTTTCATATTCATTGGTTCCACCCACACTCAAAGGTGAGGGGATTATACAAGTCTGAGAGTCATTGGAGATCATCTTAGAATCCTGCCTACCACATGGAGCTTCAGACCAAAAAATGTTGTGCAACCTTTAATCAGTGATATCCAGCTTTAAACTGAGTTTTCTGACCCAAAGCTCAGGCTACTGGTATAGAACATCATATTGTTAGGGCTGAGGCCAGAACAAAGGGAGTGCCTCAAATGAGGTTCTATAGTCAGGGATATGTCTGGTCTCCTGACTCCAATTTCCTCTCCAGCATCCACATTATTTTGCTCTGTACTATCTCTTCTACCTCAGAATCATTGGGAAACTTCTCTTCCTTTAGTGTCAAACTAGATGATAAACTAAGGGGACAGGAAAGCATACACTTTAACAGGAGACGGAATGGTGATTTTCTTCCCTTTCCCCAACTTCCACAAGTAACTCATCCCATAATTCATAACTGGCACTAAAGCTAATACATTATGATATATTTCAGCTCTTGCTACTACCTTTCCAAATGCTCTTTATGGCAGTAGTGCTCTTTGGATTAGGTTAATTTCACCTCCTCTCTGGAAGGGAGGAGCCCAGTGGGCCAGAACTGATATGTGATACCATAATCTGGTTGAAGTCTTACTAAATCCCATATGTACTTTACAGGTTTTCTCATTTACAGCCCAGGACAGCAGGGCGAGAAAGGTATGATAAGTCACAGATAACCAAGCTCAGGCTGACAGAGCCTATGTCACCTTTTCAGATAAATGGCAGGATGGGGTGAGGTCCCATCTCTTTCTCTCCGCACAGTATGACCAGGAGCTTCCCATTTAGAAGATGATAGTTTTACACTTCCCCAGTATTGTGCCCTCATGGGTACACACTCAACAACTTCTCTTGTTGAGGAAGATGATAGATGATTAAATACTGCTCCTTGGAACAAGATGCCTAGCGGTGGGGTCACACAGATTGGCTGGTCCCTGAGATCACTCCCAGGCTCACTGATCCCACCCCACTGACATCAGGGTTGGGCATGTGACTAGATGTGGCCAAATATAAGAGGAAATCAAATATGCCCCTTGAGTGGAAGTGTTAAAAACCATTGAGAGGTTCCATCAGTACTCTTTTTTCCCTCTGCCTCAGAATGTCCCAGATTTCTTGTAAAGTAGTTTCACTCATCTAATCTTTCAGTAACACTAGAATATGAGAATTTAAATGATGACAGGAATGCTTGTGAAGAGAGAAGCTAAATGGCTTATACCCAAATTCGGCCTGATAGAAGATCAATTCAAATCTTATGCCCTAAAACAGAGTCAAAAGCCAGGAGAAGTTACGCATCTTACCCAGGGTCATACAGAAAATAGTTAGGGACCAACATTTCCTTCCTTTTGCTCCATTGCTTTCTCCAGAACACCCATCATCATGCTTGTGCTTCTCTGGGTGTTTATGTTTACTGAGCCACAAGATGAACTCACATACCCAGTTAGTGGGCATTCCTGATGTTAACTCTCCAAGAGGGCCTCATAAGAGCTCAGTAAAGGTACACTGATTCCATGGAAATGGGGTGACAATTTTTCCCCTAGCCCACCTCCATTAGACAGCTTTACAACACAAAAGTGGCACCAACTCTTAAACACAGGGTGGGTCTGTGTGAGTTATATTCCTTCTTGTTGTCATAGTTCCAGAAGCTCTTTAGGACATAGTTATGCTGTTTAGGGCTATGTAGTTTAGGTTAAAGTAATCTTGGAAGCAGAAGTTAGGAAGTGGGGTAGGAAGGAAACTAACACTTCAAGGGCCTACTACTGGCTAGACAGTGTGTTAGGAACTCTACATACTGTTTTTATAACTTCTTACAATTGTTCTGTAAGTTAAGTATCAGTATTCCCTTTTACAACTCATTCCTCCTCCAAGGCACACTCTACCGAGGCTCAGAGAGGTTAAATACATTTTCCAAGGACACACCTGATAAGAGGCAGCATAGTTATTCTAATCCAGGGTTGTTGGATTCCAAAGTTGGGTTCTACCCTGAATCTGTGCACATAGGGTGGGTAGTAACGTTTACCTTGCTCTAGAGCAGGTTTTCTCAACCTCAGCACTGTTGACACTTTGGGTCAGAGAACTCTTTGTTGTGAAGGCTGTTCTATGTATTGTGGGATGTTTAGCCTCTACCCACAAGATTTCAGTAGCACCCCCAGTTGTGACTACCAAAAATGTTTTCAGACATTTCCACATGTCTCCTGGAGCTGGGGAACAAAATCACCACCATTTGAGAACTACTGCTCTAGATTCACATTTCTGACAGGTAATTGGATACATGGGTCTGGAGACTAGAAAAAAGCCCTGAGATGAAGACAAGATTTATAGGCTGAATGGGGCCTGGCATGTAGTAGATGCCCCATAAATATTTGTTAAATAAATGCAAATGGCTTATAAAATTGAGAGTCGTCAAGCCTTTTTCTATCCTTATACCAGTTCTACAAACTGAAGTAGGATCATTCTTATAAACTTTATGAAAATCTGCATTTTCAACCCAACATTTATTGCTTAGCTTTTGTTTCCCTTTGTAAAAGTAATGTATTTGATGGAAGAACATGTCTAAGTGAGTTACAGTACCACCAGGTAAATCCAGAGCCAGAACTCAACATTAAGATGGTGGAACAAGAGACTGAAGGTGCAGTGTAGCCTATATTTCTGTGACAGATGCCATGCTAGCTACTTTAATGACATTAACATATTTGATCTTCACAACAGCCCTTTAAGGTTTTATCACCATTTATGGATCAGAAATTCAAGGCATGGAGAGGTTAAGGAACTTGTCTAGGTCACACAGTTAGTAGGAGACAGAGGAAGGGCCCTTCCCAGGACTGTATGGTATTAAAGCCCATTGATATTAGCCACAAAGATATCCTACCATGCATCAACAGATATCTCTAAAGCCTTGCCCAGGGTCTGGAACTCAGTGACTTTTTAACTGAACTGAACTTAGATATAGTGACTGAATGTAGAATTCTTGTGAGCCTGCAGCATGACTCTTAAAATAATTCCTTGAACTTACATGGAAAAATATCTCCCTTCTAGAAACTCAAAGTGTTTTTCTGAATAGAAATAACTTTATTCTCTGGCCCAGACCTAGCTGGCTGGGAGAAGAGGCTGGTGTGATCCTCTTTGACAGGTGAGACCACCTCCTCTTTGGGCAGTGACTTACCCAAAGTCATCCCAGAGTTTTGAGGTGAGGTCTGCCCCTGGGACCCAGGGAGATCTCCTGGATGGTACTGTAGGGTCCTGTACAAAATACACAGAAATAGTTTTTGATCCTATGCAGCACCCTACCTTTCAAAGGTTCAATGGAAAAGTATTTTCTTGAAGTTATCCGCAGGGAGAAGTAAGGGAATATGACAGCACATGGAACGAGAATAAACAGGATGATGACTTTCCTCCTTTTCCCCAGCTTCTCCAGAGGAGGAGAGCAGATAACAGCAGGTTTTCCAGGGGCTCTCTCTTTACCCCCTTTCTCACCCCTTTGCTCCAGCCCAGCCCTTTGTGACATTAGAGTAATGTAGACAGAAGCCAGGAATCTGGGGTGCCGTGACAGTGGGGACAGAAGGATGGGAGGTGCCTGACAACCAGAATGGTGCATTAGGAAACACAGGTACTGAAGCCCATGCCATGGCCATTGGTTCATCTATCAAGCTCTCAGTTTCCACCTGTTTGTTTGCAGTGCCATTACTCTACCCCAAAGCAATGAAGCTCACACATAACACAAATATGTATTTTCCAAGTGAGACTAAGAAGAGTGAAGTGACTTACAGACATGAACAGGGAGGTCTCCTGTCTCTCTTGATCCAGTGTCCAGTGTCCTGTCTGGCAGACAAGTGGCTTTGATCTCACCCTTCAGGATCTCAAAGGAATCACTCTTCTCTCATGTGAAACAAGGAAATAAGGGGACAGGAAAACGTGGGAAACACGGGAAACAGAGTCAGTGGTGAGTTCATTCCCTTACCCCAAACTCCATTCATGGGGCACATGACTCAATTGAAAGGAAATGGTGCAAACACCTTTTTTCCCCAGCCCTCAAGGCACTTATTCCACTGCATGAAACGGTGCTGACTCACAGTCAAAATGGAAACGTGTGTGTATCTTCCTTCTTCTCTCCACATGCTCTCCAGATCATGCTGCCCCTCAAATATATTCACATCTGTGGTTCACACTCTCTTGCCCCTCCACTGCTAGTGGGGTAAAGCTCCACCAGATTCCTGACTCTCAGCAGATCTGTCCTCAAAACTTGTGAGTCCCTCCTCCTTTTTCCTTTGAATGTATGGCTCGGCTTCCGTCTTCACAGGCCCATTGAGGCTGGAAGGGAATGGGACCAAGGCCCTAAGTCAGACAGTGACTGTACCGTCCTCACATTCCCAGGGTGCTGGATGCCTCCTGATGAGCATCTTTCTGATCCCGGTGGATCACTCCAGGAGAGCAGGGAGGTGGCGGGATCCTCCTTTGGAAGAAGGCTGTTTCTAGGCAAGAATTAGAACTCAGAGGTTGTATTCAGTTCCAGCAGTTTTAGACATGGAGAGAGTCACCGCGTAAGGTTGTTCATGTGGTAGATTCTTTTAAAGGAATTAATTTAGGCCTCCTGGCAAAGTGAAGGGAGCTGCCTCTGATGAGAGCCAGGCAAAGGGCTTCTGAGAAATGACCTCCTCTCCCTGAGACTAATTGGGGAGGAGGGTGGATGAGGTCTTTCCTTGAGGGCCCTGGGGGACAAAGAACCCCATGTCTAGCATAATCCACCCAAAACAAGAGTAAGGATTTATAGTGAAGCCCAGAAGGAGATAACTACATGTGACAAACAGTGGCTGGACACTTTTGATGAGTGCTACATTTCTTTTCCCACCCCATATACTGGCAGAAAAGAATCACAAGTCATTTTTTCAGTACAAAATGGGAAACACCAAATGAATTAGTTAGTGAATAAAGTTTCTAGGAAAACTAGCAGTAGCTCCTCCCCCCAAGGCTGAACTGGCAACCAAGACTCTGATAAGCAGCTCTGCATGCTAGGGCAATAATGGAAGTTTCAGAGGAGAAAAAAAAAAAGGCAGGTAATAATGGAGCCACCCCGTTGCCAGGTCAACAGACACTGAACTGCTCTGGCCAGCCTCCCTTTAAGCCTCTTGCCCAAATCACCCATCACTGTGAACTTAGACTGAGTGAAAGAGGAGACGACAACCCAGAGAATTTGTGAGTGTGGGACAGCTCCTCTTCCAACACTTTAAAATTATGGACTCCTTGCTGTTGGCAGAGTGAAGAGAGGGCCTTCTCTGAGTGAAAATCTGTCCATCACAATGGGTGGTTGGTCAGACATGATTCCCTATCACTTTTTCATGTTGCAGCTGATTCTCTCTCTTCTGCTCCTCATCACATTAGCGTCCCACAGGGCTTTTCAAATGTGGAAACAACTTCGGACAACTTAACTCCAGGAGATTCAGCCTCTCTAAGATGAAAGATTCTCAAACTCCATTGGAGTCTGCAGCTCTCAGAAGAAAAGAACAAAGAACAGGCTGAAAGAGAAGATCATGTAGTCCATTACCATCACCTTTTGGTATTGAATAGCTGGCTCTGGCTTTGCTCAAAGAACCACGGATCTCCACGCCATGTGACATAAGAGCAGAAAACATAAAGATCAGCAAATATGCCTCTGTGTATTTTTGTTATTATCTCCTGAAGTTTCTCATTTTGTACAGGTTTTGTAAGTAGGCTTTACCATAAATACTCTATACTATGTGACAGGGATTGTGTTAAGTGCTCTACTTGTGTCATCTAATCCTCAGCACAAGTCTCTGAGGTAGGTACCACTTTTATACCTGTTTTACCGAAGAGGAAATAGAGGCTGAAGGGGTTTGTCTGCAGCACCAGCTAATTATAAGTGGCAAGGCTGGGACTCAAACCCACACCATATGACCCCCAGACACACACTCTCCACTTTGATGTTCCCTGGTGGGCATAGAGTGTGACAGTCCTTTGTGGTCCTGGGTGAACAACTTGGTGAGATGGAATGATTTCTCCTGGCTTCTTCAAATTTCCCCTAGCTTAACATGAACTCCTTTGAGGCTATAGCCTGGTGGAGAGTCAACACAACCAAGCCTCTTAACATTTCATAAGTAGCCTGATGACACACTTGTATAGAATAGAGGAATCCTTTACACATCAGCAAATAATGGTCTTCTTTTATTTTTTGAATATATTCTTCTTTGAAACACATTACTTTGCAAGTTCATGCGGGAGTTATTTAAAAGATAACAAAATGTAGGTTCCTTGGGATATTCTACAATATATAGGCAATCATGCATGTCATCTGCAAATAGGGACAGTTTTATTTCTTCCTTTATTTCTTCTTTTCTAATTTGTATGCTTTTCATTCCATTTTCTTGCCTTCCTGCAATGTCTAGAACTCCCAACACTATGTTTAATAAGAGTGAAGAGAGCAGACATTCTTCTCTTGCACCCTGTCTTAGGGGGAAAGTATTCAGTCTTTCAGCATTAAGTACAGTGTTATCTGTAGGTCACTGTCAATACTCTGTATAAAGTGAAGGAAGTTTCCCTCTATTCTTTTTTTTTTTTTTTTTTGCGGTACGTGGGCCTCTCACTTTTGTGGCCTCTTCCGTTGCGGAGCAAGGCTCCAGACGCGCAGGCTCAATGGCCATGGATCACAGAGCCAGCCGCTCCGCGGCATGTGGGATCTTCCCGGACCAGGGCACTAACCCGCGTCCCCTGCATTGGCAGGCGGACTCTCAACCACTGCACCACCAGGGAAGCCCTAGTTTCCCTCTATTCTTAACTTACTGAGAGTTTTTAATCATGAAAGGGTTTGGAATTTGTCAAATGCTTCTTTTTTTAGTTTATTATTATTATTTTTAACATTTTTGGCTGCGTTGGGTCTTTGTTGCTGGGCACGGGCTTTCTCTTAGTTGCGGTGAGTGGGGGGCTACTTTTCGTTGCGGTGCCCAGGCTTCTCATTGCGGTGGCTTCTCTTGTTGCGGAGCATGGGCTCTAGGCGTGCGGGCTTCAGTAGTTGTGGCATGCGTGCTCAGTAGTTGTTGCTTGCGGGCTCTAGAGCACGGGCTCAGTAGTTGTGGCGCATGGGCTTAGTTGCCCTGCAGCATGTGGGATCTTCCCGGACCAGGGCTCGAATCCATTTCCCCTACATTGGCAGGCGGATTCTTAACCACTGCGCCACCAGGGAAGTCCCTCAAATGCTTTATATGCATTAATTGAAATGATATATATTTTTTATTTGGTGGTTTACATTGGTTGATTTTTGAATGTTGAATCAGCCTTGCATCCCTAAAATAAACGCCACTTGGTCATGGCATGGACACATCTACACCCCATATATTTTGATATATTATGTTCTTTTTTTTGTTTTGTTTTGTTTTGTTTTGCGGTACACGGGCCTCTCACTGCTGTGGCCTCTCCCGTTGCGGAGCACAGGCTCCGGACGCACAGGCCCAGCAGCCATGGCTCACGGGCCTAGCCGCTCTGCAGCATGTGGGATCTTCCCGGACCTGGGCACAAACCCGTGTCCCCTGCATTGGCAGGCGGACTGTCAACCACTGCACCACCAGGGAAGCCCAATATATTATGTTCTTATTACTCAGGTCAAAGTATTTTATAATTCTCTTTGTGAGGTCTTCATTGATCCATGGATTATTTATAATCATGTTGTTTAAAATTCAAGTATTAGAGGATATTCTGATATATTACTGTTATTCATTACTAACTTAATTCAGCTGCCAGCAGTGACCATACTCTGTATGATTTTAATCCTCAAATTTTTTTAAACTTGTCTGTCTTAAGAATATGGTTGAATATTTTTGAATATTCCATGTTTACTCAAAAATACTTATTCTGCTGTTGTTGGTTGGTTGAAATTTGTTCTACAAATTTCAGTTAGGTCAAGTTAATACTGTTGTTCAGGTTTTTTTTTTTAATTGATAGGCTTAATTTTTTTAGAGCAGTTTTAGATTTACACAAACAGTAAATCAAAAGTACAGAGTTCCCATACACACCTTCTGCCCCCAACAGTTTCCCTAATGTTAGCATCTTGCATTAGCATGGTACATTTGCTACAACTGATGAGCCAATATTTTTTTCATTTTATTTTTTATTGAGAGATAATTGACATTTAACATTATATTACTTTCAGGTGTACAACAATGATTATATGTATATACTGCAAAATGTTCACCACGATAAGTTTAGTTAACATCTGCTGATGAACCAACCAATATTGATGCATTATTATTAACTGAAGTCCAGAGTTTATATGAGTCCACTCTTTGTATTGTACACTCTATGAGTTTTGACAAACGTATAATGACATTTATCCACCACTGTAGTATCATACAGGATACTTTCAGTGCCCTAAAAATTCACTGTGCTCCACCAGTTCATCCTTGCTTTCTTCTCCCTGGCCCCTGGCAACCACGGATCTTTTTACTGTCTCCATAATTTTGCCTTTTCCAGAATGTCATATAGTTGGAATCATACAGTATGGAGTCTTTTCAGTTTGGCTTCTGTCACTTAGAAATATACATTTAAGTTTCCTCCATGTCGTTTTGTGGCTTCATAGCTCATGTAGTTTTATTGTTGAATACTGTTCCATTTATAGATGAACCACAGTTTGTTTATCCATTCACCTGTTGAAGGACATCTTGGTTGTTTCCACACTTTGGCAATTATAAACTACTACAAATATTTGTGTGCAGATTTTCATGTGTTAATGTTCAGGATTTTATATCCTTAATTTTCTGTCTACTTGCTCCATCAGTTATTGAGAGAGGAGCATTGAAATCTACAACTATAATTTCAGATTTGTCTATGTATCTTTTCAGTGTTAGGATTTGCTCAAGCATTTTGAAGCATATTATTGGGTGCAGCATATTTAGGATTTCTATGACCTCTTGATGAATTAATCTTTCTATCATTATAAAAATGTCTTTGTTTTTCTGAAGTAATATTGCTTGTTCTGAAGTATACTTTGTCTAATGTTAACATAACCACAAGGCTTTCTTGTGATTAGAGTTTTTCTTAATATACTTTTCTACCCATTGAATTTAGCCTATTTGTGTCTTTATATTTAAAGTCTATTTCTTTTTTTAAGATTTTTTTTGATGTGAACCATTTTTTAATGTTTTTATTGAATTTGTTACAATATTGCTTCTGTTTTATGTTTTGGTTTTTTGGCTGTGAGGCATGTGGGATCTCAGCTCCCCGACCAGGGCTCGAACCCGCAACCCCTGCACTGGAAGGTAAAGTCTTAACCACTGGACCACCAGGGAAGTCCCTAAAGTCTATTTCTTATAGAGCAAATATTTGAGTCTTGCCTTTTCATCCAGTCAGACATGCAAGTCTTTTAATTGGAGTGTTCATAACACTTATGTTTAATGTAATTTTCAACACAATTTGGTTCAAATTTGATATTTTGCTATTTGTTTTCTATTTGATTGTGTCTCTTTTTTAATTTTTCCTCTTTTCTTGCCTTCATTTGGATTACTTGAACATCTTTAGTAATTTATGTCATCTCCTCTGTTGGCTTGTTATTACACTTTATTTTTACTAGTTTCGGTGGAATTTGCATAATGTATTTTTAACTTCTTACTATCTACTTTCGAATACTGATTTAGCAATTCACATATAAATGTAAGAATCCTACAATAATCATATTCCATTTTCTTCTCCCTTATTGTGGTATTTTTGTCATATATTTTACTGGTGTATATCATATAAATTCCATAATGTATTTATCTTATATTAGTTTTGGGGGTTTTTTTGTTTGTTTGTTTTTTGCAGTACATGGGCTTCTCACTGCTGTGGCCTCTCCCGTTGTGGAGCACAGGCTCCGGACGCGCAGGCTCAGCAGCCATGGCTCATGGGCCCAGCCGCCCACGGCATGTGGGATCCTCCCGGACCGGGGCACGAACCTGTATCCCCTGCATCGGCAGGTGGACTCCCAACCACTGCGCCACCAGGGAAGCCCAATCTTATATTAGTTTTAAAATAATCTTTTAAAAATATTTAAAACTGAGAAAAATTATATTTACTTACATATTTACCATATTTAGTGTTCTTTAGTCCTTTGCCCAGATTCATTGTTCCATCTGGCATCATTTTCCTTTAGTCTGAAGCACATTTTTAAAAATAATTCTTATATTGCTAGTCTACTGGCAACAAACTCTCTCAGGCTTTGTTGAATACTGAAGTATTTTATCATTATTTTCAAGGATATTTAAATAGACATCAAATTCTAGTATGACAGTTTTTTTTTTTTTTAAGCACTTCAAACATGACTTTCCCTTGTATACTGGCTTACACTATTTCTGATAAGTAATCCATGCATGGTGACTTTTACCTTTGTTTTTCTTTGTTTCTTTTTTTTTTTAAACATCTTTATTGGGGTATAATTGCTTTACAATGGTGTGTTAGTTTCTGCTTTAGAACAAAGTGAATCAGTTATACATATACATATGTTCCCATATCTTTCTGTTTCTTTGTCAACTTCTCCAGCTGCTTTTAAGATTTTCTTTTTATTACTAGTTTTCAGATATTTTGTCATTATAAGCTTTGGTGTGGCCTTATTTGTTTTTATCCTGCTTGGCTTCATTGAGATTCTTGAATCTCTGAGTTTTTAGTTTTCCTTAAATTTGGGAAATGTTCTGCCATTATTTTTTCAAATATTTTTATTGTTCCCTAACTATATATATATATATATATATATTAGACATCTTGGTATTGTCCCACAGATCACTGAGGAAGCTCTTAGTTTCTATTGCTGGGCCAGCCAACTCAATAACCTTTTATTTTGCAGTGTCGAGTCTACCATTAACCTCAATGAATAAAATTTTCATTCAGAAATTGTATTTTTAATTCTCTCAAAGCTTCACTTGGTAGCCTTTATATCTTCTATTTAACTCCTTATTATATTAATATTTTCCTTTAAATCCTTGGGAACATTTATAATAGCTCTTTAAAGTCTTTGGATGTTAACCTCAACTTAGATGCTGCTATAATTTCTGGGCTGTTTATATTGACTATCTTTCCCTCTTGATTATTGGTCATATTTTCCTACTGTTTTTGTATTGCTAGAAACTTTTTATTAAATGCTGGATGTTGTGAATTTTATGTGGTTGAATATCGGGATTATGTTTTCTTCCTTTAAAGGGTGCAGGATTTTGTTCTAGCAGGCAGATCATCTTAACTCTTTTGAGGCTTATCTTTAAAATTTATCAGGCATGTTTATGGTGCGTTTTACTCTAGGGTTATTTTATTACTAATACTAAAATATTTTCCTTCCGAGGACTCTACAGAATGCTCCCGGTATTCAGGAGGACTCTGCAATTTGGCTGATGACAACTGAATGATTTCCCACCTGTGCAAGCACTGAAAATGTTTCAACCTGCAGCTACCCAGTTATTCAACACTGGTTATTTGCTGTGTTCTATATATGTGATAAGGTCAAATATGTTAAGAATTTTGTAAAATCTTTGAGGTCCTTACTGATAGTTTGTGAAAACACTATTAGTTACCAAAAAAATATCCCTTGTATTATTCTTTCTCACTACAATTATGCATTTTTCTACTTGTCCTGGTATTCTGATTTTTATTTTTTGCTTTATGCCTTTAGGTGCATATAAATAAAGGATTTGGATACCATCTGGTGGATTGATCTTTTCTCTTTATTAAATGTCCCTCTTTATCTATACAAGTGAGTGTCCATTGCCTTGAATTCTACCTTGTTTGATATTTTAAAAGTGGTACCAGAATTCTTACAGATACAATTTGCGTAATATCCCTTTCAATATTCTCTTGGTTTCACCCTTTCTCTGTTCTTATATTCAACGTGAATCTTATATAACCATCTCGTAGCTTTATTTTACTGGAATACTGAGAGGCCGAGTGGAGATTTAGACCCAATTAGAAGTGACAAGTTCCAGCACCTGGACTCTTAGAGCCTGAGCTGTATTGCTTCCCTGAATATTGCAAGTCCTCTCTCTTCTTGGTCTCCATGCTCTCCTTGGCTGATCCCATTCACTTCTGCAGTTGTCACTACAATTCCACATGTCTAGCCCAAACTACTCTTTGGCCCTACAGACTTTTATTCAATTCTCTAGTGGAACTTTCCTCCTGAATGTCCCAAACTTACCTCAGTCTCAACAGGTCCAAAATTTGTTCCACCATTAATCAAGATTAACACTGTTTCTCTGTCCCAGGTTTCCAGCTCAGTGATGTTCAAGTTGCAATGCTGGCTCTGGTCACAAAGGTGACCCTTTACTTTTTAAGTTTCTTCAATAGACATCCAAGTTTTGCTAAAAGAAAAATAAATCTGTCATTATTTTTAAAAACAAGTTAGGAGATATTATCTACCCCACAGTACCTATTCAGTTTTGAAAATGTATATGAATTAAAGAGATTGACAAAGTCTACTTGGCACGTTCTTTCCCACAAAATATGCATTCGTACAACAAATGCCTATCTTCACCCATTGCTGACAGGTGACTTAATTTTCTCCTGGAAGGCTTTTCTCTGTGTCCTTGCTTCTACATCTTCATAGTTTCTGCTCTCCCCTAATTTCATCTTCCTCACAAGTTGGACATAACATGATTACCTCTCCAGTCAGAGACTCCCAATTTTTTCCTTTTTGCTTCCCAACATCGATTACTGATTATCTCTACTATACCCAGTTTTATTCAATGTGAGAGAAAATACAATTCCTCTTAGAAGCAACAGTGGGATTAGGATTTGCTGTTACTAAAATATGTTTTGAAACAACAAAATTTTAAAGTTATATTTAAGAAAATAGGTGGCTGTCTCCAGGTGTTCCTTAACTCCTTGGACTTAACATGATTACCTCTCAAGTCCTCAATATTAGGGTCTCCTTTTTATTCCTTTTGCTTTTTTTCCTTTTTGGTTCCCAACATCGATGGCCTGATTATCTCTACTATGCCTAATTCTATTCAATGTGAGGGGAAACCCGTCTCCCTTTAGAGGAAACAATAGGATTGGAATTTGCCACTACTAAGATATCTAAAAAACAGCCATTTTAAAATTATATTTAACTCTCAACCACTGATCCACCAGGGAAGCCCTAGGGACTCATTTTTTTTTCCTTTTGCTTTTTTTCCTTTTTGGTTCCCAACATCGATGGCCTGATTAACTC
The DNA here is from genome assembly GCF_000442215.2 of Lipotes vexillifer. Taxonomy (NCBI): domain Eukaryota; kingdom Metazoa; phylum Chordata; class Mammalia; order Artiodactyla; family Lipotidae; genus Lipotes; species Lipotes vexillifer. Next base: position 31,820 of record NW_006769341.1, read on the forward strand.
TACTATGCCTAATTTTATTCAATGTGAGGGGAAACCCGTCTCCCTTTAGAGGAAACAATAGGGGCTTCCCTCGTGGCGCAGTGGTTGAGAGTCCGCCTGCCGATGCAGGTTCGTGCTCTGGTCCGGGAGGATCCTACATGCCGTGGAGTGGCTGTGGCAGTGAGCCATGGCCGCTGAGCCTGCGTGTTCAGAGCCTGTGCTCCGCAGCGGGAGAGGCCACAGAAGTGAGAGGCCCGCGTACTGAAAAAAAAAAAAAAAAAAACCGTAAAACAGGAAACAATAGTATTGGAATTTGCCACCACGAAGATATCTAAAAAACAGCCATTTTAAAATTATATTTTAGAAAATAGGTGGCTGTTCCAATCATTGCTTTAATGGATTAGGTATTTCTTTTATTGAAAGGCTGAGAGCACAGATTCTGGACCCAATAGTTTGCACTAGATCCTGGTTTTAAATTTTACTAGCTATACAACTACAGGTAATTTGCTTAATCTCTATGTGCCTCAATTTCCTCCTACGTAAAATGGGTACATTGATAGTATAGCCCTCACAGATTTCTTCGAAGGAATGGATTGATTAGTACCTGTAAATAGCTGAGAACACCATCTCTAATATGGTGCACGCTAAAAGTATGTTATGAATATTGTTATTATTACCATTTTTCTGCATAGTCCAAATTAACATGATGACATATATATATTCAGAATTGTTTTAATGGCAATAAGATTATAACTGTACAAAAAAATAAAAATCTAATTCAGATTTGATGGAGAAATTAAAAACTTTACAGACAAGCAAAAGCTGAGAGAGTTCAGTACCACCAAACCAGCTTTACAACAAATCCTAAAGGAACTTCTCTAGGCAAGAAACACAAGAAAAGGAAAAGACCTACAATAACGAACCCAAAACAATTAAGAAAATGGGAATAGGAATATACAATATCGATAATTACCTTAAATGTAAATGGACTAAATGCTCCCACCAAAAGACACACATTGGCTGAATGGACACAAAAACAAGACCCATATATATGTTGTCCACAGGAGACCCACTTCAGATCTAGAGACACATACAGACTGAAAGTAATGGGATGGAAAAAGATATTCCATGCAAATGGAAACCAAAAGAAAGGTGGAGTAGCAACACTCATAACAGACAAAATAGACTTTAAACTAAAGACTATTAGAAGAGACAAAGAAGGACACTACATAATGATCAAGGGATCAATCCAAGAACATATAACAATTGTAAATATTTATGCACCCAACATAGAAGCACCTCAATACATAAGGCAAATACTAATAGCCATAAAAGGGGAAATCGACAGTAACACATTCATAGTAGGGGACTTTAACACCCCACTTTCACCAATGGAAAGATCATCCAAAATTAAAATAAATAAGGAAACACAAGCTTTAAATGATACATTAAACAAGATGGGCTTAATTGATATTTATAGGACATTCCATCCAAAAACAACAGAATACACATTTTTCTCAAGTGCTCATGGAACGTTCTCCAGGATAGATCATATATTGGGTCACAAATCAAACCTTGGTTAATTTAAGAAAATTGAAATTGTAACAAGTATCTTTTCTGACCACAACACTATGAGCCTAGATACCAATTACAGGAAAAGATCTGTAAAAAATACAAACACATGGAGGCTAAACAATACACTACTAAATAACCAAGAGATCACTGAAGAAATCAAAGAGGAAATCAAAAAATACCTAGAAACAAATGACAATGGAGACATGGAGACCCAAAACTTATGGGATGCAGCAAAAGCAGTTCTAAGAGGGAAGTTTATAGCAATACAATCCTACCTTAAGAAACAGGAAACATCTCGAATAAACAACCTAACCTTGCACCTAAAGCAATTAGAGAAAGAAGAACAAAATCCCCAAAGTTAGCAGAAGGAAATAAATCATAAAAAACAGATCAGAAATAAAGGAAAAAGAAATGAAGGAAACAATAGCAAAGATCAATAAAACTAAAAGCTGGTTCTTTGATAAGATAAACAAAATTGATAAACCATTAGCCAGACACATCGAGAAAAAAAGGGAGAAGACTCAAATCAATAGAATTAGAAATGAAAAAGGAGAAGTAACAACTGACACTGCAGAAATACAAAAGATCATGAGAGATTACTACAAGCAACTCTATGCCAATAAAATGGACAACCTGGAAGAAATGGACAAATTCTTAGAAATGCACAACCTGCCAAGACTGAATCAGGAAGAAATAGAAAATATGAACAGACCAATCACAAACACTGAAATTGAAACTGTGATTAAAAATCTTCCAACAAACAAAAGCCCAGGACCAGATGGCTTCACAGGCGAATTCTATCAAACATTTAGAGAAGAGCTAACACCTATCCTTCTCAAACTCTTCCAAAATATAGCAGACAGACGGACACTCCCAAACTCATTCTACAAGGCCACCATCACCCTGATACCAAAACCAGACAAGGATGTCACAAAGAAAGAAAACTACAGGCAAATATCACTGATGAACATAGATGCAAAAATCCTCAACAAAATATTAGCAAACAGAATCCAACAGCACATTAAAAGGATCATACACCATGACCAAGTAGGGTTTATTCCAGGAATGCAAGGATTCTTCAATATACACAAATCAATCAATGTGATACACCATATTAACAAATTGAAGAAGAAAAACCATATGATCATCTCAATAGATGCAGAGAAAGATTTTGACAAACTTCAACACCCATTTATGATAAAAAGCCTGCAGAAAGTAGGCATAGAGGGAAATTTCTCAACATAATAAAGGCCATATATGACAAACCCACAGCCAACATCATCCTCAATGGTGAAAACCTGAAAGCATTTGCACTAAGATCAGGAACAAGACAAGGTTGCCCACTCTCACCACTCTTATTCAAAATAGTTTTGGAAGTTTTAGCCACAGCGATCAGAGAAGAAAAGGAGATAAAAGGAATCCAAATCAGAAAAGAAGTAAAGCTGTCACTGTTTGCAGATGACATGATACTGTACATAGATAATCCTAAAGATGCTACCAGAAATCTACTAGAGCTAATCAATGAATTTGGTAAAGTAGAAGGATACAAAATTAATGCACAGAAATTTCTGGCATTCCTATACACTAATGATGAAAAATCTGAAAGTGAAATCAAGAAAACACTCCCATTTACCATTGCAACAAAAAGAATAAAATATCTAGGAGTAAACCTACCTAAGGAGACAAAAGACCTCTTTGCAGAAAATTATAAGACACTGATGAAAGGAATTAAAGATGATACAAATAGATGGAGAGATATACCATGTTCTTGGATTGGAAGAATCAACACTGTGAAAATGACTCTACTACCCAAAGCTACCTACAAATTCAATGCAATCCCTATCAAACTACCACTGGCATATTTCACGGAACTAGAACAAAGAATTTCACAATTTGTATGGAAACACAAAAGACCCCGAATAGCCAAATCAATCTTGAGAACGAAAATCAGACCTGGAGGAATCAGGCTCCCTGACTTCAGACTATACTACAAAGCTACAGTAATCAAGACAGTATGGTACTGGCACAAAAACAGAAAGATAGATCAATGGAACAGGATAGAAAGCCCAGAGATAAACCCACGCACATATGGTCACCTTATCTTTGATAAAGGAGGCAGGAATGTACAGTGGAGAAAGGACAGCCTCTTCAATAAGTGGTGCTGGGAAAACTGGACAGGTACATGTAAAAGTATGAGATTAGATCACTCCCTAACACCATACACAAAAATAAGCTCAAAATGGATTAAAGACCTAAATGTAAGGCCAGAAACTATCAAACTCTTAGAGGAAAACATAGGCAGAACACTCTATGACATAAATCACAGCAAGATCCTTCTTGACCCATCTCCTAGAGTAATGGAGATAAAAACAAAAATAAACAAATGGGACCTAATGAAACTTCAAAGCTTTTGCACAGCAAAGGAAACCATAAACAAGACCAAAAGACAGCCCTCAGAATGGGAGAAAATATTTGCAAATGAATCAACTGACAAAGGATTAATCTCTAAAATTTACAGGCAGCTCATGCAGCTCAATAACAAAAAAATAAACAACCCAATCCAAAAATGGGCAGAAGACCTAAATAGACATTTCTCCAAAGAAGATATACAGACTGCCAACAAACACATGAAAGAATGCTCAACATCATTAATCATTAGAGAAATGCAAATCAAAACTACAATGAGATATCATCTCACACCAGTCAGAATGGCCATCATCAAAAAATCTAGAAACAATAAATGCTGGAGAGGGTGTGGAGAAAAGGGAACACTCTTGCACTGCTGGTGGGAATGTGAATTGTTACAGCCTCTATGGAGCACAGTATGGAGTTTCCTGAAAAAACTACAAATAGAACTACCATATGACCCAGCAGTCCCACTACTGGGCATATACCCTGAGAAAACCATAATTCAAAAAGGGTCATGTATCAAAATTTTCATTTCAGGTCTATTTACAATAGCCCAGAGATGGAAACAACCTAAGTGTCCATCATCAGATGAATGAATAAAGAAGATGTGGCACATATATACAATGGAATATTACTCAGCCATAAAAAGAAACGAAATTGAGCTATTTGTAATGAAGTGGATGGACCTAGAGTCTGTCATACAGAGTGAAGTAAGTCAGAAAGAGCAAGACAAATACCGTATGCTAACACATATATATGGAATTTAAGAAAAAAAAATGTCATGAAGAACCTAGGGGTAAGACAGAAATACAGACACAGACCTACTAGAGAATGGACTTGAGGATATGGGGGGGAAGGGTAAGCTGTGACAAAGCGAGAGTGGCATGGACATATATACACTACCAAACGTAAAGTAGGTAGATAGTGGGAAGCAACCGCATAGCACAGGGAGATCAGCTCGGTGCTTTGTGACCACCTAGAGGGGTGGGATAGGGAGGGTGGGAGGGAGGGAGACAAAGAGGGAAGAGATATGGGAACATATGTATATGTATAACTGACTCACTCTGTTATAAAGCAGAAACTAACACACCATTGTAAATAGGGCCTCCCTGGTGGCGCGGTGGTTGAGAGTCCGCCTGCCGATGCAGGGGATACGGGTTCGTGCCCCGGTCCGGGAGGATCCCGCGTGCCGTGGAGCGGCTGGGCCCGTGGGCCATGGGCGCTGAGCTTGCGCATCCGGCAACGGGAAAGGCCACGACAGTGAGAGGCCCACATATCGCAAAAAAAAATAAATAAATTAATTAATTAATTAATTAATTAAATAAATAAATAAAAATAAAAATCTAAGAACCAGACACTGAAGTAAATAACAGCAGAAAAATTACCTTTTATCACACATCATTCCTAAATGTCATTAGTTGTGATTTCCTTTATGTCTTTTTCTACTTTTTTTTTTTTTTTTTTTTTTTTTTTTTAAGG
>NW_006769341.1:37271-44412 GCF_000442215.2 Lipotes vexillifer
TGGGCCTCTCACTGTTGTGGCCTCTCCTGTTGTGGAGCACAGGCTCTGGACGCGCAGGTTCAGCGGCAATGTCTCATGGGCCTAGCCACTCCATGGCATGTGGGATCTTCCCGGACCAGGGCACGAACACATGTCCCCTGCATTTGCAGACGGACTCTTAACCACTGCGCCACCAGGGAAGCCCCTTTTTCTACTTTTATATGCACATTCCCATATATAATTATATACCTTAGTTTTTTTATTAGAGTACCTGTAACATACACCCTTGATTCAGAAACACTTTTTTGAGAAAAAAAACAAAACACATCACATAAAATCTACACATATATTTTATGACGTATCCCAATGTGAGAGATGTTGAAGATTTTTTAAAAATTGATGTTAACATAGAGTAAGACAATTTAGGTCATATGATATATGCGTTGCTAGGATCTCTGGCATTTTCAGGTATTTTCTTGTAGCCTGTTTCTAGGCATGTTTGTATTCAATGTAATTGTGTTTCCACTGTGCTACCAGTGTTTCTCAGGTGTTAATGTGCATTAGAACCTCTCAGGGGAACATGATAATAATGTATGTTTTGGGGCCCAGTTGGAAGTGTGTTTGATTCATGAAATCTGGAGAGAGGTGCCAAAGTCTACATTATTAGCAAGAGAGACAGAAGACTGTGAAGCAGGTAGTCTTTGTGGAATGCTTCAAAAAATCACTAATACATACAGACAAGGACTCCCTCTTAGACCAAAACTTTACTCAGGCTCCTCTGGCCTTCTTTTCAATGAGGTCTTGTCCTTGTTTCTGGCCTTGGCCTGGTCAGCCCAGTTTTAGCAAGAAATTCTGGTTAGGCAATTTATCAAGAATTCCCCCAACCTTGATATCTAATCAAGCTTGATACATAACCAAGTTCCTCTTCATAATTTTCCATCCTCTCCCTCACCCTTCCCATTGGCCATAAATCCCTAGCTGTTGTATTTGGAGTTGAGTTCAATTTCTCTCCCTTATTGCAATAGTTTTGATCCTTATTGCAGTAGTCTTGAGTAAAGTATTTCTTGCTGTTTTTAATAAGTAATAGTGTTCAAGAAGCTGGAGGAAAGACTGAAGGTAGTTAGTAGAGACATGGAATACAACAAATATAAAAAAGACCCAAATTGAACATCTAGAGATAAAAACTACAATGTCTGAAATGAAAAATATGTTAGATGGGGTTAATGGCAGATTAAACGTTGCAGAAGATTAGTGAACCTGAAGACACAGAAATTGAAACAATTCAAAATGAAATACAGAAAAAAAAAAGACAAATCAACAGATCTCTTAATCCCATACCCCTATTTTATAGCACAGGGTATTATAGCCATTATCTTATAATAACTTTGAATGGAGTATAATCTGTAAAAATACTGAGTCACTATTCTGTATATCTGAAACTAATATAATATTGTAATTCAACTGTACTTCAATTTAAAAAATGAACAAGCATTGCTGAGTTGTGGGACAACCATACTGATAATCATTTTAAATGGAAATGGTCTAAGCTCTCTAAGACATGACAGAGATTGTCAGAGGGGATAAAAGACTCAGCCCCTAATATCTGAATGTTATGGAGAAGAGAGACCTGGCTACACACACAAAAAATCATATACACATGCTGAGAAAAAGATCTTTTCGCTAAAAATAGACATACCACGGTCCAAGCATCATTAAGATAGTACTCACCTAAGCTAGTACAATTCTAAGTCAGGTAGAAGATAAAAATGCACACCTCTATAGGAGACAAACTGGGACACTGAGGTGTTTAGAGAAATCTGTAATGATGGAGGGTGGAGGTGGCTCACCACAGCACAGGAATGGAGTGGGCTTGTGACAGTTTGGATGCTACTTCCAACAACTGAGGGGAATCTGTGGGACTTGGGTCCTGCAAGTGCAGATGAACATAAGTAGGTAAACATAGCTCACACTCTCTTTACCTATTTTAGTTCTCTAGGCAGCCCTGGAAATTATCTCCATTTTACCAATGAACAGAGTAAAATAACTGAGGCACTGTCATGGTAACAACCACCGTTTATATTACTAGCTAAATGATTCAGAAGTAATTTGAAATTCATTATTCTCGTTTGTTGTTGCTTTTTCATCAAGTTCTTCACTGTCTTTAAGTTGATTGACACATTTAGTTTGCTTCCTTTTTTTTTTTTTTTTTTGGCCCTGCAGCATGCAGGATCTTAGTTCCTGACCAGGGATCGAACCTGGGCCCCCTGCAGTGGAAGTGCGAAGTCCTAACCACTGGACTGTCAGGGAATTCCTGCTTCCTCTTTTAAAAATCAAACTTTAATATAATTAGAGAGTAAGTAATACTTGTTGATTTAGGAAAAATAGATAAAAACTTTAAAATTCATCTACGCACGTGTGATCTCAGTAAAGGAAACAGAGTGTTGAAAGTAAGATTTAAAATTTTTCTTTTTAATACATTTTCTCTCTGTTCCAAAGCAACAACAAAATCACTTTAGGATGCATATTTTACAGTAAGAAACACAAAAAAGCTCTTTCCATTTGTGGGAAAATGATTTATTTAAATTGGCATACATCTGAAGATTTCTCTCTTCATATGAAATTCACCAAAGTTTATTTTTACTAAATAGAAAATATTTTCCATCTGCTACAAGGGAAAGTGTAAATTTCTAAACAGGCTAATTGTAACTTTTAAAACAATGGGGGAAATTAAATATACAAATAAATGTTAAGATATTAAAATTTATAGGGATGCCTTATTTATTTGGTTATGTATGTTTATATTACTCAGAAAGCACTTCGACTGGTTACACAAGATAGCAACTACATTACATGCCATATGCTTGAAAATTTTGAAATGGGATCTTTCTAAACAAAATCCACATGTTTATTACATGAAATATGTGATATCAGGGAAGAAGACAGTGAATAGACATAGGATTTTGTCCATTTCATTCATGTAATCCGGTCCTTTTCCTACTCTCAGGACAACTTTTAAGTTTCATCATATAAATAGCTCCATTCTATTAAGTAAATGTATTCACTTAATGTTCCCAAAGTTGCCAACTGAGAGTGGACCTGCTGAAAGATGACTGTTATTTTCACAGTTTTGAAAAACAGGAGCTAACTGAAAGTTGGTCAAATGTGATCCAGTTAGCTTTAAGGAGAGGAGAGGAGACATAAAAATAAACAAGGCAAGTTAAACATGTCTCCTTGGCAGGGGCTTTGAAAGAAGCAGTATTCCTCTTAAGAGGCTCTGAGCCTTGTTTAATCATGACTAAATATAGGATGATGATAGAAAATTTTACAAGTACTTTCTTTGGATGATTGGATTATGGTTTTGTTTATATTTTTCTTTATATTTTCTGCATAATCCAAATGTCTAATGACCTTGTATTACGCAAATAATTATAAAACGTATTTTATTTTTTATTTATTTATTTTTTTTATACACAATGTATTTATTTATTTATTTATTTATGGCTGTGTTGGGTCTTCGTTTCTGTGCGAGGGCTTTCTCTAGTCGTGGCAAGTGGGGGTCACTCTTCATCGCGGTGCGCAGGCCTCTCACTATTGCGGCCTCTGTTGTTGCGGAGCACAGGCTCCAGACGCGCAGGCTCAGTAATTGTGGCTCACGGGCCCAGTTGCTCCATGGCATGTGGGATCTTCCCAGACCAGGGCTCGAACCTGTGTCCCCTGCATTGGCAGGCAGATTCTCAACCACTGCGCCACCAGGGAAGCCCCCCGTATTTTATTTAGAAATGTTCCTCATAGGAATTTTTAAACATGAGAGTGTAAAGAAATAAACAACTCACAAAGACTCAATGTTAATTTTTGTTATATGTTATTTTAGATAAATAATTGCTAAAATCTTTAATAATAAAAATTAAATGCATTATTATAATTTTAAATATCTACTAAATCAGACACTGTGCTGGAAATTGAGCTCCAGGGTGATTAAGACAAAATAATTGTTGTAAAAGGGCACAGGCTTGCATAGAAAAGATAATGCCTAATTTATTTAATAATTATATAATTATACATTTATTATTAATAATAGATTCATAATAATGCATTAATTTAACAGGATATTTGGAAAGATTAAAAAAACAGTACTGGTTTAGCAACAAAGTCGTACTGTATAGCACAGGGAACTACATTCAATATCCTGTGATAATCCATAATGGAAAAGAATATTAAAAAAGAATGTATAAAAATAAGGTACTGGTTTAAATATAGACATACATTGATTGTTGAATGCAATCCAATTTTAGAAATATTAAAATTTGGAAAGGTATATTCCTTGTGAAATCAAACAAGTAAGGTAATTTAGATCACAAGGTTTGTAGAATGGTGTAATCGCTGTCAGTGTTTCCCCATGCCTATGCTGGCAAAACTGAGATGCATTAGAATCACCTGAGGAATTTTCAAAACAGTAGTTACTGATGAGGTGATTCAAGGATGACAATGCGAGGTGGGAGTGGGAAAGGCACCCACGTGTCAGCATTTTTAACATTTACCTCAGGTGATTATGATGGAAGTAAGTGGTCTGCTTAAACACTGGCACATACAAGGTTTTTAAAACAAGATTGAAGATCTTGGGTTAGAGACCTTCCTTTAATTTCCTTTGGAAATTAAAAGTAATACTTTACAGGTAAATAGTTACTTGCTTAGGCCACTTAATTAAGAACAGTCAGGAACAGTATTGAGCTTGGTTCTGAACTCCATTATAGTTAATCAATTAAAATAATTAATAATTAAATATCTACTATGTTAGACAATACACTAGAAACTGAGCTCCAGGATTAAGAAAAAATCATTGTCTTCATAGGGGCACACAATCACATAAAAATGATAAAGCCAGACATTCAAAACAGTTTTTAAGAACTTACAAAGCAGTTTCATGTTTCATGTATGGAAGGGATAGAAATGGGAAAGGAGTGCATTTCAGCTTTAAAATGTGTTCCTCTAACATAATTTACATGGCTTGTGGGTCTGTTAAACTGGTTGGGCAGGCCTACCCAGACTCTTTTCTGAGAAAAATCCCCCACATAGGGTAGAAACACAGGCAAAACAAAGCTTTCAGCCTGTTTGTGTTTTGGAGGTTTCAGGTAGTACAATTCTGGGCATCTAGATGTGTCTCCTGAGCTGGGCCCCAGTGCATTCATGTCTGAGTTTTCAAAAGGAGGAGCATAAAAATAAAACCAAAAGGGCTGTTTTGTTCAGAACCAACATAGAACAAGAACCATGGGAATGGTACTCTCGGGAACATAACTCCAAAGCGAGGATAAAAGCCTTCTCCAAAGTTTCATAGAGGTCAAAGGGGGGATTTATCTCACCAGGGACTGCAGAGAGATCAGTGGGGTTTTGTTACCTTGTGGACTCTAGCACATCAGCAAAAGGAACAGAAACAGAAGCCAGCAAAAGGGAAAGTATACCCAACTGATGTGGCAATAATCAGGTGAGTAGGGGTACTGCAAATATGATCAGAATGACAAGGTGGAACCCACCTATTTTGCCCTCTGGACTTGTGAGCCTGGGTGAAAACTCCCTTTAGTACTTCCCAAGTATCTGATGAGGGCCAGGGTCCTGCTAAATGCTGGGAAATTGCCTAGGAGGCAGCCCAACACAGTTCCACACCTCATATATTCCACTCAGCAGCCCTGTAAGGCAAGCATTATTCCCCATTTCACATAAGAGAAGACTGACTCTTTACAGGAATGTATCTGTAATAAAGGGAGGGTTTACTTCCAGTTAAGACTGGAAGATGCTTAAAGTTCACTTTTCTTTAAGTTTGCTGAACCAGTAATTATTTTGTACATTCACAGACTCATTGAAAAACCGTTTTCATCGCTTCTAAAACTCCAGATAATTAAAGGGAAAAAAGTCACATATTATCCAACCATAGAGAAATGTGCTCCAATTAACATCCTGGGATATTTGATTTCAGATTTTTGGAGGGTTCATATAATATATATTGTTTTCAATGAGACAATAATAAATGTATAGATTGATTTGAATTGCTTTATTAACTTTACATTTTTCCATGCAAATGGGTGAAACTCTACTTTTGACAGAAACTTAGATTGCGTGCCAAGGCAATCTCCAATTAGAAGCTGGTAACACAAGAACCCACCTGACACATGGAAATTACATAAGGTTCACAGCAAACGGATCACTAAAGGCATATCAGGAAAATGCAAGGAAAAGGAGAACAACAGTGGGAATCACAGTATTAATCTCATGGAAAATGGCAGGAGTCAAGGCATAAGGCAAAATTCATCATGATGGTCATGGTGATTAGAGAGCTCCCCCATAAGGATACGCAGACAATTCCTCAATTGCAGCTCCCTAAGTTTTCTCCTGATTTCTCTCATCTCCTCCATGAACATTTCCATATCATCTCCATCTCCACCCATCCCATCGTTGACCTGCCTATTGGGTATGGCCCATCGGAAATTAGGGGCAAGTCGGCGAGGCTGTCCCCGTCTATTATTTCCTGCTGGCTGGTGGCCTTCGCCCCCTCCCAAAGGGCGGTCTTCCTCTCCATTCTGCACAGGCTGCTCCATTTCTTCGTTTTCCTGGTGGATATTTGCCATGATGAGATTTTTTTCCCTGGTTATTTTTCTTTGGACAAGTAAGACAAAGGCAAGGAGAGAGACTGAATGCTTGGTGCACTAACCAGCAGGATTCAAAGCCCTGATATCAAAGACTTTTAAAATTTATTTTTTCCCACCTCAGGAGCCTCGTGCGCCTTCTAGGGAGCCTCCAATTTGAGCCCCTTCCCTAGCTCTCTCCTCTTCTCTCCCTCCCCCAAACCCAAAGCCCACCATTTTTCTTTTCCCAGGATTCTTTCCCAGAGCGCAGCAAGCACCAAAATGGAGGACGGGGGATAGGGCCTGGGGGAGCTAGGAAGGTTTCTCAGACTGGCTTTGCACCAGCACCCCCCGCACCGACCTGGGCCTATCCTCGCTGTCTCCTGCTCCTCCTGATTCTCGCCACGAGTGCGCCGCCGCGACGCCTAGTCCCGCAGACCTGCAAAGGGGAGAGGTGGGAGCAGGGGGCTGCTGCAGCCGAGCGCTCGGCCCCTTCCCGGCCCCACGCCCCCGCCAACCCCTCCCTCCCCGCGTCCTCCGCCCCCACC
>NW_006769341.1:44451-50471 GCF_000442215.2 Lipotes vexillifer
CCGATCCCCGCCCCGCTCCCGGGTTCACCATTGCCCTGCAGGAACTCAGGAATGATTTCCCATCGCTCTTAGTTGCTCTGCTGCCCTCCCTGGAACCCTGCCGTCCCTGCACCCCCACCCAAGGGGCCCCCCATTTCTGTTCCCAAGAAAGCCGAGGCGTGGAGACAACTCCCCGGGAACCGCCGCGCTGAACCCCTGCGCCGGCCTCTGGGGTTGGCGGGCCGCTGCACCCCTGGCGTCAGCGCGCGGGCCGCGGGGCCCTTACCTGCTCAGCTTCCCCCGGGCCCGATGCCAGCCCGCCGCGCGCAGGGCAGCGGGGAGCTGGTACCCAGACACGAGTGACGACTGCACCAAAGGCTGCGTCGCTCTGCAGCTCGCGGTCACGTGAGGGCTGCGCGTCACAGCCGAGCTCTCCACCAACTCCTGTGGCTGGTGCAGCAGGAGCGCCCCCCTCCAGCCTAGTGCACACACACAGACAGCCCCCTCCGCCTGTTTGTGCGCAGGGCCACAGCGCGCACCGCTCTGTCACTCATCTTGCTCCTCTCCAATATGAGAGTCCACAAGTGGCATCACCTCCTGCGGTTAGAGTTTGCCCTTCTCTGGTTACCTGGGAGGGCCTGCAACACCCTCCACCTCTCCCACTCCCACCCCAGGCTTTGGCGCCGGCTTTTTCTGCTCTCTCTTCTCGCTAACCGCGGGGTCCCCGCCCCCACTCCCTTGCCACACACAGGCTGCATGTGCACAGCCACCATTGCCCACCACGTCCCCTGAATTCATACCCTTCTAGGAAATTTAGATTGAGGGCTGGGGTGAGGAGGGAGCAAGGGGCTTGCCAGAGAGGCGAGGAGAAGTGGCCTCTATAATATATAACCTTACTAATAATTTCTCTTTATTTCCTTTTTAAGAAAATCAGCGCGCCATCAAAAAATTAAAAATTATGAGGTTTCATTTTTGAAAGAAATGCTTCATCTTGCGGGATGAAAAAGCCTCATTGTTTGATTACATTAACCTATACCACCCAGAAAATATTTTCTCTGGGCTCCACACATCAACACTTTTTTTTTTTTTTTTGCGGTACGCGGGCCTCTCACTGTCGTGGCCTCTCCCGTTGCGGAGCACAGGCTCCGGACGCGCAGGCTCAGCGGTCATGACTCACGGGCCCAGCCGCTCCGCGGCAAGTGGGATCTTCCCGGACTGGGGCACGAACCTGTGTCCCCTGCATCGGCAGGCGGACTCTTATCCACTGCGCTGCCAGGGAAGCCCCAACAACACTTTTGAAACATTTTATTTTATTTTGAAAAAATACAAGCATCTTCCTGAATACAGTTGGTATTTTCAAAATGATCTATAAAGTAAATCTTCAGGTAGAAGTCCAGTTGTCAGACCTTGGCCATTTTATGTAAATGTAATGTGATATTTTTGATACCACAGTCTTTGGAGAAAAGGAGCCTTTTTATTTTCTGCTTTCCTTTCCAAACCTTCCAAACCACTCCTACACATATCTCCTTAGAATGATCTCAGAAGTATAAAATAGGTAAAAGTTCCAAAGACATTTGCTTTTTAATGTGAATGTTTCCAAAAAATATTAGAAATAAGCATGCAGTATGAGAAGCAATTAAACTTGAAACTCGAGTGTAACTGTTCCTTCTTTCAACTTGAAATAACTGAAAACATTTTTTAATCACGGTTAGAAAATAGAGATGTCGTTAGGAAAGTGGCATTATTATAAAAAAATATTAAAAAGTGTTGGTTGTGTTAAAGGAACCGAAAGATTATATGTACTGAGTCAAGACAGGCCAGGCAAATTCTTACTGCCTCTAGTTTTGGCTCCAAACTACTATGTAATCTCCTACCCTGCTAAACTAGCTGGGACATTGAATAAAGAAAGAGTATATGCCTACTGCATATGTAGTTTGAAATATATAAAATTATATATATGCGATATATAGAAATATTGACATATAGCTCCAAAAGCTCAAATTACAAAATAATTGTCTTTTAAAGGAATGCTAGTGATTCCTGGATTCTGTCTCACTGTTAGCAACTCTTCATATAGGTAGCTCTATTAATGATATTCACTGGAAGGATGCTGATTAGAGGCATGAGCTGTAGTATCAAACATGTCTGGGTTTAAATCCTGTTTCTGCTACTTACTTGATGTATGACTTTGGGTCAATTACTTACCAAGGTCTCTGTGCTTCCTCTGTGAAACAGGGATTGTTAGAAGAAATAAATGACATATTTCAAGTATGTACCACAGACCCTAAAGAACCATCAATGAAAGTTGATTCATTACATTTTTTTACTATTATTAGATGGTTTCTAACAAGATTTGAAGAGTATGCAAAGCATAGTTCTGTCCTTAGCTAGATCCACTTGTCTTTAAAATCTGTGAGAGCCCAAAACACATCTGCGGTCTTCTACTTTGCAAAGCCAGTGACTTATAGAATTCCTTGTACCAAGTAGGTGATTGGTAAATATTTGTTGACTAATACATCCATTACTAAGGCTAATAGGTTGCTTTTAATTCAGAGGACTGTATTTAGAGCAATATGGAAAAGCTTTCATGAAAATTAGGAATTACCTAGAAAGAATCCCCTGAAAGTAGACAAACCACTATGACATAACCATTGAATACAAAGTTTAAGAAGTGGATTTTTAGTTCTCTCAGTGGCTAAATGTTTTGCTATTATCTTTTTGACCCATCTTGGATAAGTCTTTTGCTTGAAACCACCAAATTTTCTTGGATGGAAAACATGCATCTGTATATTTTTCCAGATTAGATGTTATGCTACATAGGAGATTAGTTGTAATGAAGTGCTATTTTAAAGATAGGTGAAAATTGTCCTGGAAATGATGTTATCTTCACTAAAATGCTGTGAGGTATTGATTGAGATCTTTTCTTGTCCTTGGTGTTTTCTGAGGAGTTGAAGGTAACAACCTATTGAGAACAAAATTTTTTAAATTTCTAAAGCTGAGTTACAAGGACACAAGAGTCTTAGTTTGGGACTCATGTGCCCTGAAGGACAGAGAGAGGGTGAACTGGTTTGATGGCTTTTACCCTAAAATAATAGAAGAGTAGTGTAATACTGGGAAGGAGGAGACTGGGTTCACATTTGGGGAAATGCAGTATTCGTAAAAAGAACCTATTTCCTCTCCTTATCTCCTGTAATTATAGTGGATGGTGGCACTTGATTGGTTTCCTTCCCCAAAGCCAAGCGAGTGGGATCCCAAAAGAACTGTACATAAAGTTTAGGGATATCTACAAAATGTTAAGGTTCATTTATTCCTTTGCTGGATATCTGCATTACCATTGGGATTTTGAGCTAACCAGATGCTATAGGAGACTGGAAAGAACATTTTGGAGAGATGATGTGGTGGTGTGGCCAGGTAGTGAAAGGGCTAAGATTGACCTCCTACCAAAGTTCCCAATTCTGGAGAAGCATGAAAAATAAATCCTACCATGCCTACAGGTTCCAGAGTTGGGGAGCGGGGAGTTATTGAGATACAGATTTACCAGTAACTGATACAGAGTAGGGCAAAGAGACCTATGAATCATAGGAATGCCATGTGAGGGTTATAAGAGTCACGTGCAAGATATGGCCCAGTCTTCCAAGGAGACACTTGGAAGGGAGCAGCTTGGATGCGAGTCCTTATCAGCAGCTTCTCTAGAAATCAGACTTAAACTTCAGTGACGATTAATCACGTGGGGATAGCAATCTTACCCTAGGTATTCACATAAAGAATTGTCTTTTTATCCGTCTTCAAACTCTCAAGTCATCTGAGTAAACACAGGTAAGGAGGGTGTGACTGTTAATTTTATGTGTCCACTAGGCCATTGGATGCCCACATAATGTGGTTAAATAATATTTCTGGGTGTGTCTGTGAAGGTGTTTCTGGAAGAATTTAGCATTTAAATTGGTGAACCAAGTAAACCAGATGGCCCTCCCCAATGTAAGTGGGCATCATCTAATACCATTGAGGGCCTGAATAGAACAGAAAGGCAGAAGAAGGTTGAATTTATTCTCTGCCTGATTGCTTGAGCTGGGACTTTGATCTCCTGCCCTTGGTGTTCCTGGTTCTCAGGACTTCTGATCCAGACTGGCACCTGCATGTCAGCTCTCCAGCTCTCAGGTCTTTGAAGTACACCATTGGCTTTGCTGGCTCTCCAGCTTGTAGACAGCATACAATGGGACTTCCCAGTCTACATAATCATGTGAACTTGTAATCAATCAGTCTATAAACCTTATAATCAATAAACCTATCTATCTATTTATCTACCTAGAGTCTATCTAAATGATGGTTAGACTCTAGGTAGATAGATAGATAGATAGACTCTAGATAGAAAGGTAAATCTCATAGAGGGATGAGGAGGACTCTGAACCAAAAGTGATATTGGTGTTTTAAAATACATAGAACCAAGAAGAAAACTGCTATATATAGAAAGGTTAAACAACAAGGTCCTTGAGGTGGATGGACCTAGAGTCTGTCATACAGAGTGAAGTAAGTCAGAAAGAGAAAAACAAATACCATATGCTAACACATATATATGGAATCTAAGAAAAAAATGTCATGAGGAACCTAGGGGTAAGACAGGAATAAAGACACAGACCTACTAGAGAATGGACTTGAGGATATGAGGAGGGGGAAGGGTAAGCTGTGACAAAGCGAGAGAGTGGCATGGACATATATACACTACCAAACGTAAAATAGATAGGTAGTGGGAAGCAGCCGCATAGCACAGGGAGATCAGCTGGGTCCTTTTTGACCACCTAGAGGGGTGGGATAGGGAGGGTGGGAGGGAAGGAGACACAAGAGGAAAGAGATATGGGGACATATGTATATGTATAACTGATTCACTTTGTTATAAAGCAGAAACTAACACACCATTGTAAAGCAATTATACTCCAATAAAGATGTTAAAAAAAAAAGAAATTAGAAACTAAAAAGTAAAAAAAACCAAAAAACACGGTCCTGCTGTAGAGCACAAGGAACTATATTCAATATCCTGTGATAAACCATAATGGAAAAGAATATGAAAAAGAATGTATATATATGTATAATTGAGTCACTTTGCTGTACAGCAGTAATTAACATAACATTGTAATTCAACTACAATAAAAAATAAACTTTAAAAAAGACATAGAGCCAAATCTTTAACAGTTTAACTGAACCTATTTTAATAAGCAAAAGTGACTGAAAAGTTGAGGAAGGACTGAGATACAGTTAAAGAAGCTCATTATCCGGTAGAAAGTGGAGGGTGGGGATGATAGAGCACTACTGAGGCAGCTATTGGAAAAATAAGACTGTTTTGTAATCTTACCTCAACTAGTTATCCCTCAATCAAATTGTGGTGATATCAGGTTAATATTCCAACAGAGGAAGCTCATTTTTGCTGAGATCTTTTTGCATGTTGCCATGATATATATTGTAGCTCACATGTTTTTGGCTGGAAATGCACCCAGTTGGACTGTAGTTATTGTCCTATTTTCCTCTCATTATACTCTCCTGGGTGAGTGCTAGGCTTGGGAGAAGATAGTCTGGCGCATGGTGGGCTCTGTGGGTGTGGATATCTCTGTTCCTGCCTAGAATGGTTCTCTATGTGTCATCCTGATGCTTCATTGCTGCAGTCTTATTGTATTTCTCTTTTTTTTACTACATTTAAGCACCTATTAACAAACTGAAACTAAGTATTAAAAATCTAGGAAATTATGCCTACTCTAGCTTCCCTATAAGCTATGGCCATTATAACTTTGATGCCAAGACCTTTGAAGAATTGAGAACAGACCTGATAAAGTTTTAAGGGTGTTACTGTAAGAGTCTGAAACATTTGAAAGATAATGTATTTCATTCAAGAGATCTAGTCTTAAATAATAACAAAGCTATAAGGCTAAGATGTCTGAGTGTGAAATCAACAAATATTCAGGACCTCACTATCTATTAGACAGCTGAGGGTTGTTATTTTATTTTAGAGACTGCAGATGCTGTCTTGAGACACCAGAGACCCATGGCCACTCTTT
>NW_006769341.1:50481-51217 GCF_000442215.2 Lipotes vexillifer
GGACTCTGGTGAAAAAGAAGTTCTGTCCTGTATAGTCTCTAACTGATTAATTGAGCTACACTATGTATGGGCCAAGAGAACTCCTTTGACCCTTCTAGCTACAGGCCTAGGCTAGCATCATTCTTACTTTCCCCTGGATTTTGGGATGAACTTAGAAGAGTATCAGGAAACTTAGCATAAATGTTTACCTTGCCTTACTGTTGCTAGTCCCATGTAAGTTCCATTACTGATACAGTTTTAACACCTAGCAAGGTCCTAGTACCCAATAGGCCCTATTAATTCAGGGGTTGCAATTCATATGGCCACAGGTGACATATATTGAGTGAAGCCAGCTGAGCAGGAATCTGGTTAATTAGGGAGCATGTGCTCTATCAAAATGAGATAGCCTCTGCCAATTACTGTCATGAGACAATTCAGGCCCTATGTTGCCAAATGTTCCCTTTTTTCCCTCAAGAGATATCAGAAATATAAAAGTTTATGTGAAATTGCCCCCTCCCCCCAAATGAGCTGCTAATTTAAAATTCTGCATTCATTTTCTCACCTTTTCTCACACTTAACTATTTGGCAGACTTGATAAAACATTGGCTTCATACTATTGTATGCCTATAGCTATTGCCTGCAGCATGACACAGGACTCTTCCAGTTATCTATTGGTAAGTAGCAAACCATCCCAAAATTCACTGGTGTAAACTATAACTGATATTTATGTGCACAGACTCTCTGAATTAGCGGTTCA
>NW_006769341.1:51242-54599 GCF_000442215.2 Lipotes vexillifer
GGTTCAGAAAGTACACAGTGAAGGCTACTCTGCTCTAGGATGTCTGAGGCCTCAGCTAGGATGGCTTGGCTGAGGATAACTTGAAAGGCTGTAGATGACTCAGACAGCTGGGTCCTGAAACAGCTGAGACTGAAATGGCTGCAGGACAGGCCTATGTAGGAGTATCAACCAGAGCTCCCACAAGTAGCCAGTTCAGCATGGCTATCTCAGGACGTTAAAAGCAAATGTTCCCTGCAAACAAAGTGGAAGCTATATGCTCTTTTATGACCTAGCCTTGGAAGTCACATAGATCCGCTCTACTGTACTCCATTGGTTGAAAGAGTCATAAGTCCTCTTCCAAGATTGAAGGGGAGGGACTATAGACTTCAACTTTTGATGAGAGGAGTGCCAAATAATTTATAGCCATGTTGTAAAACCATCACACACATTACTGGTGTGTGCTTCTTACAATCCTTTTCTTACCCTCCAGCAAGACAAGGCAGTCAATATGTTATTGACACTTGCTTGATTACAATCGTTAAGTACAAAATAATTTTTGAATAAGACCTAAAATGGAATTCCCACAGCTTAGTTCCACTCATACTTTTCTTACCTTAAGGATTTCTAAGAAATTAATTTTTACTAGAAAAATATTTAGCATATTTATATATTTGTCCACAATTATCCACCTGTGTACTGATTGGGTACTGATGTGCATAGTTATCAGAAAGGATTGGAAATAGGAGATCAAAATAAATTGAGGCCAAAAGAATGGATTAGGAGGGTTATAGAAAATTGGATTTTATAGTCATGTCTTCTGTGCTTTTGCCTAATTTTGGATTTATAGGGTAGGACTTATGATCTCACTTGCAGTCCCAAGCTTTCACAGATCATGTATTGTCGAAACTGGAACGACCTTAGAATTATTTTAGTCCAAGAGCCTATTTTACAAGTTGGGAAACCAAGATAGAACAATTAAGAAGCTTGGCTAGGTTACCAAATAGGATAGTGGCAGAACTAGAAATAGAACCACCTATGCTTTCTTGGATAATACTACCTATCTATCTATCTATCTATCTATCTATCTATTTGCCTTGTAGGTCTATACATATTTTATATAAAATCAAAGGAAATACACTAACATTTTGTTTATAATTGCTTTTGGCTCTTGTGGTAATGGTTGATAGGCTAAAATCATAAATCCAATTTATGATTTTCCACATTTTCTAAATATTCTACAATAAATTAGGTAGATATGAGAATAAGCAAAAAATTATACTTAAAGACTAGTGAAACTGATAATTTTATGTGTTTTTAGTACAGATGAGTTTATCCATCTCTAACTAAAGAGTAAACTAACACCCTCTCTCTCTCTCTCTTTCTCGCTCTCTCTCTCTCTCACACACACACACACACACACACACACAGAGACAACACACACACACACACTTCTCCCCTTCCTCCTCTCTGTTTACACCCCTGCCCCAGCTCCTGAGTCAAGGGCTACATTTCCCACCACAAATCTAAGACTTAGGCATTTGTAGCATGACAGTATCTTGTGCCATATTTTACACTTAGAGACCTATGCCTGGTGACTTGGTGACTCCCCACTCCCACTCCTCCCGCATCCACTCCCATTTAGTTGTCCTCATCTCTGAGATTAAAAATGCATTTCTAATGCTGGACATCAGGTGGTGATTACCTCTATCTTCTAAATTATCTCAAAGGACAACATATCCTTTTTGTAAATAGAAGGGAAAAATCTTTATTTTTCTTTTAAATTCAGGTTATGAAATAGTATGTGCAGAATTATCCTAGTTTCCTTAAACATACATAGTGATGAAAATGAAATAAAACAGCACTTATATAAATGCTGATTATGTAGAGCCTTGTTGTATATGTATATTCATTATTGCACTTTATCCTCCCCCAAATCCTATGAGGTAGGTGCTAATGTTATCCCCTATCTTATTTTACAAATAAGAGAATTGCAGGACAGCAAAGCTATGCAACAGATAGGAGGTGGTAGAGCAGGAATTCAGACCCATACAGTCTAGTTCCTAAGTCAGTTTCATTAATTAATAAGTCCCAAATCTATAACTCATTCTTTCTTTTATCCATCTACTGTTTGAGACCTTTTCTGTGCTATGCACTGCCTGCCCATTACACATCACAATCTCAGTACCATATTTAGGAGTTCTGATTCCCCTGACATAGTTCTTTCCACTTAATAAAAATATAAGAAATATACTTTTCATTCAATCAATTTATTGAGCATCTACTATGTCCCAGGCAAGGCCCTGGAGATATAAAAGACAATAAGACAGATAGAGCCTTCGTATTCCTACGGAGCTCATGGTTTAGTGGGAGGAAACCAGGAGAGTGTGGTAAGTACTGAAGGGGAGATTGGAGCACTGAGTAAGAGGACTTAAACCAGTTGCCAGTAAAGTCTTCCAGGAAGAAGCAATGTCTAGGAGATCAATTTCTGCTGTGACAGTGTGAGGAGCTCTGTGGAACTGCTTTCCTGTGAAACTCATTAAAAAACCAAACAAAATAATTTAAAGGCTCTAGAAATGGTTTTAAGGGCATATATTAAGTGGAAGAACATCTATTCAAGAAAATCTATAAAAACTTCATAAGAAATATGAGTCTGTGGTATTTGAACCTAGACCTCTCCCTCCCTCTCACTCCCAGGTCAAGGAGGCATATACTGCACTCCTGTCAGTCAAGAACACAGGACATCCTCTTCCTGCAGCTTGCAGCCATGGGGATTTCTTCCTGGGAAGAGAAGGATATCAGCATTTCTTATTCTGCTCCAACTACTGAGATTGTGAGGTTAAGCTCCAGGTGAGTACAGTTGAGAGGTGGGGGCTCTTTCCTTCCAACCAGCCCCCACTGACAGAATGGAGGCTGTCCTGTGGGTGTGGCACCACTGAGAATACTGGAGCCCTGATCATTCTTGGTTTGGCTTAAAAGGCATGGTTCCACACTATCAGAAGCAAGGTGAGAGGACATCAGGCTACTGTTTCCTTTCTACCAACATTGAGACACCAGCTCCTAAAGCAGAAGTGTCATTCAAAGATAAGAGTGCCATTGTCCCCACTCCCAGATCCAGAGCCCTGGCTCAGAGATTTTGCCTGGGGAGAGAAGAAAGCCATAAGTAATATAGGTTCTAAAATTTCCCCAATGGGACTTACTTTATTTGCAACAGAGCATGGAGACTATTCAAGCCAAAGGTGCTCTAAAAACAGTAGTGGTTGTGGTGGAGGCAATTGGGAAGTGATTCTTGGGTTTGGTGAAGATAACAGTTAACTGAAAGCTGGCTAGATTGTTTTAAAAATCCAGGTAAGAAGATGGCTGTGGGGAGTTCTCTTTCCC
>NW_006769341.1:54609-77282 GCF_000442215.2 Lipotes vexillifer
TTCCCTGTTTGGAACAAATATTAAACACTGACCTTTGGAACTATTCCTGCAAGTGAGCCCAAATTTGATTGAATTAGGCTTCAGAGCAATTCATGCCCAAGGGCATTATTAAAAATAACAGATTAGTCAACTGGTAATTATAGGAGCCTAACAGCTGAGTATGGTTAGGGCTATGACATTTACAAGTGCTTCTCAGTCCCTCACCTCACTCTCACTTAGTTGGGACAGGATGACTAGAGAGGGGTTGGGATTGTATATTGTCCTTCCTTAAGGTCAGTTAGGCTCATAGGTTAGGCTCTGGTAAAAGAGTTTCTCTTGAGGGAAGGCCTTATTTAAGAAGAGTAGAATGCTCTGGGTGCATTAAAAAATGGCTACTTTTCCTTTCCCCCTGCCAGAAGCACAAGGAAATTTTCTCTAATATTCACCATGAGAACCTCATAGGGCTCTGAGAAGTAAAACTCATAAAAATTGGGAGAACTCCTTAAGACTGGGCCTCATGGAACAGGATAGAAAGCCCAGAGATAAACCCACACACCTATGGTCAACCAATCTATGACAAAGGAGGCAAGGATATACAATGGAGAAAAGACAGTCTCTTCAATAAGTGGTGCTGGGAAAACTGGACAGCTACATGTAAAAGAATGAAATTAGAACACTCCCTAACACCATACACAGAAATAAACTCAAAATTGATTAAAGACCTAAATGTAAGACTGGACACTATAAAACTCTTAGAGGAAAACATAGGAAGAACACTCTTTGATATGAATCACAGCAAGATCTTTCTTGACCCACCTCCTAGAGTAATAGAAATAAAAACAAAAATAAACAAATGGGGCCTAATGAAACTTAAAAGCTTTTGCACAGCAAAGGAAACTATAAATAAGATGAAAAGACAACCCTCAGAATGGGAGAAAATATTTGCAAATGAATCAATGGACAAAGGATTAATCTCCAAAATATATAAACAGCTCATGCAGCTCAATATTAAAAAAAAAACAAACAGGGCCTCCCTGATGGTGCAGTGGTTGAGAGTCTGCCTGCCGATGCAGGGGACATGGGTTCGTGCCCCGGTCCGGGAGGATCCCACGTGCCGTGGAGCAGCTGAGCCCGTGAGCCATGGCCGCTGAGCCTGCACGTCCAGAGCCTGTGCTCTGCAATGGGAGAGGCCACAATAGTGAGAGGCCTGTGTACCACAAAAACAAAACAGAAAAACACAACCGAATCAAAAAATGGGCAGAAGACCTAAATAGACATTTCTCCAAGAAGACATACAGATGGCCAAGAGGCACATGCAAAGCTGCTCAACATCACTAATTATTAGAGAAATGCAAATCAAAACTACGAGGTATCACCTCACACCTGTTAGAATGGGCATCATCAGAATATCTACAAACAACAAATGCTGGAGAGGGTGTGGAGAAAAGGGAACCCTCTTGCACTGTTGGTGGGAATGTACATTGATACAGCCACTATGGAGAACAGTATGGAGGTTCCTTAAAAAACTAAAAATAGAATTACCATATGACTCAGCAATCCCACTACTGGGCATATACCCAGAGAAAAACATAATTCAAAAAGACACACGCACCCCAATGTTCACTGCAGCACTATTTACAATAGCCAGGTCATGGAAACAACCTAAATGCCCATTGACAGACGAATGGATAAAGAAGATGTGGTACATATATACAATGGAATACTACTCAGCCATAAAAAGGAATGAAATTGGGTCATTTGTAGAGACATGGATGGACCTAGAGACTGTCATACAGAATGAAGTAAGTCAGAAAGAGAAAAACAAATATTGTATATTAACGCATATACGTGGAATCTAGACAAATGGTACAGATGTACCAGTTTGCAAGGCAGAAATAGAGACACAGATGTAGAGAACAAATGTATGGACACCAAGGGGGGAAAGTCGGGGGTGGTGGGATGAATTGGGAGATTGGGATTGACATATATACACTAATATGTATAAAACAGATAACTAATAAGAACCTGCTGTATAAAAAAAAAAAAGGACTGGGCCTCTCTGGGGTTTTAAATCTCAGACTTGTCCACACTGAACTTCCACCAATTCATAAATTATAGTTTAGGTTTTCCTACATCAGTACTGATTTCTGGGGAAGTTTCTGTTCATAGGTTTTACTCCAGCAAATTGTGATTCTCTGTATCTGTTTGTCTGTCTCTCCTTTTTTGCGGGCAGTGATTTGCTCTGTGACTTCAATTCTCTAATGGATCTAAGAAGAGTTGTTGATTTTCAGTTTGTTCAGCTTTTTACTTATTGTTAGAATGGAGTGATGACTTCTAAGTTCTTTCCACGCCAGACCAAAGCAAGAGGGAATTTAATGATAAAAGAGTTAATCCATAAGGAGTATATAATAATTATAAATATATATGCACCTAACAACAGAGCACCAAAATATATGAAGCAAAAACTGACAAAAATGAAGGGAGAAATAGATAATTCAACAATAATAGTTGGAAACTTTAATACCCCGCTTTTTTTTTAAACATCTTTATTGGAATATAATTGCTTTACAATGGTGTGTTAGTTTCTGCTTTATAACAAAGTGAATCAGTTATACATATACATATGTTCCCATATCTCTTTCCTCTTGCATCTCCCTCCCTCCCACCCTCCCTTTGTCACCCCTCTAGGTGGTCACAAACCACCAAGCTGATCTCCCTCTGCTATGCGGCTGCTTCCCACTAGCTATCTATTTTACATTTGGTAGTGTATATATATGTCCATGCCACTCTCTCACTTTGTCCCAGCTTATCCTTCACCATTTTTAATAATAAATAGACCAAATGGGCAGAAGATCAACCAGGAAGTAGAAGACATGAGAACACCACACACCAACTAGACCTAACAGACATATAGAATATGCCACCCAACAACAGCAGAATGCACATTCTTCTCAAGTGCACATGGAACATTCTTCATGGTAGACCATGAAGGCCATAAAACAAGCCTTAATAAATTTAATGGGTTATAAGTAATACAAGATATGTTCTCTGACCACAGTGCAATAAAATTTTGTATAAACAACATAAAAAAATTAGGAAAGTCACAAATATCTGGAAATGAAGCAAAACACTCCTAAACAGCCAATGCATCAAAGAACAAATCAAAATGGATATCAGAAAATACTCTGAGATTAATGAAAAATGAAACATGACGTACAGCATACCAGAACTTATGGGGATGGAACTTTGGTATGTAGAAACACAATGTACTCAAAACAATGGGATGGAGCTAAGCTTATGCTTAGAGGGAAATATATAGCTGTATATATAGCTGTAAATGCCTATATTAAAAAGAAGAAAGATCTCAAATCAAGATCTTAACTTTCCACCTTAAGATGCTGGGAAAGAAGAGCAAACTAAGCATAAATGAGAGCAGAAATTAGAGTAATGGAGTATAGAAAGAGAATAGAGAAAATTAGTGAAACCAAACTGGTTCTTTGAAAAGATCAACAATATTTACAAATCTCCAGCTAGATTGATGAGAGAGAGAGAGAGAGAGAGATGTGTGTGTCAAGTTACTAGAATCAGAAATGAAAGAGGGGTCAATATTACTGAACTTATAGATATGAAAAAAGATTATAAATGAATAATATGAAATATTACATGCCATTATGTTATATAACAGACAAAATGGACAAATTCCTAGAAAAATACAAACTACCAAAACGATCTCAATAAGAAATAAACAATTTGAATAGACCTATAACAAGTGAAGAGATTTAATTAGTAATAAATTTTTAAAAACTACCCATAAAGAAAATTCTAGGCCACATGGCTTCACTGCTGAATTCTATGAAACATTTAAAGAAGAATCCTTCACAAATTCTTCAAAAAAAATATAAAAGGAAAGAACACTTCTCCTCTTATTTTATGAGACCAGTATTATCCTGGTACAAAAACCAAAGATATGACAAGAAAAATCTACAGACCAGTATCTCTTACGCATATGGATGCAAAAAATCCCCCAACAAAATACTAGGAAAACAAGTCTAGAAACATATAAAAACAATTATACATCATGACCAAATGGGATTCATCCCAGAATGCAAGTTTGGTTTAACATCCCCAAGCCATTAATTCCCTCAACATAATAAAAGGTATTACAAAAAACCCGCAGCTGACATTATACTTAATGTTAAAACACTGAATGCCTTGCTCCTAGTATCAGAAACAAAACAAAGATGTGTGCTCTCACAATTTCTATTCAACGTTACACTGGAGGTTCTAGCCAGAACAGTTAGGCAAGGAAAAGAAATAAAAGGCATCTAGATTGAAAAATAAGAAGTAGAACTATCTCTATTTACAGATGACATAATCTTATATATAGAAAGTCTCATGGAATCCACTGATAAACTAACAAAGCTAACAACTTCAGCAAGGTTGCAGGATACAAGATCAATAAACAAAAATCAACTATATTTCTATACACTTGCAATGAACAATCTGAATAAGAAAATTAAGAAAACAATCCTACTTATAATAGTATCGAAAAGAACAAAATATTTAGAAATAAATTTAATAAGGGAAGTACAAAATTGATACTCTGAAAACTGCAAACCATTATTGAAAGAAATTACAGAAGATGCAATTAAATGGAAAAAAAGATCCCATGTTCATGAATTGAAAAATTTAATATTGTTAAAATGGCAATGCTTCCTAAATTGATCTACAGATTCAATACAATCCCTTTCATAATCCCAGCTGATTTCTTTGTACAAATTGACAAGCTGATTCTAAAATTCATATGCATTGCAAGGGACCCTAATAGCCAAAACAATCTTGGAAAATAATAAAGTAGGAGGACTCATGTTTCCTGATTTCAAAATTGCTTCAAAGCAATGGTAATTAAGACAGTGTGATACTGGCACATGATAGACATATAGGTCAATAGGACTGAATTGAGAGTCCAGAAGTAAAACCATGTGTCAGCTGATTTTTGATGAGGGTGCCAAGACCATTCACTGGGAAAAATAAAATAGTCCTTTCACAAACAGTTCTGGACCAACTAGACAGCCACTTGCAAACTAACGAAATGAGACACTTACCTCACACCATATACAAAAAAATTAACTAGAAATAGATCAGAGACCTAAATGTAAGAGCTAAAATGATAAAACTCAGGGAAAAAACCCATAGGGATAAATCTTCATGAACTTGGATATGGCAAAGGATTCTTAGATATGACACCAAAGTAATGAGCAGAAAAAGAAAAAAAACATTGAATTTCATCAAAACTAAAATTTTTAGGGCATCAAAGTATACCATCAGGAAAGTGAAAAGATAACCCACAGAATGGGAGAAAATATGTACAAATCATGTATCTGATAAGGGACTTGTATCCAGAGTATATAAAAACTCTTACAACTCAATAATAAAAAGGCAAATATCCCAATTAAAAAATGGGCAAAGGATTTGAATAGACATTTCTCCAAGTAAGATATACAAGTGGCCAATAAGCACATGAAGAGATGCTCAATATCATTAACAATCAGAGAAATGCAAATCAAAACCACAGTAAGATACCCCTTCACCTCTGCTAAAATGGCTACAGTCAAAAAGTCAGAAAATAAAAAGTGTTGTCAAGGACATGGGGAAATTGGAACCCTTACACACTGCTGATGGAAAGGTATAATGGCCAGTCAGTTTAGAAAACAGTATGGCAGTTCCTGAAACAGTTAAGCATAGAGTTACTGTATGACCCAGCAATTCAATTCCTAGATATCTACCCAAGAGAAATAAGAACATATGTCCTTACAAAACTTGTACACAAATGTTCATAGCAGCATTACCCATAACAAGAAAAAGATGAAAACAGCCCAAATATCCACCAATGGACTAATGAATAAACAAATGTGGCATATCCATACAGTAGAATGTTGTTCCGCCATAAAAAGAAATGAATACTTGGTACACAATGGGCGAACCTTGAAAACATATGCTAAGTGAAAAAAGCCAGTAACAAAAGACCACATTTTATGAGTACATTCTGATGAAATGTCCAGGAATAAGGAAATCTATAGAGACAGAAAGTAGATTAATGTTTACTTAGGGCTGGGGGGATAGAGGTGTAGGGGGTGGGGTCATAGGTAAGGTATGGTGTTTCTTTTTGACTTGAAAATGTTCTAAAATTGACTGTGGTGATAGCTGCACATAACTGTACACTTTAGGTGGGTGAATTGTATGGTATGTGAATTATATCTCAATAAAGCTGTTTTTTTTTTAAAAAAAGAAGTAACATGTATTCTGGGATAAATGAGTAGGAGTTATCCAGGCTAAGTGCATGAGGAGTGGTTGAGAGAAAGTTTCAGGCAGGAAAAACTATGGGAACAAAGACCAGGACTTGAAAGTGCATGGAGCTTTAAGGAAATGATGGGAATCCATTTAGCACAGTGTTGTTGTTGTTGTTAGTATTTATTAAATACCAACTGTTGCAGAGCAGAGATTAGGAATGAGGGCTTTGACCTTAGGCAGGCATTCCATTTAACAGCTGGGTGACCTTGGCTTGAGACATGTAATCTCTCTAAGTCTCACTTCCTTTTCTATTAAATAGTAGGTTAATGATATAACACCTGGAAAAGGACTCAGAATTCATGCAAGGGGAGAAGGACTTTGTATAACTCCAGGAAACTATTTTGACAGTTACAATGCAAGGATAATAGAATTATCTATTAGGAGAAATTTTTTTAAAAAATAATCATTTCTTAAACAATCAGATAGCAGGAGGCCTGGTGAGATATCAAAATGTCACTTTAAAAGACATAATCCCTCCCTTCAGTGAGCTAATGGGCTTTATCTTGGTGTTTGTGGATATGTGTATATATGTGTGTGTATATATTATACTGTACCTCCTGTTCTTCATTTTTCTTTTAATAATACATGGTGAACATGTGGTACGTATGTATCTACCTCATTCTTTTAAATAGATTCTTTCCCCACACTATATTGAAAATATTAAGGGGGGTGTTTAGGTAAAATATTTGAATAGACATTTCTCAAAGTAAGATGTACAAATGGCCAATAGTACATGAAAAGGTGCTCCATACCCAACTAAATTATGCAGCAGTTTTTGCTAAGGCTCTTGCAAAACGTTGGTGTCAAAATATCAAATAATTGCTTTTGGATACCATTATGTGTCAAAGGTTCCCCCTCCCTCGAAACTTTCCCTGTAGAGGGAACAGACCAGATTTCCTCTTAGCTCTTGGCTTTTCCTTTTATAGAGGCAGTGGTGATTACATGTATATAGGATCTGAGGTTGCCTTACAAACACACACAATCCTGTCAGTTTTTCAGTGAAAAATTTCACATAAGATTACTCCTGTCATTAGCACCTTGATAAATCCATTGGTTTTGCTCCTCTACTTCTTTAATTTTGTGTGTCATGGTAGCTATGTCTTTAAAGTTCCTCATAGATTATTTACTTTTAGTTTCTTTGTTGTTCTTTTCATTGAGTTAATTAGGATTCATTCAAAATCCTATGTATTTAAGTAAAAACTAGAGTTACAAATTCCCTGTTTACAGTGTACAGTATAATGCACTATCTGCTTTAACTTGGAATTATAAATCAAAATTTGTGATATTAGGAAAGGCTTACCATTCACATTAAGATTTACTGCACAGAGAAAAGTGTTACCGGGAGAGGCAATCCACCTTGGGTCCTGAGCATCCCTGCATGTTCTTATTGGGTACACCAAGAATGTAAGGCCCTGACCACTCTTTATGCAGGCAGTCCATTTCGCAGAGTTGTGTTTGCAGCAAGCAACTTTGAGGGATGAGGTAACGTCTTTCTCAGGTATCTTTCCTAAAACACAGTGCACTGCATGTGTAGGCATCCAAGGGACTTGAGGATAATGGGGAACTGATTTAAACCAATATGAAGCCGTTGCTACTGCTTTTACCATGAGTAATAATGTCCTTAGTCTCTGATCAGGATTCTAGTGTCTTCTGTCATAGCAAAAGCAGGTTAAACAGTAGCAGGTTAATGTTAAATTGTTAATTTGTAAGTAGGGTAAAATCTCAGACTGCACACTTCTTGATAGGTGTTTCCAGATGTTATTCCCTAAATCAATTATGCTAGGGCAATGTTTCCCACTAGGATGATTTTTGCCATATCTATATACCACCTTTGCTGTTAACATTGTGTTCTACTTCATGTTTGTCTTCAAACAGACTCATTTAATTTGAATATTTTTGAAAAGGAAATTTGAGTACTTTTTTGAAAAGGAAACTTTATAACACCAACCTAAATCTAAACTATCATTTGCCTTAAAGAGAGTATTCATTAATACACATTCAAATAAATATCAATACATGAATATTACAACTTAACATATTTGTGTATTACCTAAAATCATCTCCACCTACCATCAGGCCCTTCTACT
The DNA here is from genome assembly GCF_000442215.2 of Lipotes vexillifer. Taxonomy (NCBI): domain Eukaryota; kingdom Metazoa; phylum Chordata; class Mammalia; order Artiodactyla; family Lipotidae; genus Lipotes; species Lipotes vexillifer. The sequence goes on from NW_006769341.1 coordinate 63,027, forward strand.
TTAATCCCAAGTTATCTGATTGCATCCAGAGTAGACATGGCTGGGACAAAAACTATGACAACTAATGTTATTAGTTAATGACTTTTGAAATCTTTTCTTTAAAAGTTATATTCTTTCCTTTAAAAGTTCCCATCAAGCCCCCTTGTGAAAGAAAAAAGGGGTAAAGGAAGTCCAGTGCTCTGACCTGCAATGGGGACAGTCCTTGCCCTCCAGGTATGTATGTCCAGGACAGCCTGGCCTTCAGCCTAGAAGAGTCTGGTGCCTGCTGCAGGCTGGAACACAGAAACCAAAGTCAGACAACCCTGGAGATGGGTGTGCCTTGGGGGAGCCCTTCCACATCCTGCCCCAGCTCCACCCCTCAGAGTGCCAGGGGGTTGAATTCATACCATCCTATAAAAGTGGCACAGTAAGTCTTTGGACCCTCATCTCACTTCAGCCAGAATCCAGACCAACCAGCATCCATCAGACTGTTGCAACCTTGAAGAATAGTCTGGAGAGATTAATTGCCCCAAAAAGAGCATCACAGAGGAAAAATAATATACAATTGGCACAACTGTGAGCCACATATACATATATATAGATACATATACAGTTATGAAGATATGGATGCAGATATACATACACAGTAAGTCTTACACAGCACTTCATACATTTCCAAGTAAGCATGGGAATATCCCGAAATCTTACTTGAACCTCCCTTTAAAAATTTACACAGTTCTAAGGGTATCTTTTGAGCTGGTGAGGAGGGCCTGCCACCAGTCTTTTGGGAGAGATTGCTCACCCTAAGGAAATAAGAGTCAGGAAGATAAAACCAATCTTTAGGCTCATAAGCAACTCTGACTAAAGCATGTCTGTTACTCAGTCTTATCTTCTGGTCCCACCCCCAAAGAGACCCATTGTGTCCGAGTCTTATGGGGAAGAGGGGGTCTGTGATTAAAATCCCAAAGTTGCCAAGGTATATGTGATAAGATATCACAGCCCAAGTGGCCCTGCATAAATGTCTATCTAAATTTAAGAGATGGGCGTTTCCCCCACTTCTGTAGAGGGCAGACTGGAGAGTCAGTCCATTGGGGGTTCCAAAGAAATATGTTGGGCTTCACTATTTGAGATTTCTAACACATCAGCAGTGTTAGGGGCCTGAGAAGTACAGAACCTGAATGAAGGGGCAGAAATACCCAATACACATGGTAGTATCAAGGGGAGGAGGATGGAAGGTTAGGCAGGCACAGCAGGAGAGAAACACAAACGTAGTGCCCACCTAACAGTTGTCTGGATTTGTACTTAAGCACAGGTGAGAACTACTTTCTCCCTCCAAAATACCTGAAATAAATCTCTTAGGAGTTGGGATCCTGCATGAGCAGATGGGAACAAAAGCTTGTCAAATATAGTTCACAGTCACTACCTTGTTTGGTCCTCATAAGATCCCTGAAAGTTCTTTATTATCTCTATTTTGCAGATGAGAAAAGATGTAAAATTTATTCTCCTAGCTAAGTGGTCTGGTGGTAATTTGGAGTTTACATTTGCTTCTAAAACTCTGCCATTAAATATTGTGTCCCAATGCCTTTAGAAATATACTCAGTACTGCTGTTTACTCCTTTTCTTAAAATAAAACTTTTATTATTTTTAACAATAATGTGTGTACATTCTAGGAATAAGGAAAAATACAAATAAGCTGAATAAAAAAATCACTCATAATTCTACCACTGACTGTACTTTTTGTCTTTCATCCTTCACATGCTCTTCTGTGCATATATGTAATATATAAATGTACTCTTCCCTTTCAAAAATATGATATTCACATATTACTTAGTAACTTCTTTTTTCATTTTATATCCTGCCAGGAACCTCTTTTTGTACAAATGAGTAAAGTTCTCTTATTAAAAGGCAAAGACTTGTAGATTGCTTTGAAGTAAAATAAACAATGAGATGCATCTAAAACCACTAATAGCAACAAGTTAAAAGTAGAAAGATGGACAAAGGTGTATTGGGAAAATGCAAATCAAAAGAAAGTAATGTTAACATCAGAAAAAATAAAAATCAAGGTAAACTACATTAAATAGGGGTAAGGATGGTTTCGATTAACCTTCCAACGCATCACTATAAGTTTGTTTCTTACTCTCCTTATCTCGTCTAATTCATTCACTTCTCTAAACATATCTTCCTTGCTTAAATGCCTGTTGTGTATATCTTCTTTAAATTCCTGGAGAGACTGAATCAGCCTTTCTCTAAAAGTTCCTTCTGTTTTTTCCTCCTCCTCTGGCTCTTCCTCCTCCTCTGGCTTTTCCTCAGGCTTTGGCTCTTCCTCAAGTTTTGGTTCACTCTCATTTTCTGGTTTTCCTTCAATCTTTTGACAGGGTGTCATCTTGTATCTGTCTCTCTTCCTCCTGTTCCCTCTTTCTTTTTTTCTGCTTATTCTTCTTTGAAAACAACTACTTCTAGGAAACAAGAAGGCGACATTAAGTCAAAAGCTTGGTGAACGGACCAGTGCTCTGGACACAGGTCTCCGTATTTGCTTTTTGTGATTCAGAGCTATCACCAAATATTTTCCACTTAGGAGACTCAGTCTGCCATCTGGGTTTCCCCGAGCCTGCTGCTCCTACCCCCACTTTCCACCTCCTCACCTCCCTCGTCCCTCCCTCCAGCCTTTTCCAAGGCTCTCCTTAACCATTTCTCCCATCACAAGGCATAACGCAAGACCCTCCTAGAACAGAGTAGGCTGGGAGAAGGGGGGTGCGGGGAAGAACAGGGGCCGACAACCTCAGTCCCTCCTTTGCCCACCTCCACCCCAGGGGTCTTTATATTTCCTTCACCTACCCGTACTGATTCGGTCAGTTTCTTCCTCGCCTTTTCTAGCCCTGCGTACCGCTATGAACAACAGACCTGCAGACCTGCGGACAAACGGGAAACGGGGGGGGGGGGGGGGGGGAGCGGGGGTGGGGCGAGCGCTCAGTGGGCCGACCAGCACCACGCACTTTTCTCATTAAGGTTCTCGGTTATGGAAACTTTCCCACCTTCTTATTCCCGCATTTGTCCCCCTCTCCACAGTGCAAGTTAAGTTGAATTTTCCATCAGACAGGGAGTAGGAAAAGCACATTATTTCCAAACTATTTTTAAGACTGAGGGGAGCGGTTGGGGGGGTGGGTAGGTGTTGGGAAAGCGGTCTGAGGTGGCAGAGGATGATTATTTTCAAACTCTCACAGGTCTCCCTGTCCTTCTCCCGGGACCCCTAGTCCCTTTCCCAAGGGTCACCATTTCCTGCAGACCTGGAGGTGGGAGGTGGAGAGATGGAATTGACCAGGGCTCCCTCAAGTCTCTGCTCTAGGCCACCCCACCCTAGAAATTCCCAGACAGCACCTATTTTGCCACCAACCTGCAAAATTCCGGCAAGCTGACTCCTCCTTCTCCTAGCCTCGGGCCCCGCCGGCTGCGCTGCTGAAGCAAGCTGGTACCCAGACGGGAACAAGGACCAGACTAGCAGGACTTCTGCACACGTCGACTCCTGGTCACGTGATATCTACGTCACCAGTGAGCTCGGGTCCCCAATTTCCACTCCCACCAAAAGCGCGGCAGAAGTGGGCCGGCCCTCTGCCCCCTACCCCCTTATACATTTGGCCCTTTCCATCCCAGAGGGGGAAAATGTTATTTGCCTTTCTCTGATTACTACGGAGGGGCTGCATCTTTTTCTGGAGCTACTAAACTTTGCTACTTTTTTCAAGAATTGTCTTTTCCTGCCTTCTGCTCCCAGGATTAAGAACTCCAACCTACATCCATCGCCCCTCCCCCAGCTTCCATTTCATCTGCAATCTAGTCCTTGGCTGTTGTGGAGCAGGGTTGGTTTGGCAGCAGGTTGTTTTAAAAAAAAAAAAGGATGGTGGGGGAAGCCTGGGACAGGAGTAAGATTTTTAATGTAGTTTTTTACTTTATTCTTAATACTTTTCTATATTTTTTGAAAAGTAACTAAAAAAACAAAATTCAGCTGAGTAAATGTGAAGAGCTAATTGGCTTTATACAGCAATTCATGAACAGGGCAGCAACCCATCTAGCAGCTAGAAGGGCGCTCCCACGGGTTGTACAAAATGGAAGGTTTTTATAGGCAGGAGAGTGGGGAAAGGGAGCTATTAGCAAAATAAAAGAAAGGATTATTTTTAGACCAGGACAACTGTTTTGGGGGCGAAGGGAGAGGAAGGGAGCAGCAAGGGTTTTATCATGCAGATTGCTTCTTCTTTCTCTGGGAGATGGAGGAGCCTATGCCACAGATTACCTTACTGTTGCTTGACCAGAAAATTCCAGACTGGTTGATTTAAGATTACATTTCTGGGAGAGGTTGAAACTGCAATTAGGTCAGGTATTAAATCTAGGTTTGGTATCATAGGCTTTAGCACAAGAGATGTGGTTTGGGGCCTGTGGTTTTCTTTTTGACAAATTTTTATCTTTTTATAGTAGGAAAAGACAAAGACAGAATTACTTTAGTTAAGTGAGGCAGTATGTGTACAGTCCTGAGAATAGTGCCTGGCATATGGTAAGTGCTTTAAAAGTACAAACTATTATTATAATTATATTAGGATTTCGTTTGGGGAAAAGGATTCAAAATGACAAAAGGTAATGTCTGACTCCAGAGTCTTGGTGGTGGTATTTGCCAAGAAGTAATTGGTTTGGTCCTCTAGATGCCCTCTTCCCCAGGTAGTGAAGAGTCGATGGGGCAAGAAGATGTGATTACTTGGAAACTTCACTTCTATCCTTCTAAACCACATTCTAGATACCTAGGACCCTAGAATATCCTGCCCAAAGCACCTGGAGCCCAAATGCAAGACTTGCTCATGCCTCTTCTCCAGATCTATCCTCCTGAGAGTGACCCACATCCCCTGTGGGTTCACGCTAGGGTTGGAGTAGATGATACAGCTGGAAAGGCAGAACCCCCTTCATATGAGGCCATTTGGAGAAAGGGCTAAAGGAAAGGGTGTACTGCCAGGCCAATAGGAGCTCAGAGAAGGCAAAGGCCAGTTAGCCCAAAATAGCCAGAGGAAGCCTCATGGAGGTAAAAGACCTTGACTTGGGCCTCACAGGATGGGTAAGACCTAGATAGAGGGGGGAAGGAAAGAGGAGACCAGTCTGACTGAACCTAGGCCCTGTGGCCTTACCATTACCCTGGCCTGTCTCATGCTGCCTTGCTGGCTCAAGTCCACTCGTTCCTCCTTAAGGGATTTTTGTCTCTTGATGGTGGCTATTGTCCGAAAGCAGGTTCAGTGCAAGCACTTTTTGACAAGCTCTGCACTACCCCCAAGGACTTTCTCACTTATTTCCAGGTTACAGAAACTGAATTGGTCAACCTTTATGGATAGTTCTTAGGCAGTTGCTAAGTACTTAAATATGCATTCCCTTTGAGCCTGTAAATCCATTCTTAGGTATTCACCCTGAGGAAATATTTAACAGTAGTCACAATGATTTACAACAACACGGTTAGTTTGTAGACCCGAATTCCTGGCATCAATCCTTTGAGTTGGACCTGAATATGCAAAGAGAAGCCACAGGTGAAAGGCAGCAATGAAGGAAAGAGAATTGTTCTAGGAAATAAGAGACATGTGCCCAAGCATGTACATATGCACCTGCACATTCACAAGTGTGTATGCATTCTCATAAACCAACGATTCTCCCAGATAATTTTGCTACAAGTTAAAGAAGGCAAACTTCATAATTCTGTTAAAACAATTCAAACTGCACCAACAGTATGTACCATTTAGAAATGGAGAATGACTATTAGGATATTCGACACAATTCTTTATAAAAGGTGCAATTAAGAAGCAAATTAAATGGCTTACAATGGGGAACAGGTTAAATTAATTATGTAACAACCATATCATAGAATTCTAAGAATTCAAATGAGATCTATTGAGAACATGAGTTAATTTTCCACCTATGCAATTAGAAAAAATGAAAAATATTGATCATATTCAGAGTTGGTGAGGGTATGGAAAAACAAACATTCACATGCACTTTTGAGAATATAAAATAATATATGAATGTGAACTAAACTTATCGTGGTGATCATTTTGCAATATATACAAATATTGAATCACTGTGTTGTACACCTGAAACTAATATAGTGTTATCTGTCATTTATACCTCAATTTAAAATGTAAAAGTACAAGCAAGATGCAAAAATAATAAAAGATAGAATAAAATAGTGCATTTCTGGAGGTCGTTTTGGCAATATTAAACCTTAAAATATATGTGCTTTTGGACACATCACTTCCTCTTCTAGTGTTTTATCATGCTGAAATACCCCCATGCTGAATATGGTCAATGTTGTAGTTGTGGTAATAGATTTTTTTAAAGGATAAAACTAAATATTTCTAAAAGGGGATTGGTTTAAGAAAAGTTTGATAATTCACTAATGCAATACTATGCAGTGATGAAAAATAATAATGTGGAGTTATATTTACTCACATGAAAAAATGTCCAACATATATTGTTAATAAAGAAGAAAAATTGAAGGTTATATATGTGGTAGTACATGTTTGTCACAGCATACATATATTTATTTTTGTGTATTTAAAATATAAGTAAATAAAGAAATTCTACCATAGCATGATTAGTAAAGTCCACAAAATTCATTCCTGTAAAATTCTGGGTTATATTATTGAGAGATGAATGAAATTACTGATGTGAGCCTATTTGATTAGCTCGCTACACAACTAAAGTCCATTAGAGACTCGCTGTGTTTTGATGGTACCTCATAACAGTTGTTTACTCAGCACTCAAGCTTAAACATCATCCTTACGTTTTCCCCTTTCCCCATGCCCATCGCCAATCATGTTATATGCAGTGTCAACTTACTGTGGAGTCTTACTGTGTTTCTCTATCATATTAGAAATTTGAATGAATATATACTGAACTATTCCAATAGGATATATTTGAAATGAGTAGTCAATATAAAAGGAACTTTTCCTTTCTAAGTGTTGCATTTATATATTGAAAATTTATCTTTAATAGGCATGCATTAATTAATAACATTCAAAAAAATGATTGAGATAAAACTTTGAAAACATGCAGAAGAAATAAAATATCTGACAAATATAAGATAGTCATATATATATACAGAAATGAAAGTGTTTTATAATATATTGGTAGGTGAAAAAAACAGATTATAAATGGTAAACTGCAGAAGGTCCCATTAAAAAATAATATATATGAGTAGATATTTATATGTATACACCAAAATATTAGAAGTGGGTATGATTGGGTGATTGATGGGCATATAGGTGATTTATATATTATTTTATATACTTCTTTGTAGATTCTTCTACATTTTCTCAGTGGGTACGTGTAAATTCTATAATAAAGAATAGTCTGCAAACAGTATGACCTTATCTTATGACACACATTTCGCATATATACTTCTCTGTAGCAGAGCAGAATTTGATTCAAGGCCTCCACTACCTGTTTGAGGTGTGGGGTCCTTGCAATGGTTGGATGCCTCACATTTGCTTCCCTTGCCCCATTAGTGACTAGTATCCATTAAAACAAGGCTCTCCTCCCCATGCTCTGACTATGCCTCCCACCAATTCAAGTTTGAGATAATCAAGCTGTAGTACTAGTCATACATTGGACAGGAGGTATCTCTTTCCAAATTTTACCCTGTGAGAAATCATTTCTTTAGGAAATTTTTTTGCTAAAAGTAATATTGTTGGCACTAATATAATATTTTAAGCAGATTATAAAATAGTCTTAGTTACCAATTCAATGCTTTTAAAAATATAATGAATAGAGCAAGAAAGGATTGTATTTCTGGCTCTGCTCGACAAATGACATTTATGTATAGTTCCTTGACTTTTTTTCAGTGAAAGTGTTTTACTTTTGCAAATAAAGGCAACAAATACTATTTAAAAGCAGGTTATAAAACAATGTGTATAAAATTATTCCAGTTATATTTAAAAACACACACAGAAGGAAAGAAAACCCTCAAAATCTACACTCAATTTCATTTATTTCATGACTCTCAAACGTACATTATTCCCTAAGGAAATATTTCTAAAAGTGAAATTGCTAGGTCTAAAAGTCTGAAAAATCTTATGATTTTTTTATGTGTTTTGCCTAAAGGGCCAGCAAGATAATTCAACAAATTTACACGTGTACTTACAGTCCATGTGGATGGTCTCATATAAAATGGATGGTGTTTTTTTCTTTTTTTAAATTCCCCAATTTGACAAGGGAATAAGAATACCTTGAAGTTTTAATTTGTATATATATATTTTAAGAAGTAAAACTTTCTTTATTCATAGATGACATGATTGCCAATTTAGAAAATCCTACAGTCTACAAAAAAGTCACCAGGGGGCTTCCCTGGTGGCGCAGTGGTTGAGAGTCCGCCTACCGATGCAGGGGACGCGGGTTCGTGCCCCGGTTTGGGAAGATCCCACATGCCGCGGAGCGGCTGGGCCCATGAGTCATGGCCGCTGAGCCTGCGCGTCTGGAGCCTGTGCTCGATAGGATATCAATTATATTTCTAAATACTGAAGCTGAATAACTTACTTATTTTCCACATAGATGTCTTCTTTGGTCAATACCCTACTGATGTCTTTTCACCAGTTTTCAGGCAGTGATAACTACTGTTGTTTTGTGGATTTTTTAGGAACATTTTATTACAGATAGATAACTATTGTTTCAGTTAGTCTCATTGGTTGTAAGGAATAGAGACTTAGGCCAGCTCAGCTGAGGCAGATCCATGGTGAGAATTTATGAGATAGTAAAGAAGACTACGATCTTGAGGAAATCTGAGAATTAACAGCCAGTTTCGAATGGACCTCTAGAAGTTAGGGCCTGAGCATTTTTAGTGTTCTGCCATTAACCTGGTTCAGCTGTGGACCCAGTCTCTTCTCCCTTCCTCTCACATCCCCTACTTCTCCTTTGTCTTGTCTCTGTTTCATAGCTTCAGCTTCCCCATAATGTTGCCCTGCTCATGTATCAGGCTTTCTCAGGTTCCTAAGGTACAAACCCTCTTCCCACAAAAGTGCACGTACCCCACTAACCCCAAACTTGGACAAATTTTCATAGAATCTCAGATGGTCCACAGACTTCCCTAGTTGAGAACACCTGGTCCAGGTTAATTAATATTGTCAGCTGGTGAGAGTTCCTTGGACCCTGGCCTAAGCCTGGCTGAGGGGCCATCAGGGTGGGGACGGACTGGCAGGCAGCAACCCTGCTGCAGAGCTAGAGTCCTCCTGGGTTTCCTGGAGGTAAAGAGGCCAGAGGTGAGAGGCCTAGCAGGCTGCATCCCTCTAACAGAACATAACTGAACTAATTAGTATTTATGAAGATTAAAAACTCCTCAAAGTGGAAGAGATAGATTATTTTTCTAAAATGACAAAAATAAGACACTTACTAAGGCTCTACAGGGATTAATTTCTGAACATGTAAAATGTTGATTTGTTTTCGAAAAATTTAGGTTTAAAATTTTCAAAATAATTAGCCTGTTTTGTTAAAGCTATTCACGAAGTATCACTAGAAGCATTTTGTAAATGATAAATATAAACATGACTAAATTGTGAAGGATTTCCTATTTAGTAGAAAATCTTATATTTTATTGTAAATTACTTTTCTTCCCAAAGAGTATGTCTTAAAGATTGTGAACAATTAACATGTTTTAAAAAATTGCTTTCGGGGCTTCCCTGGTGGCGCAGTGGTTGGGGGTCCGCCTGCCGATGCAGGGCACGCGGGTTCGTGCCCCGGACCGGGAGGATCCCACGTGCCGCGCAGAGTGTCTGGGCCCCTGAGCCATGGCCGCTGAGCCTGCGCGTCTGGAGCCTGTGCTCCGCGGCGGGAGGGGCCGCGGCAGTGAGAGGCCCGCGTACCGCAAAAAAAAAAAAAAAAAAAAATTGCTTTCCTTTGTAGCTGATGGAAAATATTTTCTTTTTTTTTTAAATTATTTTGTGTCCCTCATGACTTTTAAAGAGGGCTCTCTGTTTTATTTTATTTATGTATTTTTGGCTGCAACTGGGTCTTCATTGCTGTGCGCAGGCTTTCTCTAGTTGTGGTGAGTGGGGGCTACTCTTTGTTGCAGTGTGTGGGCTTCTCATTGCGGTGGCTTCTCTTGTTGAGGAGCATGGGCTCTAGGCGCGTGGGCTTCAGTAGTTGTGGCACATGGGCTCAGTAGTTGTGGCTCGAGGGCTCTAGAGCACAGGCTCAGTAGTTGAAGCGCATGGGCTTACCTGCTCCGCGGCATGTGGGATCTTCCCGGACCAGGGCTCAAACACATGTCCCCTGCCTTAGCAAGCGGATTCTTAACCACTGCACCACCAGGGAAGCCTGATGGAAAATATTTTCTATTTGATATATGTTAAGTTAGCCAAATAACAAAGCACTCCAACGAAAAGAGAAGTCTTAGGATGAATACCCGTACTCTTCCTCCCCCCAACATGTAAGTATCGTATTTCTGAAATGTAAAAACAAAACATTTTAAACTAAAAAATTGGAACATAAAAGTACATAGAAGAAAGATAATGTTCCACTTTCCACTCCCAGCCTCCTTTCCTGATAGCTAGCGTTCTGGCCACTTAGGTGCAGGTAAGGGCTTCAGGGGAAAAATAATAATGACTACCAGGAGAGGAGGTTCTGGGAAGGAGCAGGTTGGGGAGCAGTTAGAACAAGGGAAAGGTCTAATCCCACAAGAAGATTAAGTGGACAATAACTCCAAGAGAAAATGCTGCCTCTCTCTTACACTACATCTGACCTCCTGAAATGCCAAGATGGAAAAAGAGACATTCCAAATCCCGGGTGACAAGAGGAGGAGGGGTTGTGTGTTCCCGCTGCCTTGCTTGGGTGGGAGGCAGGATCAGGAACCCGAACTCCCTTAGTGTCACTTGATGAGAGTCTACCTAGGCCCAAATCCCTTTCTTCCTGTCTTTTGTATCCTCTGAGTAATGATTCCTGTTGCAGAGGAGGAAAAACTTCTGGTCAAGGAATGCGGGGAAAAGCAAAGGTCCAGTCCAGGAACGCTGTAAGTTTGTGTTCCGACTGAAGAAGCTTGGGGTAACCCTGGCACCAGGATGGCTGGGGACTGAGGGCAGAATCCTCAAGTGGGTCAGAGTCTGTTTTCTGGTCACACCTTCCTTACCCAAAGTCCATTTTGAGTGGTCCTGGGGGAAAGCAGTTTATGAATATGGACACAGGTATATGCTGGAAAGCTTTCCACTCAGCCCCTGCTCCCAGTGTCCCACACCCATTTTGGTGCCAAACATTTTGGTAGTAGGAGTGTGGAAACTAATCACCAGAGGAGGAAACAAAGAGACACAGAGAGTGAAAGTTTTACTTTAAATAGTCACCCCTCGTCCACCATTGTGGGTATTTGAAAGAGGAGGAGTACCGAAGGCTGAGGATAGCTATGGATAAAGGAAGGACAAAGTTGGGATATATAGTTTTGGGAGACGCCGGGCGGGTGCGGGAAGGGCCGGGCGGCTGCAGGTCCGCACTGAGTTCTTGCTGCAGCAGCCCCCGCTTCCCCGACCCCAACCATCCGCTGGTCTGATGTTCGCCGGGTTAGGCGAGAATGCGGAGGCGGCGGCGGAGGCAGCAAGGAAAGGCGCAGTCGATGCGAGGGACAGTGGTTGGGGGAGGGAACAGAGCCCAGCCTGAAGCTCCCCTCCGGATCCTTTCCTTTTTGTGCCTGCATACGCCTGGGGAAGTATCTACGTACAGGAAAAAATGGTGAGTTTTAAAGGAGGAAGGAGAGAGAAGCGAGAGGGAAGACGGAGCTCCGTCTGGAGGTCCCCTGGAGGGCGCACGAGTCCCTCTTAGGTGGGAAAAATAGAATTTCAGAAACCATTGAAATCTGAATCTTGAAAGGTGCATAGTAGGGCCTCTGTCCTCGGTGCTGATCTTCCCGTCAAGCATTCAGTCCTTTCGCTTGCCTCTTGCCTCCTACGAGTAATGGAGTCCAAAGTGGAACAAGCAGGGGGATAAAAATCTCAACATGGAAAATGTTCCCCAGGAAAAAAAGGAGAAGGAAAAAGAAGGAGGAGATCCTGCCCCTGTGGAGAATGGAGAGGAAGCTCGCCCTGTGGGAGGGAATGAAAGCTAGAAGCCTGAAGGCAATATTAGAAGGAGTTGAGCTCTGCTTTCCCAGGATTTTAAGCTTGTCAATAATATTAACGTGATAGACATAGACGGAGATGCAGATGATACCGAAAGTTTCACGGAAAATATGAGAGAGTTAAACTCAAGGCAATGAAGTTAAGGTATAGTTTATCTGGCCTTAGTAGGACCACCCTCATCATTGCCACCGTGAGGAATTTTTCCTTATGCCTTGAAAACTGAGGTTTTCTCTGAGGTTAATACTTTTCAACCTTGTTTTCTGTTTATTTGCCTTTTCTTGGTGTAATTTTACTTTCAATTGCTTCAAAACTTTCATTATTGTCAGCATCTATTTGAATATTGAATTCAGACCAAATCCACAAGTTTTTCTTTGTCAGCAGAGGTGTTTCACCCATTTGAATAGAAAGATGTTCATTGTCTGTTTCAAAAGTGAAAAAAAAAGTTAGAAAGCAGTGTGTAAATTTATCGTTGCTTCATTTTAGAGCATATATATTTATGTATTACATATATTAACATTGAGTCTTAAAGTATATATACTAAAATGTGGGTGTTTATCTTTAGATGGCATAATTTTTAATGATTTAATTTTCTCTTTGTTAACTGTATTTTCCCCAAATTTGTATTTATTACTTATACCCTTAAATGTAATAAAAGTAATAAAAGTCACGTGTCAATCAGCTTTTAAAATAAGTGTCATTTAATAAAGACTTGTTAAAAGAACAAAACATTCATTTCAAGGTTATTTTTTAGAATTTCGTTTTTAGCAATATAACCCTAGTATTTATCATCCTGACATTCTTTTAAAGGGTCACCCTTGTCATTCGTGAAAAGAGAATACTATTTACCTCCCAGGGCTGCTGAGCGGATCAGATGAGGTACCCTATGTGTGAACTTTGTTAGCTTGGACCCTACCTGACTCCCCTGCCCTTTCAGAACCCCCACTGCAGTGGTACTTAGTGAGGACTGAGGGATATCTAACCTATGCCCAGGAACAATTTCAGGCAACTGAGAAGTAGGTGCCACACTCCTCTGGATACTGCCATGTCTTCCAGACTCTACTGTCATTTCTCCTTCATCTTATTCCTTCTGCTGACAGAGGTTTTGGAGTCCTCAAGGTGACAAAGCCGTCCTGATTTCTGTGAGATCATTGTTACACTTATGAAGGTGGGTACTACACAAAATTGCCTCAGCAAATAATATCTTAGCCAAGGTCTTAGTAAAAACAGGAATTTCTTATTTTACTTATAGGTCCTCTGCTCTCTAGGGACTCAGACATGATTCCATTTGGGTGGAGAGTGCTGGGTCAAGACATGAATAAAACAAAATGATGACTTAAACAGTTGGAGTCAGACACTTATTACCTTAATTATAATATAAATTATAATAAAGACTATATTTATTTTCTGCTAGTAAAAATTTACAAGAATAATCTCCAGGTGGTGACAACATTGACTCTTTCTGCCTGCCATGTTATTTCCAGAGGTGACTTCTCTCTCAGGACACTCTACAGTCTCTCATACAAAAAGTTCTCAGCAGACCCACTCACTAGGGCAACAGACACACATGAAGTATATAAGTTACAGAGATATTCACTTTCTTTAATCAAAACTGAGTAACATTAGCCAAATCTGATATTATCCCTACATGAAAGAGTTTAAAATATTTTGTGAGATAAGGAAAAAATTCCTAAATGTGTTAGCAATTACTCCTCTGCAGAACTGTGCCATTCTCAGAGCATGTACTTTTTAATCAACCTTATACTCCTAGTGTCTATTACAATGTTTGACATATTGTAAATGTCGAATAAATGTTTAATATGGCCATTTTGATTCTGTGGGGATCCTCAAGTCCTTTACCTAGTTCTACTCTTGACTAAAGAACAGCAGGTAAGTCATTTCATTCCTCTAGAGGCAAAGACATGCATTTCCTAGGGAGCCTAGTAGAGGCCAGATGACATGCTAAATTAAAACACGAATAAAATTTAGCGAGATTTTCATAGTGTGTCACACAGACTGCCTGATTTAGAATCTCCTATTGTAACAGAGAAGAACAAACCTGACTCCATATTGGATCTACTTCTTTTTTTTTTTCTTTCTTTTTTTTTCTTTCTTTTTTTTTTTTTTTTTTTTTTTTTTTTTTTTTTTTTTTTTTTTTTTTTGGTGTCCGTGG
>NW_006769341.1:77416-122760 GCF_000442215.2 Lipotes vexillifer
CGGACCGGGGCACGAACCCGTGTCCCCTGCATCGGCAGGCGGACCCTCAACCACTGCGCCACCAGGGAAGCCCCGGATCTACTTCTTTAGATCTAACTTTTGTGCTCTGTTGCCTGTGCTTAGTTATGCTGGCTCTGTACCTTTGTAAAGGAATGTTGCCTGTAGCCTGAAATATGCATAATAGCCCCTTTCTCAAGGCTCTGCCTCCCAGGCTTGACCTTTCCATATAGAGATAAAAGTTGTAGAACAGAGAATAACACGTGTCTTGTTGGAGGTTTACAGGAACATCGTGACCAGACCTACCTGGATAGCTGCAAGAACAAAGGATTATCACGTCCCCTCCGGGGTCTGGTGGGCACCAAGAAGTTTGTAACAATCAGCCACACCCTCTCCTCTTTTTGTATAAAGGAAGCCTGAATTCTAACTGTGGTAAGACGGTTCTTTGGGACACTAGTCTGCCATCTTCTCGGTCTGCTGGCTTACAAATAAAGTCGATATTCCTTGCCCCAACACCTTGTCTCTTAATTTTTTAGCCTTGTCTGTGGCGAGAAGTAGGAGCTTGGACTTGGTAACACTCTCCATTGCTAATAATGTAGACTTTGGCACCCTTCTCTGGATTACATGAATTAATCATACTTCCAACTGGGCCACAGAACATGTATTATTAACTTGCTTCCCTGAGAGATTCTGATGTGTACTAGCACTGGATAACCACTGGTGGTACAGTGGAAACAGTTATATTAAGTACTGCCTTAGTTCATTTAGGCTGTGATAACAAAAATACCATGGATTGGATGGCTTAAATAACAGAAGTTTATTTTTCCCTGTTCTGAGGGTAGGAAGTCCAAGATCAAGGCACTGGCAGATTTGGTTTTTGGAAAGGGCCCACTTCCTGATTCGTAGACTGCAATCTCCTTTCTGTGCCCTCATACTGTGGAAAAAGCAAGGGAGGTTGCTGGGGTATCATTTATAATGGCCCTAATCCCATTCATGAGGGCTCCATCCTCAAGACTTAATCACTTTTTAAAGGCCCAAACTCCAATTACCATCACAGTGGGGATTAGGTTTCAACATATGAATTTCAGGGGGACACAACAAATAGGCCTAGAAAAAGACTGCAAGGAAATACATCAAAATGTCAGAGATTCCAGCGATGCATATATCACATGACCTAAATTGTCTTATTCTATGTTAAGATCAATTTTTTAGAATCTTTCAACATTTCTCACATTGAAATATATCATAAAATACATGTGTAGATTTTATGTGATAGTTTTATTTTTTCTTAAAAAAGGTGTTACTGAATCAATGGTGTATGTTGCTGATGCTGTAATCTAATAATCAAGAAAGTAAGGTGCATAAATATATATGGGAATGTGCATACACAAATAGAAAAAGACATAAAGGAATCCACCTTTGAAGACGTGGGAATTGATGTGTGATAAAATGTAATTTTTCTGCTGTTATTTACTTCAATGTCTGGGTTTTAGATTTTATTTTCGTACAGTTATAATCTTATTGCCAGTAAAACAATTCTGGATATATATATGTCATCATGTTAATTTGGACTACGCAGAAAAATGGTAATAATAACAATATTCATAACATACTTTTAGCGTGCACCATATTAGAGACAGTATTCTCAGCTATTTACAGGCACTAATCAATCCGTTCCTCAGAAGAAATCTGTGAGGGCTATACTATCAATGTACCCATTTTATGTAGGAGGAAATTGAGGCACATAGAGATTAAGCAAATTATCTGTAGTTGTATAGCTAGTAAGTTTTAAAAACAGGATATAGCCCAAACTATTGGGTCCAGAATCAGTGCTCTCAGCCTTTCAATAAAACAAATACCTAATCCATTAAAGCAATGATTGGAACAGCCACGTATTTTCTTAAATATAATTTTAAAATGGCTGTTTTTTAGATATCTTAGTAGTGGCAAATTCCAATCCTATTGTTTCCTCTAAAGGGAGACGGGTTTCCCCTCACATTGAATAGAATTAGGCATAGTAGAGATAATCAGGCCATCGATGTTGGGAACCAAAAAGGAAAAAAAGCAAAAGGAATAAAAAGGAGACCCTAATATTGAGGACTTGAGAGGTAATCATGTTAAGTCCAAGGAGTTAAGGAACACCTGGAGACAGCCACCTATTTTCTTAAATATAATTTTAAAATTTTGTTGTTTCAAAACATATTTTAGTAACAGCAAATCCTAATCCCACTGTTGCTTCTAAGAGGAATTGTATTTTCTCTCACATTGAATAAAACTGGGTATAGTAGAGATAATCGGTAATCGATGTTGGGAAGCAAAAAGGAAAAAATTGGGAGTCTCTGACTGGAGAGGTAATCATGTTATGTCCAACTTGTGAGGAAGATGAAATTAGGGGAGAGCAGAAACTATGAAGATGTAGAAGCAAGGACACAGAGAAAAGCCTTCCAGGAGAAAATTAAGTCACCTGTCAGCAATGGGTGAAGATAGGCATTTGTTGTACGAATGCATATTTTGTGGGAAAGAACGTGCCAAGTAGACTTTGTCAATCTCTTTAATTCATATACATTTTCAAAACTGAATAGGTACTGTGGGGTAGATAATATCTCCTAACTTGTTTTTAAAAATAATGACAGATTTATTTTTCTTTTAGCAAAACTTGGATGTCTATTGAAGAAACTTAAAAAGTAAAGGGTCACCTTTGTGACCAGAGCCAGCATTGCAACTTGAACATCACTGAGCTGGAAGCCTGGGACAGAGAAACAGTGTTAATCTTGATTAATGGTGGAACAAATTTTGGACCTGTTGAGACTGAGGTAAGTTTGGGACATTCAGGAGGAAAGTTCCACTAGAGAATTGAATAAAAGTCTGTAGGGCCAAAGAGTAGTTTGGGCTAGACATGTGGAATTGTAGTGACAACTGCAGAAGTGAATGGGATCAGCCAAGGAGAGCATGGAGACCAAGAAGAGAGAGGACTTGCAATATTCAGGGAAGCAATACAGCTCAGGCTCTAAGAGTCCAGGTGCTGGAACTTGTCACTTCTAATTGGGTCTAAATCTCCACTCGGCCTCTCAGTATTCCAGTAAAATAAAGCTACGAGATGGTTATATAAGATTCACGTTGAATATAAGAACAGAGAAAGGGTGAAACCAAGAGAATATTGAAAGGGATATTACGCAAATTGTATCTGTAAGAATTCTGGTACCACTTTTAAAATATCAAACAAGGTAGAATTCAAGGCAATGGACACTCACTTGTATAGATAAAGAGGGACATTTAATAAAGAGAAAAGATCAATCCACCAGATGGTATCCAAATCCTTTATTTATATGCACCTAAAGGCATAAAGCAAAAAATAAAAATCAGAATACCAGGACAAGTAGAAAAATTCATAATTATATTGAGAAGGAATAATGTAAGTTTCTAGGTAACTAATAGTACGGTGGTGCAGTGGTTAAGAATCCACCTGCCAACGCAGGGGACATGGGTTTGATCCCTGGTCTGGGAAGATCCCATATGCCACGGAGCAACTAAGCCCGTGTGCCACAACTACTGAGCCCACACACTGCACCTACTGAAGCCCGCGTGCCGCAACTACTGAGCCCGTGTCCTGCAACTACTGAAGCCCATGCACTTAGAGCCCGTGCTCCACAACAAGAGAAGCCACCACAATGAGAAGCCCACACACCACAACAAAGAGTAGCCCCTGCTCACTGCAACTAGAGAAAGCCCACATGCAGCAATGAAGACACAACACAGCCAAAATTAATTAATTAATTTTAAAAAAAGAACTACATACACATCCCCAGAAATTCCATTCACAGGAATTTTTTAAAAATAATAATACATGTAAAAAAGTATCCAACAAGGTAGGCCTTAAGGAAAGAAATATTACTAGGAATAGAGATATATTTTATAATGGTAACATAGTCAATATAATGTGAAGGTACTAAAATTCTAAATCTGTATGCTTATAGTAACATTGCTGCACAATATACAATACAAAAAGTATCAGAAATAAAAGGAGAAGTCGAGAAATCTAAAGTCAGTGTGGGACATGTAAATATACCTCAGTGTATTTACAGAAGAATCAGAAAATAATATCAGTAGAAGTATTGAAGATTTAAGCAATGAGAATAACAAATTTGACCTAATTTACACACATAGACCAATACAACCTACAATTGCAGAATATAAATTTTTTTCAAGGCAAATGGGACATTTGCTAAAATTGACCTTCTACTAGGTCCATTAACCAAGTATCAATGAATTTCAAAGTATTGGAATAGTTCAGAGTATGTTCTCTGATGACAGATGAATAATAAAGCTAAAAATTAATAACAAATAGATAACAACAAGAAAATTTCAAAGTGTTTGGAAATTAATCAGTACATTTCTCATGAGTAAAAACAGAAAATCAAATTTAGCATTAGTTTTAATTGAGTGATAATGAAAACACAGCATAAGAAAACCTGTGGGATGCAGCTATCTGTGCTTAGTAAGAAATTCTATATCCTTAAATGCATATATTAGAAAAGAAGAAAGCCTGAAAAATATCGATGATCTAAGTTTGCTTGTCAATACATTTTGGAGAAAACACCAACAAAAATCTTAAGGCACAATTCTTAAGGCAGGAAATAAGAATAGAAACTAATGAAAGAGAAATGAAGCACACAAAAGAAAGAAACAGACAAAATTTTAGTCTATGTACATACTAATAAAATCAAAACCCTCTAATAAAATTGATCAAGATAAAAAGAGAAGACACAAAGTAAATGTCAGGGGTAAAAGAACTATAATACATATTCTACAGATTTTAAAAAGAATAAAAGGATAATATGAACAATTTCATACCATTAAATTTAAGAATTTAGATTAAGTGCATGAATTTATTAAAAACAACTTACCAAATGGGAAAAAAGAAAAAGAAAATCTGAACAGTCCCATATCTATTAAATGAATTGAATTGCAAATGAAAATAATGCAATATATCCACTTTGGTGATGACAGCGGGAGGACCTATGAAGACCCACTTGAGAGCTAAATGAACAAAGCAGGAAAAAACTATAAAAACATTTAATGTCTCTAGAAATTGTCCTAAGGGAAAACAGCAAATGAAGAAACATTTATTTCAAAAAATCTACTAAAACTTGGTAAAAATAGCAAGGATTTCTGGCATTTGAATCAGGACCTGCTCCCTCCTTCCTTTCCATCCCTAGCTCAGCTTAAAGGAAACTCTACTCTGGACAGGCATGGCCAGGAAGGCAGGGTTCCCTTTCCCCTCAGCTCCCAATCGAGGCTTATGATATCTTCACTGAGAGGGCAGGCCACCAGCATTTCTCATTCCCTCCAAATCAGAGTTGAAAGGCTAAGTTCTTGGTAAGTATGGCCAAGAGGTCATTGATTCCCTTCTTCTAACCAGTCACTACCCATAGGGCAAAGGCTCTACCCAACAGTGGCAGACCAAGAATATAGTGGCCCTGATTGCTCTCACTCCAGCTTGCTCTTAGAGCAGAAGTTCCAAGCTAGGAGAAACAAGCCAAAAAACCGAAGAGCCTACTGCCCTGCCTAGAGTAGCAGCTCAGAGTCTTTGCCCAGAGAAGGAAGCAGTCCTTAAAAACAGAGGGCTCCTAAGTTCTCCCCAAAAGGACTGGCTTAATGTGAAACATAGTCTGGGGAAGATCAAGCTTAAAGGTACTCTAAAAAACAATAGCTTCCCTTAATTAGGAACAACAAGTTAAATCATAGGCAGCTGGTACACCAGAGAGAATCAGGGGAAGAGGTAGTAAAGAAGAATCTGCTGGGGGTCAGAATAAATGTCAAAGACTGGCCTCAAAAACTACTTCTGACTGAATTTAATTTGGTCAGACTATTGAACATATTATGCCCCAAGGCTTTGTTGAAAACAACAGAGCACTCAGTCTATAATTAGTGGAGCCTAACAGGCCAAGTGTAATACCAAATGAAGCAGACAGTTTAATACCAAGATTAAAGAAAGAGACAGTCAAAAAGAGTGTTGGTAAAAACCAATTGTAATCCTAGGATACCTGTGCATGTCCCCAAGTTAGCAACATCTGAGGAGTGACACCAGAAGGTTCACATAGTAGGGAAAATGGGCCAAGTCACAAGACAAATGAGTAAACAACAACCAAAGCAAGGAGTAGGAAAAAGGGGGAGGTGAATCAGTATCCAAAGATGCAAAAATAAATTAAACTATACAGATTTCAACAAAAATTACAAAATATGCTGTCAAAGAAAAATTGCACTGGACAGAGTTAAATATGAAAGGATGACGTTTTCCTTGAGATTGAACTCAGCTATAAATACAACAATGACAGCAGGGGACTTATAATCAAAAGGTAGGGAGAGGGAGTCACTAGATTAAAAATTACCAAAAGTAACTTGATTATATATCAAGAGTGAGGGGAAGAGGAACTTAATTGAATTTCAAGTATGGGAGGATTCTTGCTAAACTGGCTTAGCAGGATTCTTGCTAGAACTGGGCTCAGCAGGATTCTTTACTAAAACTTTTCTTGACAGCCCAGTCAAGAAAACTCAAAGGAGCCCTATTAGACACAAGAGGGAGGGGATATGGGGATATATGTATATGTATAGCTGATTCACTTTGTGATACAGCAGAAACTAACACACCATTGTAAAGCAATTATACTCAAATAAAGATGTTAAAAAAAAAAAGGAGTCCTTGTCAGTACAAAGAAACAGACATATGAGACCCACATACAGGAAAGAGGGCCAAAAAAGGTATAACACATACAGAAAGAAATGGTAGAAGCCCTTCCTTGTCAGTAATTACTTGAAAGGTAAATGGATTAAACTCTCTTATCAAAGAGCAGAGATTGGCAGGATGGATAAAAACCAAGATCTAACTATATGCTGTCTACAAGAGACTCACTTTAGATTCAAAGACATACATAGATTGAAAAGACAGTAAAACATATTTCATGCAAATAATAACCAAAAGATAGCTGTATATCTATAGGATAATTAAACAAAATAGACTTTAAGATAAAAAAAAGTTACAAGAGACAAAGGACATTATATATTGATAAAAAGTTAAATTCATCAATAAGATGTAAAAATTATAGGCATATATGTATGAAACAACAGAAGCCCAGAATATATGGAGCAAACATGACAGAATTGAAGGGAGAAATAGGCACTTCTAGACTAATACATGGAGACTTCAACATCCCAGTTTCAGTAATGGATATCACATCTAGATAAAAGACCAATAAGGTTAGAGGTCTTAAACAACTCTATAACTCTATAAACTAACTAGACCTAGCAAACATATAGAACATGACACACAACGACAGCAGAATAAACATTCTTCTTAAGTGCACACGGAACATACTCGAGGATAGGACATCATTTAGACCACAAAACAAGTCTCAATACATTTGAAAAGATTAGGGTAATACAAAGTATCTTCTCTGGCCACAATTCAATGTAAAAAGAACTCCTACAACTCAACAAGAAGACAAGCAAATTAAGAATGGTGAAAGGACTTGAATCTCCAAAGAAGATATAATAACGAGTGACCAATAAGCACATGAAAAGGTATTCAACATCATTTAACACAGCAAAATGAGAAGTAAAAGTACAGTGAGATACCACTTCACACCCCCTAGGATATCTATAATAAAAAAAAAGGAAAATAACAAGTCTTGGCAAGGATGTGGAGAATTGGAACACTTGAGCATTGCTGGTGGGAATGTAACATAGTGAAGCTGCTATGGAAAACCTTTGGCAGTTCCTCAAAAAGTTAAACATAGAATTACCATATGACTCAGTAATTCCATTCTTAAGTATATCCCTAAGAAAATTGAAAATAAGGACACAAACATATACTTGTTCATACTTGTTCATGAATGTTCGTTGCAGCATTATTCACAACAGGTAAAAGGTGGAAATAATTTAAGTTCCTACCAAGAGATGAATGTGTAAACAAAATGTAGTATATGCATACTATTGAATATTATTCATCCATAAAATGAAGCTCTGAAGCATGCTAACAACATGGATGAATTTTCAAAACATCATACTAAATGCAATAAGCCAGACACAAAAGGACAATATCGTATGATTCCACAAATATAAAATATTCTAAAATAGACAAGTTAGTAGAGCTGGACGGTAGATTGGGGGTTACCAGGGATGGGGGGAAGGAGGGAGATGGGGAGTTATTGCTTAATGGGTACAGAGTTTCTGCTTTAATTGATGCAGTAATTTTAGAAATAGATAGGAGTGATGGTGGCACAACATTGTAAATATAATTAATGCCACTGATTTGTACACTTAAAATGGTTTAAATGAAAAATTTTATTTGGTATATGGTTTACCAAAATAAAACCCCAAAACTACAGGGATGACATGATCTGAAAATCCATTGTTACTATGTTGCTTCTCTCAGTATTCAACGTGTTGATTGAATTCTTATTGGGATTCACTTTCAGCCATTAGCTCTCTTAGTTGCTTTATTTAATTTGTGTTTATTTCTTAGAGAAGACTGAAGTAAACAGTGAACGTCAGTTTTAAATGAGAATAGAATAAGATTTTACTTGAAATAAAAATCAATTCTATTTCTATTTCGCTTCAATGAGCACACTGAAAATAAAATTAAGAAAAAATCCATTTAAAATAGCATCAAAAAGAATAAAATATGTTGGAATAAATTTGAAAAAAGTGCAAACTCATACTCTGAAAACTACAAAATATTTTTGAAAGAAATTTCAATACAATTTTTATCAAAATCCTACTACCATTCTGTATAAATTGATAAACGATCCTAAAATTCATATGGAGATTAACGGGATCCCAAATAACGAAAACAGTCTTGAAAAAGACCAAAGCAGGAGAACTCACACCTTGTGATTTCAAAACTCTCTACAAAGCTACATAATCAAGACAGTGTGATACTAGCATAAGGATAGACATAAAGATCTATGGGACAGAATTGAAGATCCAAACATAAACCCATATATCGATGGTCAATTGATTTTAGATAAGAGTGCCAGAGTGCCAAGACTATTCAGTGGGGGTGGGGGACACAATGTTGACAGTGTTTTTTTCTTTTTTTTGAGATTTATTTATTTATTTTTGACGGATGGATGTCCAGTTGTTCTAACACCATTTGCTGAAATGTCTATTCTTTCTTCATTTGCACCTTTGTCAAAAATCAATTGATCAGGGCTTCCCTGGTGGTGCAGTGGTTGAGAGTCCGCCTGCTGATGTAAGGGATGCGGGTTCGTGCCCCGGTCCGAGAAGGTCCCACGTGCTGCGGAGCGGCTGGGCCCGTGAGCCATGGCCGCTGAGCCTGCGCGTCCGGAGCCTGTGCTCCGCAACGGGAGAGGCCACAAAAGTGAGAGGCCCGCGTACCGCAAAAAAAAAAAAAAAAAAAAAAAAAAATCAATTGATCATATTTGTGTGGGACTATTTCTGGACTCTTTATTCTGTTTCAGTGATCTATTATCTTTCTCTTACCAATACCACAAAATCACATAGTGTGATTTCTCCAACTTTTTTTCATGATTGTTTTGGCTATTCTAGTTCCTTTACCTTTCCATTTAAATTTTAGAATCAACTTGTCTATTTTTATTTTAAAAGTTCTTCTGGCATTTCGATTGGATTTGCATTTAATTTATAGATCAATTTGGAGAGAACTGACATCTTTACAATGTTTAGTCTTCCAACCTATGAATATAGTATGGGAACGGTCTTTTTAACAAACAGTGCTTGGAGAACAGATATCCAGAAGAATGAAGTTGGATACTTACCTCACACCATATATAAAATTTAGCTCAAAATAGACCGAAGACCTAAATGTAAAAGCTGAAACAATTAAGCTCCTAGAAGAAAACAAAGGTGTACATCTTTGTGACCTTGGACTAGGCAATGGTTCTTTAGATATGATCTCTAAAGCACAAGGATCAAATGAAAAAATAGGCAAACAGGACATCATCAAAATGAAACTTTTGTGCTTCAAAGACAATCAGAATGTGAGTAAACAACCCACTCATTTATAATAAAAAAAAACTCCTAATCAACCGAAAACAGTAGGTAACTTCCTTAATGTGATAAATAGAACCTTAAATAATAATTAACAAACCTTCAACAACCCTGATACTTTAATGGTACAAAATGGAGGGTTTACCCCTTGATAGCATGGTGGAGACAAAGATTCCCTTCATCACTTCTAAAAAAAATGTGTTGTAAATCATAGCCTATACAGTAAGGTAAGAAAAAAGTTTAAGAATTGAAAAGGAAGAAATAAAGCTGTCATTATTTGCAAGCAACATGATTGTTATATACAAAATCCAAAAGTATCTACAGACATAATATATATATTAATAAGTAAATTTAGCAAGTAGCTGGGTGCAATGTCAATATTCAACATTGAATTGTATTTCTATGTATCATTAACAAACAATTAAAAAAGAAACAAAAATTTACCATTTACAATTGTGTAAGAGAATATTAAATACTTGGGAGTAAATCTAACAAAGATGTTCAAGACCTCTACACAGTATACTACAAAATATTATTGAGAGAACTTAATGAATACTTATATAAATGAATACATAAATGTATAAATAGACGAAAGGTGACAAACTCCTCAAATTGATGTATCCCAATGGAAATAACAATATTTACAAAACATCCAGCTATATCAATAATAAAAAATAATCAAAGAAAACTTTGATCCTCATTCCTAATCTATTGCTCATCTCTTATCACAAGTAGCTGATTTTGTCCATATTTCCTCAATTTGAATTTTTGAAAACAAAAATTTTATTTCACCAGCTTATCCCCAACCACACTTACAAAAAATGTTAGTCATTTTTATGTTTATTTTACTCATTTAAAAATATTTTATATTTCCTTGAACCAAAAACATCCTCAACTGTAAGCTGCATCACTTAATTTCAATACTCTTTTCAGGATAAACAATATAAGGGTAAACATTCCATGTAAAATACATTCCAATTTCAGAAATGCTAAAATATGAAAAACCTGCAATCTTTAGAACTCATAAACAGAAGTTAATTATGTTCATTCTTTGAATACAATGTTCAAACAACAGTGAATATTTTGGTTTGTTTCTCTGTACCCTTTCTGTGTATTATTATAATTAATATTTTTGACATTATCTATAGGGTTTCACAACACTTATTTGCTCTTTCCATTCCTTTTCTTGTCTCCAGGACAACAGGGAACTAGTACCTGAAAGCCTTTATGGGACTAGAAATACTTCAACACAATTCAGTTGTTCATTATAGGAGGGCTATGTCACCAGTGAACGCCAGTCACTAATTTCCCCTCACTCTATCCCTGCCCTCTTATTTCACTTTCCCCCCCATCATCACATCACACATTTTTGTCTTTGCCAGTCTGAGAGGTAAAAAGTGTTCTCTTCTCCTTGTGGCATTTATTTCCCTTTCTCTGTTTAACAGAAAGGGACTACAGTTTCCCTTGTGGCTACTGGCCATTGGCACAAGTTTTCTGACATATTTTCTTTCTTTCCGTTGCTTCCCCAGGCATAGATCTCCTAAGTCCACTTCTTTCCTCAACATTCACTGATATTCATTTTTCCTGTGTTTTGAAAATGCATGAAATTAATACAGAGCAGGCTGTCAAGATGGGATGAATAGACTTTAAGGAGGGATTTTTCTTTTTAATATTTTTTCTTTCTTTCCCGTTTTCCCATAAACTTCTCTTATTCTGATAATCAGAAAAGTTAATAAAGGATTTTTATTTGATGAAAGAAAACATTCAAGGTAGGAAAAAAATACGTTTCTTAAAGAAAATTATTTGTTTTAGTAGAAATACAACATTACCTTTATTGCACTAATTTGTACCAAGTACAAAGTGTGTTTGTTTGGCTACATACATAATAAAAGTTTTCAGCGTTTTAAAATAGATGCTTCTGATCTGGAGCATGAGTATACTGTCCCCTTCACCCACACCCCACCCTAGTTCATTGGACCTTTCAACCATCCTCCTATTCAAGGGGCCACAAAGACCAGAGTTTACCATTCTCTGATTACCAGGAAGGCTCTGTACTACCGCCTCTATCCCCGCTAGGCCTGCCTGTTCTCTGACTTTATTCACAGTGCTCAGGTGGAAGCTGCCCTGTATCCTGTCTACTCTATCTCACATGGATTATGTGGTGCAGTCTGCTGCACCTTTCACCCCCAAATTACCATTTCTAGAGCCCTGGGAGGAGCCTAGGCTTACTGAAGTGTTGCTTCCTACCGGACCATCTTCCCAGTGACCTCTCAACCAGACAGGTCAGTTTCCAAGGAACTCTTACCTTCTGACCAGATTGATTAACCTAGACTAGATACTCTCACTGGAGAAGTCTGTAGACTACCCAAAATTGCATCCAAGTTCCCTCTGAGTGTGTGTGTGCACACATGTGTGCACACATGTTATAAGCAGGGTTATATGCACTTTTGTAGGGAGGTCGTTCTAGTCAAAATATGTAGGTATGAGGTCCATGGAGGTTATATAACATGCTTAAGTTCACACAGTTAAATGAAGAGTCAGATCTGGTATTTATATCCAGGTTGTTGTACTACATGGCATGTGGTCCTAGACATTAAGTTCTGTTGCCTCCCAAATGGTGTTTCTTAAGATCCTGTTATATTTTCACTTCTCTGTTTACAGTGTATCAAACAGTCCCATCTGGATATCCCATAGACACCTCAAACTCAATCTATCCAAATATGATCTTGCCATCTTCCTCTTGCCCTTATAACTTTCCTTACCTGATTCCTCCTCCTTTTCTCATGAACCCTATGGTGACTGGTGCCAACATACAAATAATACCTTCTCTCTTATCCCATACAATCAATCAATCCACAAGTCCTGGAGAATGTAACATTTGGGGGGATATGATTCCATTTGTGTATAATTTTTTAAAAAGTAATATTAAAAAGCATTTTTAAAAGAAAAATTTTAGTTCACAACAAAATTGAGAGGAAGGTACAGAGATTTCCCATATACCCCTTGCATAGCCCCCATCTTTATCAACATTACTCAACAGAATGGTATATTTGTTACAATTCATGAACCTAAATCAACACGTCAAAATTACCCAAAGCCCATAGTTTATCTTAGGGTTCACTCTTGGTGTTGTGCATTTTATGGGTTCAGAAAAATGTACATCTATCATTAGAGTATCATACAGAGTATTTTCACTGCCCTAGAAATCCTCTGTGCTTCACCTATTCGTACCCACCCCCAGCCCTTGGCAACCACTAATTTTTTTACTGTCTCCATAGTTTTGTCTTTTCCAAAATGTCATGTATATAGTTGGAATCATATAGTATGTAGCCTTTTCATATTGGCTTTCTTTCACTTAGTAATATGCATTTAACTTTCCTCCGTGTCTTCATGGCTTGATAGCTCATTCCTTTCCAGCGCTGAAAAATATTCCACTGTCTGGACGTACCACAGTTTATTTATCCATTCATCTAGTAAAAGTCATCTTGGTTGCTTCCAGGTTCTGGCAATTATGAAAAAAACTTCTACAAACATCTGTGTGCAGGTTTTTGTGTGGACGTAAGTTTTCAACTCCTTTGGGTACATATTAAGGAGCATGATTGCTGGATCATATGGTAAGAGGATGTTTACTTTTGTAAGAAATTGCCAGTCTTCCAAAGTGGTTAAACCACTTTTCAGCCCCACCAGCAATGAATGAGAGTTCCTGTTGCTCCACTTCCTTGCCAGCATTTGGTGTTGTCAGTGTTCTGGATTTTGATCATTCTAATAAATGTGTAGTGTATCTCATTGTTGTTTTAATTTGCATTTCCATGATGACATATGATGTGGAGCATCTTTTCATATGCTTACTTCCCATCTGTATCTCTTCTTTGGTGAGGTATCTGTTAAAGTCTTTGGCCCATTTTCTAATCAGGTTTTTTGTTTTCTTATTGTTGAATTTTAAGGCTTCTTTGTATATTTTGGATAATGGTCCCTTCTCAGATGTGTCTTCTGCAAATGTTCTCTCTCAGTCTGTGGCTTGTCTTCTCATTCCCTTGAATTGTTTTTTGCAGAGCAGAAGATTTTCATCTTAATTAACTCCATCTAGTCAAGTATGTCTTCCATGTATCATGGTTTTGATGTCATATCTAAAACGTCATTGCCATGCCCAAGGTCACCTAGGTTTTCTCCTATGTAACCTTCTAGTAGTTTGATAATTTTGCATTTTACATTTAGGTCTGTGATCCATTTTGAGTTAATTTTTATGAAGGGTGTAAGGTCTGTGTCTACGGTCATTCTTTTGCATGTAGATGTCCATTTGTCCCAGCACCATTTATTGAAAAGACCATCTTTGCTCTATTGTATTGCCTTTGCTCCTTTCTCAAAGGTCAGTTGACTGTATTTATGTGGGTCTATTTCTGAGCTCTCTATTCTGTTCCATTGATCTATTCTTCTATTCTTTTGCAAATACCACACTATCACTATTACTGTAGATTTATGGTAAGTCTTGCATTTGGGTTGTAGTGCCAGTCCTCTAATTTCATTGCTCTTCAATATTGTGGTGGCTATACTGGGTCTTTTACCTCTCCATATAAACCTTAGAATATTTTGTGATGTCCACCAAATAACTTGCTGGGATTTTGATTGGGATTTAACTTTTTGCTGTACACGGGCCTCTCACTGTTGTGGCCTCTCCCGTTGCGGAGCACAGGCTCTGGACGCACAGGCTCAGCGGCCATGGCTCACGGGCCCAGCCGCTCCACGGCATGTGGGATCTTCCCGGACCGGGGCACGAACCCGTGTCCCCTGCATTGACAGGCGGACTCTCAACCACTGCACCACCAGGGAAGCCCTGGGATCTAACTTTTTAATATGCCTCTAGAACTAGTTTTTCGATCCAACTCTTCTACCACTACACACATTTAAGCTACCACCATGTTCCCCGTCTAAATAAATAATGCCAACATAGTTTTAAATGCCAAATCAGAAACGTGGGTATTATCCTTTCCTTTTATTCCCTCACTTCCCGCAATCTCATCAATGACCAATTCCTTGAGAATTCAACCTTCTAATTATCTTTTGCCTCTGCCTACTTTTTCCCAAACCTACTGCCTGTTATTGCCATGGTTCAGGTTCAATATACCCAGTTATATTTTTCCTGGAATACCATGAAAGTTTACTTGCTGGCATTCCTACATCATATATTGTTCCTGTTTAATGGATTCATTTTTTTCAAATATGAAATCTTATAAAATCACTGCTATTTAGTATCTTATTTCTTCTTCCTCCCATAGTCCTGTGAGATAGGTACTTTTGGAGAAATGTTCTTTAAGAGGATGACGTAGTGGGGTAGAAACCACTACCTTCTCCAGGTAAAAAGGAACTTTGAGTTATTTATTTACATATAAGTTCTTAGCAGCTCGCAGCCTTGTTACCATGGAATGCTGAGAGGATAGACAATAAGTGCACCTTTGGATTATTTAGAAGATAGGAGTCCAAGATCTTATGTGGGACAACTACTGTGAAAAATGAAAATTATGCATAAATTCCTTTATATAAATTAATTTCAATTTCAAGTCAAATTACAAGGAATCTGTTTTGGAACTTGAAAATGTTGCTCAAAAATTCCTCTGAATTATAAATACACATACACAAATTACAAATACACATACACATACAAATACACAAATTGATGAAAACAAATAATAAAAGCAAACTGTACTGCCAGATAAATTAACAATAAATTTTTAAAAGTGACTGCCCAAGAATAAAGAAAATAGCTAAGGAATAGCATTTGAAAGTTGACACAGATCTAGAAACAACTTGGCTTTTAGAATGTAATAAAGATAGCCTTTCAAATACATATGGTCCTCAGTCCCAGACTTCTCAGCCTGAAGAACAGAAGTTCACTGCCATTCTCATCCTCATCAGGGAGTGTCATTAAGTGAACCTACATATATGCATTATATAGTATGGCCATTAAAATGTGAATGTGTAGAAGCTGATAAACTGGTCTCATCAATTCATAAGAAGGACACACGGAATGATAAGTAGATTGGGAGCTAGAATCCCAGCCTTGACACACTCCAGTGTTAAAAAGTATTACATAAAAACTTTGAACCTCAGTTTCTTTATCTGTAAAATTAGCATAATATCTATAACATAGTTTTAAGTCCATGGATCTAAATGTAGAAAACACTAACGCAAAGCACTTTATTTCTAACATTGAGATAGGTTTAAGAGGACACAACTGACCTGTTGGAAATGGTGTTCTGGCTAAGTAGGTAAAACTCATTGACATGAGCATATTTAGAGAATGATTATGGACTAAAGTGGGAAGGTCAAAAACAGCTTAGAGAAAGTGGCAGTCTTCAAGAGCTGGGGTAGTCTGAGAAGACTACAGATCAAAAAGGTTTTTAACACAGTCCTGGTGATGTGAGGGGAATAGAAGGTCTTATGCATTGCTGATGCTACTGTAAATTGGTACAAACTCTTAGGAGCAAAATTTGGAAGTATTTCTAATAGTTAAAATGCATATATGCATTTATGTGAAATTCACATAAAATAAAATTAACTATTTTAAGTGTACAATTCAGTGGCATTTAGTATACTCACAAAGTTGTACAACTGTTACTTCTATCTAGTTCCCAAACATTTTCATTACTCCCAAAGGACACCCTGTACCCATTAAACAGTCACTCCCCATTCCGCCCTGTCCCCAGCCCTGGCAACAACTAATTTGTTTTTTGTCTTTATGTATTTACATATTTTGACATTTCATACAAATGGCGTCATACAATATGTGACCTTTTATGTTTGGCTTCTTTCACTTGGCATATTGTTTTCAAGATTCATCCACGTTGTAGGATGTATCAGTACTTCATTCCTTTTTAGGACTGAGTAATAGTCCATTGTATGGGCATAACACATTTTGTTTATCAACTCATCATTTGATGGATATCTGGGTTGTTTCCACCTTTAGGCTACTGTGAATAGTGTTGCTATGAACATTTCTGTACAACAGTTTTTTTGAGTACCTATTTTAAATTCTTTGGGGTTCATTTCTAGGAGTGGAATTATTGGATCATACAGTAATTCTGTTTAACTTTTTGAAGAACTGGCAAACTTTTTTTCTACAGGGGCTGTAACATTTTACATTCCCACCTGCAATCTATAAGGATTACAATTTCTTCATGTCCTTGCCAACACTTGCTATTTTCAGTTTTACAGATTAGAGCCATCCTAGTGGGTGTAAGTGGTATCTCATTGTGGTTTTGATTTCCATTTCCCTAATGACAAATAATGTTGAACATATTTTAATGCTACTTTTGATCAACTGTATATCTTTTTTGGAGAAAAGTCTACATTAAAGTCCTTTGCTAATTTTTTAATTGAGTTGTTTGGCATTTTGTTGTTGAGTTGCAGTTCTTTATATATTCTAGATACTAGACCCTTATCAGATATATGATTTATAAATATTTCTTCCATTCTGTAAGTTGCTTTTTCACTTTCTTGGTAGTGTCCTTTGATGCACAAATGTTTTTAATTTTGATGCCGTCCAATTTATCTTTTTTTTTTTTTTTTGCTCATGCTTTTGGTGTAATTTTTAAGAATCCATTGCCAAATACAAGATTATGAAGATTTGCTCCTACGTTTTGTTCCAAAAGTTTTATGATTTTAGCTCCTAGATTTAGGTCTGTAATCCAGTTTGAGTTTACTTTTTGGATATAATGTGAGTTGGGGTCTAACTTCCCTCTTGTGCATGTGGATATTCAGTTGTTTCATCACCACTTGTGGAACAGCTTATTCTTTCTCCAATTGAATGGACTTGTCACCCTTGTCAAAAATCAATTGACCATAGACATATTTCTGGACTCTCAGTTCTATTCCATTTATCTATATATTTATCCTTATGACAGTACTACACTCTTCTGATTACTATAAATTTGTAGGGTTTTGAAATAAGAAAGTGTGAGTCTTTTTACTTTGTTTTTGTGCCCAAGTTTTCTTTTTTACCTATTTGGGATTTCTTGCAATTCCTTATGAATTTTACTATTAGCCTTTCCATTTCTGGAAAATAGATTGTTCTTGTTTTAATAGGAATCACATTGAATCTGTAGATTGCTTTGGGAATTATTGCCACCTTAACAATATTAGCTCTTCTAATTCATGAGCATGGGGTATCTTTCCATTTTCTTAGGTCTTATTTAATTACTTTCAGTAGTTTTTTAATTTTCAGTGTACATATATTGAACTTCCTTGGTTAAATTTATTCCTAAATATTCTGGTCTTTTTCATGCTTTTGTACATAGAATTTTTCTCTTAATTTCATTTTTGGATTGCTCATTGCTAGTATATAGAAATACAACAGAATTTGGATGGCTGATCTTGTGTCTTGCAATTTGACAAGTTCATCTATTAGCTCTAGTAGCCTTCTTGTATATTCTTTTGGATTTACTATATATAGTATCACACCACCTGCAAAGAAAGATACTTCTTTTTCAATTTGGATTTGATTAATGTCTTTTTCTTGCTTAATTTCTCTGGCTAGAACTTTCAGTACAATATTGATGAAAGCAGGCATCCTTGTCTTATTCCTGATCTTACATGGAAAGATTTCAATCTTTCACTGTTGAATATTATTTAGCATTGAGTTTCTCATAAATGCCCTTTATCACGTAAGACAATCCTCTTATATTCTTAGTTTGTTGAGTGTTTCTATTATGAAACAGTGTTGGAAGTTTGTCAAATGCTTTCTTTTGCATAGCTTGAGATGATGTGGTTTTTCTCCTTTCTTATATTAATGTAATATATATTACATTAATTTATTTTCATATATTGAATCACCCTTTCATTTTGTGCATAAATCCCAATTCATCATGATGTAAAATCCTTTCAATATTCTGCTGGCTTAGTTTGTTAGCATTTTGTTGAGGATTTTTGCATCAATATTCATCAGGACTTTTGAGGTGAGGTATATGTTTCTGGCATACACTATGGTAAATAAACAAACAAGTAAAATTATGCACATACTATATGACCCAGCACTTCCACTGCTTTGATTTACCTAGATATATATACACACATGCTCAGAAATGCATAGATGGATTTTTATTGTGGAACTGTTTGTAAGGGTCAAAATGTTGGAAATAGCCCAAGTCATCAAAAGGGAAAGGTCAAATAAACTATCCTCAAAGAAAACTGCATAGTCATTAAAAAGAATGAGATTCTTTATTGAAGCATCTCTAGGAATATTGTTAAGTAAAATACAGTAGGACAGTAAATGTAATTTTATAACTTTTAGTTAAAATGTATAACAGAAATATATAAATTTCTATATGGATAGCTGTCAAGCTGTTAAGTGTTTAATTGTGGGGAGGGGTTTGAAATTGTGTTAAGGTGTAGTTAAAGCAGTATATTAAGATGAACTAGGCTATCTCAGTGACTTTAAAATGGTTTATTACTCCTTCATGTCAGTTCAGTGAGAGTTATTGGCTCTACAGCATGGCTCTGCTCCATGGATTATTTGGGTATCTAGCCTGCATTCATCTCACAGTTATGTGTTCCAGATGGCACACATGGTTTCCAAGGTTACTGAAAGGAGTGTGGAGAGGTCACCCTGCAGTGTTTATAAGCCTTAGATGTGTCTTATATTACATTTGATGGCCCCAACATATGTGCAAGGGACGCTGGGAAATGTAAAAGGACACGAAATTTTTGTTTTTTTGGCCCCGCTGCCCAACTTGCTGGATCTTAGTTCCCTGACCAGGGATTTAACCCATGCCCTCTACAGTGAAAGTGCAGAGCCCTAACCACTGGACATCCAGGGAATTCCCAGAACACGTACTTTTTGATCAAGCAATCTTACTTTCCAGAATCTATTCTATAGAAATAAAAGCAGCAGTAAATTGAATATCTGTACAAGCATGCTCATTGCAGACAGCAATTCTTTTAGTGGGAAAAATATAGAAATAGTTTGAGCATTAATTAACAGGGGAATAGTTTGAATAACATAAGTTATAGGCATACTAGAGAAAGTAGATTCATTTACGTTTGTATTTACTGACCTTTGGAAAGTCCTATAAGACTTCCAAGCTGAAATAAAGAGACACAAGGTAAATGCGTAACTCAAAGTCATATGAAGACATAAACAACAATGGTAAAGGTAGCTACAAAGCTAAATTAAAAAGCAAGCAGTTTTGCATATTTGGTTTATAACTCCTCTTTTTCTTCTATGTGACTTAAATGACAAATGCATAAAACAATAATTGTAAAGTTATGTTAATATGCGCACTCACCATAGCCCCTGTTTCAAGTGAGCTGTGCAGAAAGAGTCTTCTTATAATCAGAGAGCCTACTGGTTTATAATTCATAATTAAGAGCTGCTGAAAGTCATAATGTAACATCATAATATTTAGTTAAAATGCAAAACAGAAATATATAAATTTCTAGATGGATATCCATAAAACTGATAAGTGTTTAATTGTGGGAAGGAGGTTGAAATTGGATGTGTGGTTAAAGCAGTATATTAAGATGAACTAGGTAATTCATTATTTGTGACAATAGCAACATAAAGATATATAATATCTTTATTTAACAATTATTCCTGGAGAGGCTTCAATATAAGAATCTCATTCTTTTTAACTACCATGTAGTTTTCTTGGTATAGCTTGACCAGTTTATTTGACCTTTCCCTTTTGATGACTTAGGCTATTTCCAATATTTTGGCTCTTACAATGTCACAATAAACATCCATCTAGGCATTCTGTGCACATGTGTACATATATCTCTATTGTAATACAAAGCAGTGGAATTCTGGGTAATACGGTATGGGCATATTTTTATGGGTTTGTTTATGTTTTTCCATTCCCTTTGTAAAAGCTATTGGGGTATTAGAGATATTTTCCTGTTATCTGTTATGATATTGCAAATATTTTTTCCCAGGCTATTTCTTGTTTTTGGATATTTAATATTTTTTTGCTTTACAACTTCTGGATTTTCTTTCATGTTTAAGAAGATAATCACATTACAAGACTATATAGTTTTTCTCTTAATTTTCATTGCAATATTTCATTTCTGTTTTACACATTTTCATCTTTAATCCACCTGGGATGTATTTTTGTGTATGTGGCTAGTAGGAATCTATGTTCATTTTCTTCTGATTGGATAGTCCATATACTTAATTCTTAGGTTAAAAAACCTCCTTGAAAATGTGTAAAATCTTTAAATAAAAATGCTTATAGATAAATATTTGCTCACTGCTGTGATTATTTCCTTAGGACAAAGTTCAAGCAGTAGAATTTGGGAGTCATGGAGTATGCAGAGTATAGAGCTTTTGGTATTTATTGTGAATAGAAGCAAAAAAATGAATATAGCAATTTACTCTTTCATTGAGTATGAAAATGCCTACCTCCTCAATAAAACTGAGTATTGTAAGTAAACATTTGTCTATTTGATAGGTAGATAACAATTGTTTTTATTTTATTCATTTTTCATTTGTCTTTTTGCCTTCTACTAAGGTTGAATAATGCTTATTCTCCACATAGATTTACTTGATGAGTACCCTCAATTTTCAGGCTATGGTACCAACCATTTTGACTTTCAGGAGCCCTTAATTACGAATTGTAAACAATTAGGCTCTTTGGTTATAAGAAGACTCCTTCTGCACTGCTCAGCTGAAACAGGGTCTATAGTGAGGATTTTTGAAGCAGTTTTGAAGAACATAATTTCATGGGAACCCCAAAATGAAGATTCCAAGGCCATATGCACAGAAATTCTGACTTTGTAAGAGTATGTGTGTGTATGGGGAGCTATTTGTCATAAATTTGTATTTGTAATAAGCACTCTAGAAGATTATAATGTCAGGAGCTGACTTTTTGAGAGACATCAATTTATTATACGTATAGTTTTATAGACTGAATTTAGGGAATAATCCCTTTCTTATTGGGTTCTTTTTGAAAATGTAAGTTACAGTTTCTAGAGAAACAGATTATTTCCAATTTTATGCAATCAGAAGTAAAACTGGGCCAAGAACACTAGAATTCTAATTAAGTAAACATTTATTAAGTACACACTATGCGTGTCACAGCAGTAATCAATAGAAATATAATGAAATGCTAAAATATAATGAAATATTATAGTCTTTACTTTGAAATGGAAAATGCAAAAAGTCCAGTTAAGAAATAATGCTTA
Organism: Lipotes vexillifer; assembly: GCF_000442215.2. Lineage (NCBI taxonomy): Eukaryota > Metazoa > Chordata > Mammalia > Artiodactyla > Lipotidae > Lipotes > Lipotes vexillifer. The sequence continues at coordinate 99,611 of NW_006769341.1, forward strand.
AGTATACATATATACATATACATAAAACGATATATGTACATATATACACTAAAAGGTATAAATACATATATTTCTATATATGTGTATATGTTTACATATATAATATGTGTTATACATATATTCGTCTTACAAAGAATTCTTACATATGTTTCAAGATTGGAAGGGATAGAGAGAAGGGGATTGTTTCCCTAGATCTATTTCCTGCATTACTTTGTGCAATTTACACATGTCTCCTGAGAGTCTTCTGAACCAGTAGGGCAGGCCTGACAGGAGCCTTCAGGGAGGAATCATCCCACAAGAGAAAGAAGACAAAACCTCAGTTCTTAGACTTCGAGCAGCAACTCTGACTATAGCATGACATCTTTTGCTCAAATTTGAACCCTGGTCCAGCCCCCAAAATGGAATCATCATGTCTGACTCCTATGGAGGAAGTGTCCTGTGGCTGAAAATGGAAGGGGCTGTTTTACTAAAAACTCTGCTAAGCACTGTGGCACAAGCAATCCTGGAACAGTCCCCACCTGTGTTAAGCATCACTATAAAGCAGAGAGAGACGCTTTAGAAGACAGAGTGGGGATTCAACGCACTGGGGACTCCAGGAAACTCAACGGGGCTTTGGCACTCAAGGACTCCACTGCACCACCAGCAGCAGAGCTAGCAGAGAGCAAAGGGCCCAGCAGAAAAGGTACCAGTGCCCAGCAGGCCTGGCAGGACCCAGGGGAGCCAGGGTTAGGGCTCAACAGCAGAGGCCTGGCATGGAAGTCCCCACCTCCCTGCCTATTGGACTTGTTCCTGAGCACAGGTTGAGTCATGCCAGGACCATCCCTCCCTCAAAACTGATGTTCTGTAGTGGGTTGGCATTCTGTATGCATAGGTGGGAACCAGAGCCCACCAAGCACAGCTCAGTCACCTCATTTCTTCCCCACAGCTGCCCTGTGAGGCAAATGTTTTCCCATGAAAAGACTGAGTCTTAAGCAATTGTATCTACACTAATTGACAGTTTTATTTCTCTGGCTAAGAGATCCAGAGATAATTTGAAGTTTACATTTCTTTCTTATAGTTCTGTTATTAAGAGTTTATTAAGTGTTTCATTGCCCTTCAAAGGTGATTGACAAGTTCTTTTATTGTGTGTTTATTTTAGCTTTTTCGTGACACGAGTAATACACACATATACACACATTTGTATTATTCATTTTTTTGGAAAATGAGAAGATGCAGATAGGCAAAAAATAAAATAAAATACAGATCACAGAGATTCACTGTTAACCTTTAGGTGTATAATAATTCAGACAATTTTTTGCATTATGACATGTATAAATGTACCTATAAGATATATATAGATAGACATATCTATATATATCGTTTTGCAACATATTATTTTCACTTTATAATATACAGTGAGCATCTTCCCATGCAAACGAATGAAACAACCCTATTAAATGAGTGAGACTGGGTTAAAGGATGAAATGGTAACGAGTCATATGTAAATCAAAGGAACACTGAAGGATTGGAATAAAATAGTAGCAAATATTTAGCAAGAAAACGCAGACAAAGGGAACCAATGTTGCAGTATTAATAACAGAAAATAGTTGAATTCAGGGGAGAAATGCATTAAATGGGATAAGGACGGTCCCGAGAATGCCTATGGTTAGAATGCAGAGCCCTAAATTTCTTTCTCAGACCCCTTATCTCTTCCAAACACCTTTCCATCTCGTCTCCCTCTCTTGTCTTTTCTTCATCCTTAAAATGCCTATAGTCTATGTCCTCTTTAAATTCCTCGAGAGACTGAAGCAACCTTTGCCTAAAATTCCCTTCTGTTTGCTGGCGTTCGAATTCTCCATAGGGGCGTTCTTCCTCCCTCTTTGGCACGCTGCACTTGGGCTTTCCTTCATTTTCTTTGCAGGATTTTTGCATGCTGTTGCGGTTTCCTGCTTAAGTCCAGGGAGAAAATGTAGAGTAAGATTGCTTCATTTCTTTTCATTCAAGATTGTCAGTTTCTCTCTGAAGCTAGATAGTCGCCTAATCTCCCACCCCCTGCTTCACTGGTCCAGCCCTCCGAAGTTCGAGATGCACCCCCTCCCTCCCCTACCCCTTCTCTGCCTCCTTTCCCCTCCCTCAGCAGCCCACCCTTTCTCCAGCAGACGAGGCTAATGGCCTCTCTGATGGGCGGCAGGAGGGGAGCAGACAGGGAGTTGAGCTGTGGGGCCGCTACAAATTTTACCCAGCTCTTGCCTTTCGCAACTCTCACCCTCAGAGACCCCCGTCTGAGTGCTCCCCTCCCTGAGACGATTTGGGATAGTTTCCTCCTCTTTTACTTGCCTGGAGATGTCTGTGAACACAGACCCTCAGACCTGCAGACAGAAAGGAAGGGGCGGGAAGGAGGGAGTTCTCTGTGGATCGACCAGCGCCAGAGACAAGACACACGTTATTATCTTGAATCTAGGATCCTCATCACCGTGTCGCCCCAAATTTCCCACCTCCTGTTTCCCCTCCTGTTCTTATCCCTTCCTACCGAATCTCTGCCCCCAACCCCCACCCCTCACCCTCAGGCCTAGTCCCGCAAGGGCCCTGTCCCCTCCCCTTCCTCCCCACTCCTCCACATCCCTCTCGCAGGCTAGCATTGAATGAGGCGAACTGTTGTCAAATTATCTCTAAATTTCTCTGTCTCCACCTCAGGATTGCAGCCTTTCTCCACGCACCAGCCCACACCTCATTTCCTCCAGCGGAGTTGGGAAAAGAGAAGAAGGAAAAAGGGAAATCTTGCTAGTCTGAGAGAAGCTGAATATTTCTAAACTACGCTAAAGCTCTGATGTCTCTCAGGAGACTTCCACCTACTCCAGCCCCACCCCCTTCAAAAATATAATTATCTCCGACGAGTTTGCACGGGTTTGGAGAAAGCAATCCTAGACATATTCCAGGCACTAGATTCAGTCACTACCACCCCAAGAGTCCCAGTGGTTCCCTCACACCAACCTTCTGGGATTTAAAGAATTTACGTCCTCTTTCTCTTGGCCACAAGCACAAACGTCTGCAGGACAGTAAGGAGCTGGTACCCAGAGGAGAAAGAAGCCCGGGAATATGAGGACTTCACGTCAGCTCCTGATCACGTGAGGATTATGTCATCCTCCAACTCTGGTCCCCACTTTCCCCTCCCACCAGCTGTGCTGCAGAAATGGAATGGCTTACCAACCTCCCACCACCCCCCACCAGGCCCTGTCACTCATTTTTGTCATTGCTAATTCCAGAGGTCAAAAGTGGCCCCTTCTCCCTGTAGTTGGAATTTGCCTTTCTCTGATTACCAGAGAAGGGCTGCATTTTCCCATAGTCATATTAACAATTTTTTAATGGTTGTGTGGAGAGAGAGGATTATTCATCCTCTTCTAAAATACAAGAACAGAAAGGGAGCAGTCTTCCCTCCACCCACCCTCTCCCCAGTCACTAATAGCCACCATTTTCCTTGCACTTCATTTCTTGCAACCAAATTGGAGGGAGTGGGGTAAATTAAGGAAGGAAGTAATGACTGGGATTGTGGTTTATACTTTCATTCTGATAATGTCCTATTCTTTTCCCCTTTTCCCCCATAAACATATTATATTCTTTTAATAATCAGAAATATGGTAACAGTACGTACATTTGGAAAAAAGATTCAAGATAGGAGGATAAAAAGACCCAGCCACCTGTTTCTGTTGCTGAGTCGTAAGATAAATATAGACCCTCCAAGTAGACACATTTTTGTAAGTTTAAGATGTACAGGGCAACTGGAGGCTACCTTTTTGAGGCACTCCTGAGCATGTGAGGCCTTTTCATTAGGTGAGCTCCTGAGTCCATAATCCTACATACCTAGATTTTCAGATATCAAAAGTCAATCATAAAATTTTACTATTTCGATCTCAGTATCATGCCCTCTGTCTCCCAGTTTGTACCATACACTTGTATTTCCCTCAATACTGTGTTTAAAAGATCCCACCTTTCCTCAACACTCTTATTTAGAATCCAATAGTTTTTCATTTCTCCCACACATCTCTATCCTATTTATGTTTCCTTAGACCTTACTCAGCCACACTGGGGAATTAGAAGCACTAACAGAAATTGGCCCCATTTAGTCACTTATCACACAAAACTTTTTGTTGCTAAGGCTTTTGGTACTAATCTAAGTGAATCTGTTGTTGATTGGTTAGCTTGAAATATATGCAACAGAAAGAAGGATATGTTCTTTCTTTTAACGTTTTTTTTTTTAATTTTTTTTTTTTTGGCTGCACTGCGCAGCTTGTAGAATTTTAGTTCCCTGACCAGGGATTGAACCCAGGCCCTCTCAGGCAGTGAGAGCACGGGAGTCCTAACCACTGGACCACCAGGGAATTCCCAGGGATGTGTTCTTAGTATTTGTTTTTAGGAAAACAGTGGCTCATTATAAATACAAAGTTGCCACTAACCACTTTGAAGTAAATGGTTCCAGAAAATATTTAAGAAGAGAAAGAGAAGAGATATTAAAAAGAGTAGGGCATTGTTATCACAGTTATTAAGGAATGGTTAGTTGTGATAGAAGCAAATGATTTGTTGTTGGGGTGGAGAAATCCTGAATCCTTTATAAACGGCTTTTCATGCAGATCGTTAGATTTATGTGTTTTTTTTACAATTTGAAAGCAGTCATTCTTTATTAACTGACCAGATTACAGAAATGATGGCAAATACCATAGTTCATCCTTCTAATAAGCCTGCTTTTCTGGTCTTCCCTGTTGCCAGCATCTCCACCTTCTGTAAAATGCGTGGTCTTTTTCTTCATTGTCTTCATGACTGACAAATACCAAGTGCTCCAATAAGTGGCAGGTCTCAATGATTACCTCCAAAGTATCTCAGGAATCCTTCCAATTCCCACTCTGGCTTCACTGCCACTTCCCAAAGGCAAGCAACCATAAACTCCAACCACTACAACAACATTTACTGGCCTCTTTAACTTACATCTTGCCACCTTCCAATAAAATGAAGATTCTAAACAACAGATATGATCATGTCACTGCCCTGCCTTATTTTACTTCATTCTCTAAAAATTCTATTAGATCTGGACAGCTTTAGTTTATCTAAACATTTCACAGAATACATCTCCATCTATAAGTAAAAGCTGTTATAAAAATGCATGCAAATGCAAGCAAAGTAGGATATTGAGTTAGACTTAATTTGTTTCCCTACTATTGGTTGATGGGACTCATAGGTGAGGACAAAGAGGCATTATGTATCATGAAAAAAAAGTCCAATAATTGGGACCTGATACCTTCATAAGACCTTACCAAAACCCGCCTAACGTGTGTATCTACAACAATGTCCTAGTCCTCCTTCTCCCAAATCAGTGTAAGGAGACAGGTAAGGGTGACAGGTAAAGAATTGTGGGAGCCATAGACTTTGTGGGGAGTTCAGTGTCGTTCATTATAACAACAATAACAACAACACCGATAGTACTTCATACTTATATAATACTTGTAATGTACCAGGCACTCTTCTAAGCACTTTACATATACTAACGGAATGACTATTCATTACTACTCACAATGCTATTATTAGCAAACTAAGGAGTACAGAGGTTAAGTAGCTTGCCCAAAGTCACACAGTAAATAGTGGAGATAGAATTTTAACCAAGGTATTCTGACTCCAGGTTTGGCACATGGTGAAAGTCAATTCTATCCCTTTCTCGTGGATGAAAAGGAGAGCATAGTTCTTTCCTCTTTTAAACCAAGTAGAGGTGGAAGCTCTAAGAGAATTACATACAGAGAGAGGTCTGCAAGAACAGGGTACTGGTGTACAGTTCTTAGTTAGATCACTGCTTATTCTGTTGATTCAAAAGAGATAGCAGGGTGAAGATAGACACATAGTGTACTCTCCCCTTTGCTATGGCAAGGAGGGGTGAATTTTCCTGTGTGTTAGGTAGACACCAGGCTGACTTGCTGGTTCTTTTCCAGTATGGCTTCACACAGGGTGAGGGGACTCTATAAGCAAATAGTCCTAGAATTGTGCAAAATATGCTCAAATAAACCAAATGACAAATGATGGAAAAACTTGGATTAGGCATATCCTTCTGCCTTGAGGAACTACATAACTGGGCAAATATATCAAATAACTACAAATGTTTTTAGACTCTAGACAATTGGCAGCACAAGGGTGTGGTCCCTGAGAGAAGAGAAGCAATCAAGATGAGCCCTATGATTGCTTTGGATTTTGACTAAAGGCATCCTATGGATTGTGACATAGAGAGGAGGAGCATTTGCCTTCCTGAGTTGACAAGAAAGAGATTGGAAGTAGAGGTGGCTGAAGTTTCTGAGGAAGAATACAAGAGATGATGGATTAGTGCAGAAAATCATTCTCCAAAAGTCTTTTAAAAGTTTCCCTTGAGCCTGTTGCTATATATTAAGCTGCACATACATAAAGTGAAACTTCATGAGGCTGGGCAAAGAATGACAAGTGAGTTACAAGCCAGACACAAAAGGCCACATACTGTATGATTGTATTTATATTAAATATCCATAATAGGCAGGTCCATAAAGACATAAAGCAAATGAATGGTTTCCAGGGGCTAAGAGAGGAGATAATGGGGAGTGAATGCCTAAGAGGCCTGGGGTTTCCTTTTGGGATGAAGAAAATATTCTGGAGCTAGATAGTGTTGATAACTGTACATTTGTGAGTGTACTAAAAGACACTGAATTCTACAATTAAAAATGGTTGAGGTGTGACCAACATGGTGGAGTAGGAAGACCCTGAACTCACCTCCTCCCACAGGCACACCAAAATTACAACTATTTACAGAGCAACTGTCTATGAGAATAACCTGAAGACTAACAGGAAAGATTTTCCATAACTAAAAATATAAAGAAGGAACTACAATGAGACAGGTAGGAGGGGTGGAGTCATGGTATAGTAAAGACCCACACCTCTGGGTAGGCAACTCACAAATGAGAGGATAATCACAATTGCAGAGGGTCTCCCCAGGGAGTGAAGTGTCCAAGCTCTACATCAGACTCCCCAGTCCAGTGTTCCTGCACTAGGAAAGCAAGTTCCCAGAAAATCTTCTTTGAAAGCCAGTGGAGCTTGTGTATGGGAGAGCTAGAGGGCTGTGGGAAACAGAAACTCTGTTCTTAAAGACTGCACACAAAATCTAACAGGCTCTAAGTCATAGTGCCTGGTTTGGACCCACTTGCTGATCTTGGCGAGCCTCCCAGAGAGTCAGGAGACAACTGGGACTCCCTCTGGGCCATAGATGCTGGCAGTAGCCATTTTGGGGAGCTCCTTCTACCACAAGGACACTGGTACTGGCAAGCACTATTTTGGAGTCCTCCCTCTAGCCTATAGCAACAGGAGCTTACCCACCCACCAGCAGGCTGGCACCAGTCTTGGGCCCTCCAGCTGCACAGCCAGCTGCCCCAAGACCCAGGCCCACCCATGAGCAGATTGGCAACCATGACAAGAGGCAGAGCCTGGCAACCAACTGGGCTGGGGGCCAATCCAATCTACCACTGTGCCCACAGTAGTCTACTCCACCACAATAGAAGAGCCCACGTAGCCCACATAGGGGGCATTCTTGGAGCATAGGGCTCTGGTGATGAAAAGGGAGTGTGGTACTGGGCCCAACAGGACATCTCCTACATAAGGTCACTTCTCCAAGATGAGGAAATATTACCAACCTGCCTAATACATAGAAATGAACACAGAGAATTAGGCAAAATGAGGAGATAGAGGAATATGTTTCAAACGAAGGAACAAGACAAAACCCCAGGAGAAGAACTAAGCAAAGTGGAGATAAGCTATCTACCCAATAAAGAGTTCAAGGTAATGATCATATAGATGCTCACTGAATTCAGGAGAATGGATGAGCATAAATGGATGAGCACAGTGAGAATTTCAAAAAAGAGTTGAAAAATATAAAGAATCAAACAGAGCTGAAGACTATAATAACTGAAATAAAAAATACAGTAGAAGGAATCAACAGAAGATTAGATGATACAGAGGAATGAATCAGAGAACTGGAAGACAGAGTAGTGGAAATGACCCAAGCTGAAGGGAACAAAGAATTTTTAAAAAATGAGAGTTTAAGAGCTTCCCTGGTGGCGCAGTGGTTGAGAGTCCGCCTGCCGATGCAGGGGACACGGGTTCATGCCCCGGTCCGGAAAGATCCCACATGCCGCGGAGTGGCTAGGCCCGTGAGCCATGGCCACTGAGCCTGTGCATCCGGAACCTGTGCTCTGCAACAGGAGAGGCCACAACAGTGAGAGGCCCACATACCGCAAAAAAAAAAAAAAAAAAGAGAGAGAGTTTAAGAGGCCTCTGAGACAAAATCAAGTGTACTATCATTCACATCTAAATACATAAAGCAAATATGAACAAACATAAAGGGAGAAATTGACAGTAAAACAATAATATTAAGAGACTTTAACACCCCAATTACATCAAAGGATAGATCATTCAGACAGAAAATCAATAAGGAAACACTGGCCTTGAGTGACACATTAGACCATATAGACTTGATGGATATATGTAGAACATTCCATCCAAAAGCAACAAAATATGCATTCTTTTCAAATGCACATGGAACATTCTCCAAGACAGATCACAGGTTACACCAAAAAACAAGTCAATAAATATAAAAAGATTTAAATGATATCCAACATCTTTTCTGACCACAACAGCATGAAAGTAGAAATGAAGTACAAGAAAAAAAACCCTGCAAAAACCAGAAACATGTGGAAGCTAAACAATATGCTACTAAACAATCAATGGGTCACTGAATAAATGAAAAAAGGAAATAAAAAAATACCTGGGGACAAATGAAAATGGAAACACAATGATCCAAACCTAATGGAACACTGCAAAAGTAGTTCTAAGAGGGAATTTTATAGTGATACAAGCATACCTCAGGAAACAAGAAAAATCTCAAAGAAACAACCTAACCTTACATGTAAAGCAGCTAGAGAAAGAAAAACAAATAAAACTCAAAGTTACTAGAAAGAAAGAAATAATACAGATCAGAGCAGAAATAAATTAAATAGAGACTAAAAAACCCAAGAAAAGATCAATGAAACTAAGAGCTGGTTCTTTGAAAAGACAAATAAAATTGATAAGCCTATAGCCAGATTCATCAAGAAAAAAAGAAAAAGGGCCCAAATAAAATTAAAAAATGAAAGAGAAGTTAAAACCAACACTGTAGAAATACGAAGGATCATAAGAGATTACTATGAACAATTACATGCCAGTAAAATGGACAGTCTAGAAGAAATGGATAAATTCCTATAACTGTGCAATCTCCCAGAACTGAATCAGGAAGAAATAGAAAATATGAAGAGACCAATTACCAGTAATGACACTGAATCAGTAAAAAACAAAAAAGTCCCAACAAAGAGAAGTCTGGGACCAGATCACTTAATGGGTCAAGTCTAACAAATATTTAAAGAAGAGTTAAAACGTATCCTTCTCAAACTATTCCAAAAAATTAAAGAGGAAAGAGTACTTCTGAACTCAAACTATGAGTCCAGCATCACCCTTTGTCTGATACCAAAATGAGACAAAGAGACCATTAAAAAGAAAATTATAGGCCAATATCACTGACAAACATAGATGGAAAAATCCTCAACAAAATGTTAGCAAACTGAATTCAATAATAGTTAAAAGGATCATACACCATGATCAGGTGAGATTTATCCCAGGGATACAAGGATGGTTCACTATCTGTAAATAAATCAATGTGATACACTACATTAAAAATTGAAGAATAAAAACATATGATCATATCAATAGATGCAGAAAAAGCTTTTGACAAAATTCAACATCCATTTATGATAAAAAATCTCAACAAAGTGGGCATAGAGGGAACATACTTCAACATAATAAGGACCACATATGACAAACCTACAGCCAACATCATTTTCAATTGTGAAAAACTGAAAGTATTTCCTCTAAGACCAGGAACAAGCCAAGGATGCCCACTCTCACCACTTTTATTTGATATGTATTTGATATATTCCAATAAAATATATATTTTATTGGAAGTCCTAGCTACAGCTGTTAGACAAGAAAGCAAAAGAAAAGTAATCAACATTTGGGAAGGAAGAAATAAAATTGTTACCCTTTGCAGGTGACATATATAGAAAATCCTAAACATGCCATGATAAAACTATTAGAACTAATAACTGAAATCAGTAAACTTGCAGGGTACAAAATCAATATACAGCAATCTGTTGCATTTCTATACACTAACAATGAACTATCAGAAATAAATTAAGAAAAACAATCCTATTTACAACTGTATCAAAAAGAATAAAATATTGATACCTAGGACTATATCTAACCAACGAGGTAAAAGACACGTACTCAGAAAACTATAAGATGTTGATGAAAGAAATTTAAGATGACACAAATGGAAAGATATTCCATGTTCATGTATTGGAAGAATATTGTCAAAATGACCATACTCCCCAAGGCAATCTACAGATTTGATGCAAGCCCTATCAAAATTCCAATGGCATTTTTCACAGAATTAGAACAAATAATTCTAAAATTTGTATAGAAACCTAAAAGACCCCAAATAGCCAAAATAATTTTGAGACAAAAAGAACAAAGCTGGAGGTATCATCCTCCCCCCCTTCAAACTATACTACAAAGCTACAGTCATCAAAAACAGTATGGTACTGGTACAAAAAACAGACACAGGTATTATGGAAGGGAATAGAAAGCCCAAAGATAAACTCAGTCTTATATATGGTCAATTAATCTACAACAAAGGAGGCAAGGATATACAATGGGGAAAAGACAGCCTCTTCAATATATGATGTTAGAAAACTGGACAGCTATATGCAAAAGAATCAGCTGGATTACTTTCTCACACCATATACAAAAATCAACTCAAAATGTATTAAGAATTTAAATATAAGAACTGAAACCATAAAACTCCTGTAAGAAAACATAGACATTGAGCAATTTGATATTGGTCTCAGCAATAGTTTTTTGGATATAGTCTCCTCAGACAAGGGAAACAAAAGCAGAAATTAACAAATTGGAATACCTCAAACTAACAAGCTTATACACAGTGAAGGAATCTATCAACAATACCAAAGGCAGCTTACTGAATGGGAGAAGATATTTGCAAACCGTATATCTGATAAGGGGTTAATATCCTAGATATACAAAGAACTCATGTAACTCAACATCAAAAAAAAAAGGAAAAAACAACCCAATTAAAAAATGGACAAAGGACCTGAATAGACATTTTTTGAAAGACATACAGATGGCCAACAGACACATGGATAGATGCTCAACATCACTAATCATCAGAGAAATGCAAATCAAAACCACAGTGAGGTATCACCTCACACCTGTCAGAATAGCTATTAACAAAAAGACAACAAATACGTGTTGGAGAGGATGTGGAGAAAGGAGAACCCTTGTGCACTGTTGGTGGGAATGTAAATTGGTACAGCCACTATAGAAAACATCATGGAGATTCATCAAAAACTTTAAAAAAATAAATGTTTGTTGTCATAAGCCCCTAAGTATTTGGGGTTATTTGTTATGTTGCAATACCAAACACAAACAGTAGAACAATAAAAAGGAACAAAGTGATTCAGGCAATAATATGGATGAAACCAGGCACAAAAGAATATGTACAATATGATTCCATTTATACAATATTCCTGAGAAGGTAAAACCTATCTATAGTAATAGAAATCAGTTTATTTGTTTCCTGGAATAAAGTTTATTGGGGTACTAACTGCAAAGTGGCATGACTTTCTGAGGTAATGGAAATGTTCTATATCTTAAATGTGGTAGTGATTATGTGGGAGTATACACTTTTCAGTACTCACCACTCATTAGAAATGTATTCTTCATATGTGTACAGTTTAATGTCTGTAAATTATATCTCTAACAGTTGTTAGATAAGTGATCAAAACAAAATCAACACAAGGTGAACCTGACGCTTCTGCGAAACAAGGAAATCAATTTGGACAGTGAAAGGCTATACAGGAGCCCCTCAATTGTCATAATTTTGTAGCAGTTTTATCCTAGATGGACATTGCCTGCAGATTGAGTGAAAACCACAGTGATATTTTCAATAATTGCATGCAATTGTAGAACAAAGAAATGCAGGACTAGTTATATAAACTGGGAAATCACTGAGTCAATTCGCGTGGTAGAATTCTTAACAACCCTGATCTTGTTTATTATGAGGTCATTAGGAGACCCTGAAACCTCACTATCACTACCCTGTTATCATGTTATGATTCTTGAAACTCACGTAAAAAAAGAAAGCTTGTAAGTTTTAAAGCATTTTTATTATAAAATATAACCTAGAAACATTTAAAATGTATAGGGCAGTGAAATATTGTGAGGTGAACACTCCTATAACCATAATTCAGATCAATAAATAGAACTTTTTCAGCTACCCCAGAAACCTCCATTAATGTATGGCTTTTTCCTCCATCTCTTTCTTTTCTTTACAAATTATCTGTGGAAGAACTTGGGCTGTTTCACTTGTAGGGTTTCTCACAGTCTGGATTTTGCTAACTACCTACTTCTGGTTCAATCTGATCCTCTTTCCTCTAATCCTGCAAATTTGCAGCTATATCTAGGAGATTAAAATATTAACTCCAACAGTTTTCCCTTACCCAGTTGATATCATTTTGTGACTACAGGTCTATGGGGGCCAAATTGACTTTTAGGTCTTCTGCTGATATTTTATAGTCATCTTTGAATGAGATCGTGTGCCTTTAACATTAATTAACCCAACCTACCATATTAACTTGTCTAGTCACTCTGTCTTGAAATTTCAGAGCCTTGTCTGACTCTCACCCCCTTTGATAGCCAGTAAGCCTTCATCATTCTTTATTGTGACAGCTGAACTTATTATGCTGGTTTAGGCCCTTTTGAGCTTGCATCTGAACTGTTATGGCACACTCTTCTCTGGTGTTCTTCCCTCCATTCTCTCTCTCTCTCCTTTTGAGAGGTTTAAGTAAGGTGTCCAAGGTTACATGGCTGGTTAGTGTTGAGTCTGGGAACCAAAACAGGTTTTAGAATGAAGACTGTCTCAATATAACCCTATGTCCTCTCCCATATTCTCCATTCAATTTCTTCTCTTTGTTCACGGTTGAGTCAATAGGTATTTTGGGGACCTCCTCAGATGCCCAAGCCCTGCCCTGTGTGCTCTGAATGATAAGGGCTAGGTCTCAGAGGAGGGTACTATGCTGGTGAAAGATATACTCTCTCTGGGTAGGCCAAATACCCCTACATATGAGGCCATTTGGAGAAAGCTAAAGGAAAGGGTGAACTGTCAGGCCAATAGGGGCTTGGAGATAACAATGGCCAGGTTGGCTCAAAATAGAGAAAGCCTGGAGGAGGAAAAGGAACTTTACCTGGGCCTTAGAACGTGGGCACAACCTAGAAGTAGGGTGGGAAAGAGGAGACCTATCTGACTGAAGCCAGGCCCACTACACTTATCACTAATTACTCTGGCCTGTTTCATGCTGCCTTGTGAGTACAAGTCTACTTAGTCCTCCTTTGGAGGCACTTAAGTCTATTGATGGTGCATATGGTCTCAAAGTGGGTTCAGTGCAAGCTCTTTATGACACAAAATCAGGAAGTCTGTACTCTACACTCCCCCAAGGGCTTTCTCGCTTATTTCCAGGTAATGGAATATGAATTTCTCCACCTTTCTGTATAGAACTCAGGCATTTACATTTAAAATATGGGTGCCCCTTGAGCCCACAAATTCATTCCTAGGTATCCATGCTAAGGAAATAATCAGTGGTGTTCACAAAAATTTAACTATGACAAAGTTATAGTAAATATGGATGATCAGGGTCTTTGTACACCACACGGCTATTCACCCAGTTGATTTTTCTTAGACATAGAGAAAACTTTGTTTTGCACTAAATGGAATTTTGTGTGGATGTAGTATCTCAGATTATCAACTTTACCAAAGTTTGGGTGATGATTGTTAACTTTATTGCCATCACTTATTTTACCCAAGACTGCTAATTGCCCCCAGTGACAATTTTCCCTATCTTCCTCTAAGTAACAGGATTTCCTTTCCCAATGTTTTAGAAGAACTCTTGATCACTCAACAAGAAATTAACATTCCCTAGCCTCCTTTGTAGCCAAGTATAGTATGTCTTTTGTTCAAGTTCTTTGCAATAGAATATGAGCAGATGTGGAACGTGCAACTTCTGTATCAATTTTTAAAAGGGAATTGTTTGCCTACTACTTTCTCTTTCCTGCTTCCTGTGCCCTAGAACTCAGACAAAGTATAAGGACAACACTCTAGGAGATAGCAGAGCAACAGAATAGAAGGCACCTGACCTCATACAGCGGACAAATTCACCTGCCCAAAAGTCCCTTCCTATCTCTGGACTATTCTGTATGAGAGAAATACACTTCCCACTTGTCTGAATCATTTTATTCTTGGGGTCTCTATTACAGTGGCTTATCCTGTATCCCAAACAAACTGTGAAGGGAGTGATAGATTGTCCATGTGAAAAGATTTCTCCATATCACTTTTTTCTGAATCATGGAAAAATGAAGTTAAAATGAATTCATGATATATATTGCGCATATTTCCTAGTTTATTTGCTATGTTTGTTTCTGGTGGTTTTACGTACAGAAATTGCTTGTTTTAATATTGATTGTATAAGAATATTCAGAAATAAGGATTGATTATATTTTATCTATTACATTCTATGTTTATATGTATACATATGCATATAGATATATATTACAATCCCATTGAGCATATTGTTTCTAATCTACTTTTCTATTATTTAAAGTGTAAATCATGAAAGGTATTCTTTATCATTAAATACACTTTTACAGTGTACTTTTACTACTTAACAGAACTCAATTATGTGGATAGGCAATAACGTGTTTAAGCCCAATAATCTATATTTGTATATTTTTTTCTTCTATTGTTCTGCTTTATTTGTTTTACTACAAAGAACATCTTTATGTGCAAATCTTTCCACACATGTATGATTTTTTTCTGTAGAACAGAATGCAAAAAATGAAATGACTATATCAAACAATATGAACATTTCTTTTAACAATTCCTGTCAAATAGCTCTCCAGAAAGAATGAACCAAATTACAGATAAACAACAAGGTCCTACTGTAAAGCACAGGGAGCTAAACTCAATATCCTGTGATAAATGACAATAGAAAAGAATATGAAAAAAATGTATATATGTATAACTGAATCACTTTACAGTAGAAATTAATACAACATTGTAAATCAACTACTTCAATAAAATAAAATTTTTAAAAAAGAATGTATCAAATTATATACCCACCAATAATGTGATAATTTTTTTTTTAGTTTAACAGTTTACTATGAGAGGAATGATGTAAGTTTGTTTGGCATTTAGGGGATATTTTACTAGAAATAAAATACATATGTAAAAGTGCCCAAATCATAAAGATGTAGCTCAATAAACTTTTACAAGTTAAAACCATTTAACGAACACTCAAAACAAAAAACCCAGAACATTAACAACACTGTAGAAATTCCATTCCAGTCATTTACCCAAGACTGCCACCCTGAATTCTAGCATCATAGATAGTTACGATGGTTATGCCTATGTTTAAATACATACAAACTCATATACATTATTCTTTTTCACTCTGGCTTCTTTAACTCAATATTATGTTTGTGAGATCCATTTATATTATGTGTAGTTGTAATTTGTACATTTTTTAACATCTTTATTGGAATATAATCGCTTTACATTGTTGTGTTAGTTGCTGCTGTATTACAGAGTGAATCAGATATATGTATACATATATCCTCATATCCACTCGCGCTTGCGTCTCCCTCCCACCCTCCCTATCCCACCCCTCTAGGTGGTCACAAAGCACCGAGCTGATCTCCCTGTGTTATGCGGCTGCTTCCCTTTAGCTACCTATTTTACATTTGGTAGTGTATATATGTCAGTGCCACTCTCTCACTTCATCCCAGCTTACACGTCCCCCTCCCCGTGTCCTCAAGTCCATTCTTTATGCCTGCGTCTTTATTCCTGTCCTGCCCCTAGGTTCTTCAGAACCATTTTGTTTTTTTAGATTCCATATATATGTGTTAGCATATGGTGTTTGTTTTTCTCTTTCTGACTTACTTCACTCTGTAGGACAGACTCTAGGTCCATCCACCTCACTACAAATAACTCAATTTTGTTTCTTTTTATGTCTGAGTAATATTCCATTGTATATATGTGCCACATCTTCTTTATCCATTCATCTGTCGATGGACACTTAGGTTGCTTCCATGTCCTGGCTATTGTAAATAGACCTGCAATGAACATTGTGGCACGTGACTGTTTTTGACTTATGGTTTTCTCAGGGTATATGCCCAGTAGTGGGATTGCTGGGTCACATGGTAGTTATATTTTTAGTTTTTTAAGGAACCTCCATAGTGTTCTCCATAGTGGCTCTATCAATTTACATTCCCACCAACAGTGGAAGAGGGTTCCCTTTCCTCCACAGCCTTTCCAGCATTTATTGTTTGTAGATATTTTGATGATGGCTGTTCTGACTGGTGTGAGGTGATACCTCACTGTAGTTTTGATTTGCATTTCTCTAACGATTAGTGATGTTGAGCATCCTTTCATGTGTTTGTTGGCAATCTGTATATCTTCTTTGGAGAAATGTTGATTTAGGTCTTCTGCCCATTTTTGGATTGGGTTGTTTCTTTCTTTGATATTGAGCTGCATGAGCTGCTTGGTAATTTTGGAGATTAATCCTTTGTCAGTTGCTTCGTTTGCAAACATTTTCTCCCATTCTGAGTGTTGTCTTTTCATCTTGTTTATACTTTCCTTTGCAGTGCAAAAGCTGTTAAGTTTCATTAGGTCCCATTTGTTTATTTTTGGTTTTTTTCCATTTCTCTAGGAGGTGGGTCAAAAAGGATCTTGCTGTGATTTATGTGATATTGTTCTGCCTATGCTTTCCTCTAAGAGTTTTATAGTGTCTGGCCTTACATTTAGGTCTTTAATCCATTTTGAGTTTATTTTTGTGTATGGTGTTAGGGAGTGTTCTAATTTCATTCTTTTACACGTAGCTGTTCAGATTTCCCAGCAGAACTTATTGAAGAGGCTGTCTTTTCTCCACTGTATATTCTTGCCTCCTTTATCAAAAATAAGGTGACTATATGTGTGTGGGTTTATCTCTGGGCTTTCTCTCCTATTCCATTGATCTATATTTCTATTTTCATGCTACTACCATAGTGTCTTGATTACTATAGCTTTGTAGTATAGTCTGAAGTCTGGAAGCCTGATTCCTCCAGCTTCGTTTTTCTTTCTCAAAATTGCTTTGGCTATTCGGGATCCTTTGTGTTTCCATACAAATTGTGAAATGTTTTTTTCTAGTTCTGTGGAAAATGCTAGTGGTAGTTTGATAGGGATTGCATTGAATCTGTAGATTGCTTTGGGTAGTAGAGTCATTTTAACAGTGTTGATTCTTCCAATCCAAGAAAATGGTATATCTCTCCATCTGCTTGTATCATCTTTAATTTCTTTCATCAGTGTCTTATATTTTTCTGCATCCAGGTCTTTTGTCACCTTAGGTAGGTTTATTCCTAGGTATTTTATTCTTTTCATTGCAATGGTAAACGGGAGTGTTTCCTTAATTTCTCTCTCAGATTTTTCATTGTTAGTGTATAGGAAAGCAAGAGATTTCTGTGCATAAATTTTGTATCCTGCTACTTTACCAAATTCATTGATTAGCTCTAGTAGTTTTGTGGTGGCATCTTTAGGATTTTCTATGTATAGCAGCATGTCATCCGCAGACAGTGACAGTTTTACTTCTTATTTTCCAATTTGTATTCCTTTTATTTGGTTTTCTTCTCTGATTGCTGTGGCTAAAACTTCCAAAACTATGTTCAATAATAGTGGTGAGAGTGGGCACCCTTGTCTTCTTCCTGATCTTAGTGGAAATGGTTTCAGTTTTTCACCATTCAGAATGATGTTGGCTGTGGATTTATCATATATGGCTTTTATTGTGTTGAGGTAGGTTCCCTTGATGCCCACTTTCTGGAGAGTTTTTATCATAAATTGGCATTGAATTTTGTTGAAAGCTTTTTCTGCATCTATTGAGATTATCTTATTGTTTTTCTCCTTCAATTTGTTAATATGGTGTATCACATTGATTGGTTTGTGTATATTGAAGAATCCTTGCATTCCTGGGATAAACCCCACTTGACCATGCTGTATGATCCTTTTAATGTGCTGCTGGATTCTGTTTGCTAGCATTTTCTTGAGGATTTTTGCATCTATGTTCATCAGTGATATTGGCCTGTAGTTTTCTTTTTTGGGGGACATCTTTGTCTGGGTTTGGTATCAGGGTGATGGTGGCCTTGTAGAATGTGTTTGGGAGTGTTCCCCCCTCTGCTATATTTTGGAAGATTTTGAGAAGGATAGGTGTTAGCTCTTCTCTAAATGTTTGCTAGAATTTGCTGTTGAATCCATCTGGTATTGGGCTGTTGTTTATTTGAAGATTTTTAATCACAGTTTCAATTTCAGTGCTTGTGATTGGTCTGTTTATAGTTTCTGTTTCTTCCTGATTCAGTCTTGGCAGGTTGTGCATTTCTAAGAATTTGTCCATTTCTTCCAGATTGTCCATTTTATTGGCATAGAATTGCTTGTAGTAATCTCTCATAATATTTTGTATTTCTGCAGTGTCAGTTGTTACTTCTCCTTTTTCATTTCTAATTGTATTGATTTGAGTCTTCTCCCTTTTTTTCTCAATGTGCCTGGCTAATGGTTTATCAATTTTGTTTATCTTCTCAAAGAACCAGCTTTTAGTTTTATTGATCTTTGCTATCGTTTCCTACATTTCTTTTTCATTTATTTCTGATCTAATATTTATGATTTCTTTCCTTCTGCTAACTTTGGAGGGTTTTTTTTGTTCTTCTTTCTCTAATTGCTTTAGGTGTAAGGTTAGGCTGTTTATTTGAGATTTTTCTTGTTTTTTGAGGTAGGATTGTATTGCTATAAACTTCCCTCTTAGAACTGCTTTTGCTGCATCCCATAGGTTGTGCATCATCGTGTTTTCTTTATCATTTGTCTCTAGCTATTTTTTGATTTCCTCTTTGATTTCTTCAGTGAAGCTTTGGTTGTTTAGTAGTGTATTGTTTACCCTCCATGTGTTTGTACTTTTTACAGTTTTTTTCCTGTAATTGATATCTAGTCTCATAGTGTTGTCATCGGAAAAGATACTTGATACAATTTCAATCTTCTTAAATTTCCAAGGCTTGATTTGTGACCCAAGATATGATCTATCCTGGAGAATGTTCCATGAGCACTTGAGAAGAATGTGTATTCTGTTGTTTTGGATGGAATGTCCTATAAATATCTATTAAGTCTACCTTGTTTAATGTATCATTTAAAGCTTGTGTTTCCTTATTTATTTTCATTTTGGTTATCTTTCCATTGGTGAAAGTAGGGTGTTAAAGTCCCCTAATATTACTGTGTTACTGTCGATTTCCCCTTTTATGGTGTTAGCATTTTCCTTATGTTTTGAGGTGCTCCTATGTTGGGTGTGTAAATATTTACAATTGTTATATCTTCTTTGTGGATTGATCCCTTGATCATTATGTAGTGTCCTTCCTTATCTCTTGTAATAGTCTTTATTTTAAAGTCAATTTTGTCTGATATGAGAATTGCTACTCCAGCTTTCTTTAGATTTCCATTTGCATGGAATATATTTCCATCCCCTCACTTTCAGTCTATATGTGTCCCTAAGTCTGAAGTGGGTCTCTTATTGACAGCATACATATGGGTCTTGTTTTTGTATCCATTCAGCCAGTGTATGCCTTTCATTTGGAGCATTTAATCCATTTACATTTAAGGTAATTATCAATATGTATGTTTCTAGTATCATTTTCTTAATTGTTCTGGGCTTGTTATTGTAGGTCTTTTCCTTCTCTTGTGTTTCCTGCCTAGAGAAATTCCTTTAGCATTTGTTGTAAAGCTGGTTTGGTGGTGCTGAATTCTCTAAGTTTTTGCTTGTCTCTAAAGGTTTTAAATTCTCCGTCAAATCTGAATGAGATCCTTGCTGGGTGGAGTAATCTTGGTTGGAGGATTTTCCCTTTCATCACTTTAAATATGTCCTGCCACTCCCTTCTGGCTTGCAGAGTTTCTGCTGAAAGATCAGCTGTTAACCTTATGGGGATTCCCTTTTATGTTATTTGTTGTTTTTCCCTTGCTGCTTTTAATATTTTTTTTCTTTATATGTAATTTTTGATAGTTTGATTAATATGTGTCTTGGTGTGTTTCTCCTTGGATTTATCTTGTATGGGACTCTTTGCAATTCCTGGAATTGATTGATTATTTCCCTTCCCATATTAGGGAAATTTTCAACTATAATCTCTTCAAATATTTTCTCAGACCCTTTCTTTTTCCTTTCTTTTTCTGGGACCCCTATAATTAGAATGTTGGTGCATTTAATGTTGTCCCAGAGGTCTCTGAGACTGTTCTCAATTCTTTTCGTTCTTTTTTCTTTATTCTGCTCTGTGGTAGTTATTTCCACTATTTTATCTTCCAGGTCACTTAACCAATCTTATGCCTCAGTAATTCTGCTATTGATTCCTTTTAGAGAATTTTTAATATCATTTATTGTGTTGTTCATCATTGTTTATTTGCTCTTTAGTTCTTCTAGGTCCTTCTTAAACCTTTCTTGTATTTTCTCCATTCTTTTTCCAAGATTTTGGATCATCTTTACTATCATTACTCTGAATTCTTTTTCAGGTAGACTGCTTATTTCCTCTTCATTTGTTTGGTCTGGTGGGTTTTTTACCTTGCTCCTTTATCTGCTGTGTGTTTCTCTGTCTTCTCATGTTGCTTAACTTACTCTGTTTGGGGTATCCTTTTCGCAGGCTGCATGTTCATAGCTCCTGTTGCTTTTGGAGTCTACCCCTAGTGACTAAGGTTGGTTCAGTGGGTTGTGTCAGCTTCCTGGTGGAGTGGACTGGTGCCTGTGTTCTGGTGGATGAGGCTGGATTTTGTCTTTCTGGTGGGCAGGACCGAGTCTGGTGGTGTGTTTTGGGGTGTTTGTGAACTTAGTATGATTTCAGCCCACATCTATGCTAATGGTTGGGGTTGTGTTCCTGTCTTGCTAATTGTTTGGCATGGAGTATCAGCACTGGAGCTTGCTGGTTGTTGAGTGGAGCTGGGTCTTAGTGTTGAGATGGAGATCTCTGGGAGAGCTCTCACCGAATGATATTATATGGGGCCAGGAGGTCTCTGGTGGAGCACTCAGCTCTCCCACCTCAGATGCTCAGGCCTGACACATGGCTGGAGCACCAAATCCCTGTCAGCCACACAGTCAGGGATGTGGAGAGTTTCTTGACTTTTGGGGAGTCTGAGGTCTTCTGCCAGCCTTCAGTAGGTGTTCTGTAGGTGTTGTTACACATGTAGATGTATTTTTGATGTATTTGTGGGGAGGAAGGTGATCTCCATGTCTTATTCCCCTCCCATCTTGAAGGTCCTCTAATTTGTACATTTTTATTGCTGAATAATACACTGTGTTAATACACAATTAACCTGTACATTTTCCTGATGAAGAACATTTGGGTACTTGGTAATATTGGGCAGTTTATAAAGTGCTATTATGAACATAGGTGTAAATGTTGTTTGGTAAACCAATGCAGACATTTTTATTATGGGTGAATCTAGAGTGAGAGTGCTGGGTCATAGAGTATACATATGTTTAATTTTATATATTCTTCCAAATAGTTTTCCAAAGTGATAGTACCAGTTCTAATTATACTTGTAAAACACTTGATATTTTCTGTCTTTATTATTTTAGACATTCTGGGTGGTGTTTAGTGGTATCACATTTTGGTTTCAATTTGCATTTCTCTGCACACTAATGAAGATGAGCATATTTTCACAAATTTACTAGACATTTGGATATTCAGTTTTTTGAGTTGCTGTTTTAAAGTGTTTGCCCAGTTTTCTATTGGATTGTCTTTTTCTTATTCATTTTTGAGAGTTCTTTATACATTATAGATACAGATCATTTCTCAGATATATGTGTTTGAAAAATCTTCTCCTAGTTTATGGCTTGCTTCCTTATTCTTTTGATATGTCTTTTGATGAATAGAAGTTTGTGATATTAATAAAGTACAATTTATAATCTTTTTTATCCTTTGTAATTAGTTCTTTTTGTGCCTTCTTAAGAACACTGCCTACTCCAAAGTCATGAAGATGACTTCCTGTGCATTTTGCATTAGAATGACATTTTTACCTTTCCCATTTAGATCTGAAATCCTCTGGGAATTTATTTTTGTGTGTTACTTAGGTGGAGTTAACAAATATTCTTCACCCATGGATATTCGTTTGAACTGCTATGAGTTTTTTTTTTTAAATCCTTTCTACACTGCACTGTCATCTTTGCCATAAATCAAGCGACAGTATGTGTAGGTATGTTTCACAGGTCCATCCATACGTGTGTGTCTGTGTCTGTGTGTATACACATATATGTTAATATTTGAGACAGTGTCATACTATTTATTCACTATAGCATTGTATTAAGTTTGGTATCTAGTATGGAAATCTTGGAGCTCTCTTCTTCAAAGTTGTCTTGGCTATATTTGGCTCTTTCTTTGCATTTTCATATACGTAGTTGGAATCTGCTTGCCAACAGAAAAATAACCTGCTGGGATTTTTATATGGATTGCATTGAATTTATATATCAATTTGGGAATAATTGACAACTTGAAAATATTGAGTCTTTCAATCCATATTTCTATACTTATTTAGGTCTTCTTTAATGTTTCTCAGAATTATTTTATAATTTTCAGTGTAGAGGTCTTATAAGTATTTAATTAGGTTTATTCCTAGATAATTTGATTTTTAATTTCCTTTACTGGGGTATAATTTACATACAATAAGATACATACATTTTAACTATACAGTTCAATGATTTCAACAAATGCATTTTCCAGTGGAGTTACTACTCTGTCAAGATAGAGAACATTTCCCTCAGCTAAGAAAGTTCTGTTTTGCCCCTTTTACAGTCAGAAAAATCACAACCTTCAAGCCAGGCAAACATTGATTTGATTAAATTTATATCAATATAATTTAGCTTTGCCTCTATATAAATGGAATCATGCAGAATGTACTCTTTTGTGTCTGGTATCTTTCC
>NW_006769341.1:122851-140672 GCF_000442215.2 Lipotes vexillifer
TTTCCCTAAGTATAATATTTTTTGAGAGGCATCTCTGTTATTGCTTGTACCAGTAGTTTGCCTCTTTCTATTGCTTAGTAGTATTCTAATTCATGAAAACATCAAATTTGTTTCTCTATTCATTTCTTGATGGACATTTGGATTGTATCTACTTAGGGCCTATCATAAATGAAAGTGCTATGAACATTCCTGTGCAAATCTTTTTGAGGAAATGTTTTAAATTCTGTTTGGGAAAATTCCTAAGAGTGGAATTTCTGGGTCATATGGTAAGTGTAAGTTTAACTTTTCAAGAAACTGTTGAAATCTTTCAAGGTGGGTGAACTTCTTACCAGCAATGAATGAGAGTCCCAGTTGTTCTGTATCCTCAAAAATACTTAGGATTGGGGACTTCTCTGGTGGTCCAGTGGTTAAGACTTCACCCTCCAATGCAGGGGATGCGAACTAAGATCCCACATGCCTTATGGCCAAAAAACCCAAAATATAAAACAGAAGCAACTTTGTAACAAATTCAATAAAGACTTTAAAAAAAAAGTGGTGACATAAAAACATGGATAAGAGACTACTATTTAAAAAAATACTTAGGGTTGTCTGACTTTTAAATATTAGCTACTCTGATGAGTGTGCAGTGATATTTAATTCTGGGTTTTGTTTTGTCTTGTTTTTTACATTTTCCTGATGATTAATGAGATTGAGGATCTTTCCATGAGCTCATTGGTAATTTGCATATGTACTTCTGTGAAATTTTTGTTCATTTTGATCATTTTTGGTTTTTAGTTTTCTTTTTAATGTTTTTCATATATTAGTCCTTTTGATCATTTTTAATTGCATTGTTTGCCTTCTTATTTTGAAATTTAAGAGTTCTTTATATATCTTCTGAATACAAACCTTTTGTTGGTTACACATAAGTATTTGCTCCCAGCTTCCCACTTCATTTTCTTAACCATATCTTTCAAAGAGCAGACTTTATTTTTTTGATAAGCCCAATGTCTGTACATGCCACTACTACACTACCTTTACTACTACATCATAAGTCTGGAACTCAGATAATGCAATTTTCCAGATTTGTGGTTTTCTTTTCAAAATTATTTTGTCTATTCTAGGCACTTTGCATTTCCATAGAAATTTGGGGTTAAGTTTATCAGTTTACATGAAGTTGCCTGCTGCAAGTTTTATTTTGACTGCACTGAATTTATGGATCAATTTGGAGAGAATTAGTATCTTAACAGTACTGAATTTCTTGACCCAGGATCATGGTTTACCTTCACATTTATTCTGATCTTTAGCTTCTTTCAGCAGTCTTTTGTAGTTTTCAATGTATAAGTTTTCTACATGTTTTCTTAAATTTATCCCTAAGTATTTCACGTTTTTGGAACCTATCATACATTTCATACACACACAAAAAATTTCAATTTCCAATGGTTCATTGCTAGCATACAGGAACACAACTGAGTTTTTGTATATCTATCCATAACTACAACCCTGCTAAATTAAATTCTTACTTCTACAGTAGGTTTATTGTAGATCCCTTAGGAGTCTATCAATAAATGATCATGCGATTTGCAAATGGGCATACTTATTGCCTTTTGAATCAGAAATTTGTGACGGAGTTTCTGTTGTTGTTTTAGTTCTGAAAAACAAACAAGGCTCTGCTGCACTACACACTTATTGGCTCACCTCATGGAAGGGTCTCATGTATCTAGAGGCCACTCACAAGAGGAGCCATCAGCTGCCTTGTCCTTTTCCAAATTCTAAAAACGTAGCTGCCTGTAGAGTCTATATTTATATAATGACTTCTTAGAAGAGACAGGTGGTTGGTCTTTTTTCCAACTTTAACGCTGTTTTTCAAATAAAAACGATTTACTTCCTTTTTTAAAAGTATACTGACCTTTTTGTCTAAAATAAAAGGAAAACAGAGAGGTATAAAGAATTTTTAAAAATCCTCTCTCCTGGGGTCTTTTCCGGACACATTTCTTCTATGCATTTTAGTGGAGGGAAATGGGAGAGATTGGTAGCAGAAAGCACAGCAGGTGGAAGGAGGCGTGTCCTGGGAGCAGAGGAGGGCAAAAGCAAGTCTCCAGAAGAGCACTGATAATGGCCAACGGCCCCCCGCCCCCCAGGAAGATAACTGCCCTTCCGTGGCCGTTAGAGAAAGGCCCAGGAACACACAAAGAAAGGAGAGCGTCGGGGCCCAAGCCGGTGCTTGGACAAGTGACATGGGGGGCAGGGGGAGGTGAGCACCACCGGTTCTGCGCGACCCCGCGGGGCAGAAGGGGGCGGCGCGAAAGCGTGGCGTCCCGCGGTGACGGAGGGCGCACGTGACCGTCCCACGCCAACTCGCGCTTGCCCTGCTCTAGTGTTAGACTCGGCCGTTGCTCGCTACCTTCCCGGTCCCTGCTCCCGGTGGCCCTGAGGGACTGCGGGCCGAGGTCGGCCCCCCAAGTTTAGGAGGTGCGGGGGCAGCAGGTAAGGAACCCGGAGGGCTGTCCCCAGAGGTGGCGTGAGCAAGCGGACACGGCCTATGGACCCCTCCCCGGGGATCCGGTTGCCCCGGGGCGGAGTCCGCAGCCCCCATGCCCCCTGCGGCCTGGCGTTTGGCCACAGAAAACGGCAGGCCTTCTCTGGGGGCGGGCCGCGCGTCCCTGAGGCGGCTGCCTGCTTCTCGCAACACAGCGAGCTTCTCCGACACCCCCGCCTCACCCCGCTTCTTCTCGGGGTAGAAAATGGTGGTCGGCGCGGGGGCGGCTGAGGATGGGAGCTGGGGACGCTGGGTGGAGGTGGCCTGGGGTGGGAAATGCGGGGCCGAGAAGGGGCCGAGCGTCCGGATGCAGCAGCACCCCTTCCCCCACCCTTACTCTCTGCAGGTCTGCGAGTCGAAGTGTCGCGGCTGTGCACTTGCAGCAAGAATCGGGAGGAGCAGGAGACCGCGAGGATAGGCCCAGGTCTGTGCGGGGGACAGTTGGGCTGTGGGGGGAACGTGTGGATAGCCCTAAGAAGCCCCAAATACTTCCCCCTACCCCGTCCTCCATTTTGGTGCCTGTAGAGACGTGGGCATGGATAGGCAGGGAAAATGGTGGGTTTTGGGCGAGGGATGGGGGAGAGCTTGGACTGGGGGCCCCCTAGAGGGCATAAGGAGCCTCTCAGGTGGGAAAACGAAAATTTGCAGAGCCTTTACATCCGGGGCTGAGAGGTGCTTAGTAGGGCCTCTGTCCTCGGTGCTGATCAGTCCACCCAGAAAATAGTCCCTTCTCTCTTTTGTCTCCTAGGAGCAATGGCGTCCAAAGAGGAACAAGCAGTAAAAAATCTCTACATGGAAAATGCCAACCAGGAGAATGAAAACAAGGATGAAAAGAGACAGGATGCTAATAAAGGAGAGCCTTTCGCCCTCCCTTTGGAAGCTGGTGAATATTGTGTACCTAGAGGAAATCGTAGGAGATTCCGTGTTAGGCAGCCCATCCTGCAGTATAGATGGGACATGACTCAGAGGCTTGAAGAGCCACAGGCAAGGATGAGAGAAGAGAATATGGAAAGGATTGGGGAGGAGGTGAGGCAGCTCATGGAAAAGCTGAGGGAAAAGCAGTTGAGTCATAGTCTGCGGGCAGTTAGCACTGACCCCCCTCACCATGACCATCATGATGAGTTTTGCCTTATGCCTTGAATCCTGATGTTTTCCCTGAAGTTAGTAGGGAGACACACCTGCTTCCTAAACTTACATGTTTGTGACGTACCTTTGTTGTAAACCTCTTGGTGTTACTTGTTTCTTGTGGGTCTCCTATTACCAGCTTCTAATTGAATGTTGTGTTTCTGACCCAATCTGTAAGTTTCTGTCAACAGGAGAGTTTTACCTATTGCATGGAGAGATGTTCTTTATATATTGTGATGTTAATAAAGCAGTTTAAAAAAGAATTCTCTGTTTTTTCCCTTAAAATCGTATATATTTTATATCTGAATAGACAGTCTAAGGATATATAAAGTAAAATTATCTCTTTATGGTAGAACTATGAATAATTTTTATTTTCTTATCTCTACTTTCTCGCTCTTTTTATTTTTTTACCTGCATTGGACAACTCCCAAATGATGCTGATTGGAGTACTAGATCTTCCCAACGTTTTCAGTATCACATCCACAGATAATTTCTTGTGTTATTCACAGAGACGGAAAGCCATGTTCATTGTCTATCAGATTTATCTATTTAGAACTCTCAGAGGGCATCCTCATTTTCAAGATTTGAGGTCCTGGCAACCCACACATTATATCCTCCATGTACTTTTTATTTCCTTTGGCCGCACCGCCCGGCTTGTGGGATCTTAGTTCCCAGACCAGGGATTGAACCCGGGCCACAGCAGTGAGAGCTCCAAGTCCTCACCACTGGACTGCCAGGGCACTCCCTCTATTTTCTCATTTTTCAAAACAACACATACTACTTAATGAAAGAGCTTGACAACCTGATAAAGCAGTGTGAGCACTTACTAAGCACTTGTCACAGAATCTAGGTTTTAGCTTACCTTGGTCTCTTATTTAGAAGTATAAACCTAATAATGATGAGACATACCTCTTTAAAAATCATTATGTGTATCAGCAAGATGAAGATAATCACCTCCCAAGGCTTTTGTGTGCACTTGAGGCAATAAGTTTGTAAGCTTTCTTTAAGCTCATTCCCAGTGGCATGTGTATGACCCAACCCTTTAGATATTACCTTCAGCTATTTGGAGAAGTTCCCAAAGCCAGGTTTTCCCTATACTCACAAACAAGTCCAACAGGCTAAGGGGTAGGTAAGTCCATTCCTCTGTTGTGCCCCATTCACACCATCTCCACAGGTTGTTGATGTTCAGGAATCCTTAAGGTGAGAAAGTCCCACTATGTCTCTGGAATTCCCAATGAATTGAATCTTCACTCTTCCATAAACTGTGGAAGCTAAACTCCCCATTTAGCTTCATGGAAAGACCTTGCCTGTCTGGGTCTTTCTAAGGTGTAGTTCCTTCCCAAGAAACCTCCATAATTCATGAGACTATACAAGATGTGTGAGGGAACAGCTCACTTAAAATTTGAGACAGTGCCTCCTCACACCACCCCCGTGAAACCTATGAATGTGAAAAGTTATCCTATATTGAGTTGGTTGCCAGGAGATCATGTCAGTGAATTCAGTGGATACCCAAATGTGGACATCTTTATGAGAAGATTGATTGGAGGACTCGGGTTTAAGTGTTCCAGTAGAACTTTGGAAAAAAAGTTGCCTTGCAGTGTGCTAAGTAGGTGAAATACATATTATACATATTATTTCTTGTGTGGAAATAAACTTAGAATTCTAGAACAGAAGTTGGCAAACCACAGGCCATGAGCCAAATCTGGCCTACTGCTTATTGTTTTGGCCAATGAGCTAAGAATAAATTTTATGTTTTTTAATGGTTGAAAAAAATCAAGAATATTTTGTGACATGTAGAAATCATATGAAATTCAAATTTTGGTGTCCATAAAGCTTAATTGGAATACAGACATGTTTATTAATTTACATATTATCTATGGCTGGTTTTGGCCTACAGTGGCAGAATTGAATAGTTGTGAAAGAAATTGTATGGCCCACCTGTAAAGCCTACATATTTATTATCTGGCCCTAACATAAAAAGTTTGGTAACCCTGCTCTAGAATATAACATCACAATAGCACTTAGGAAACCAAAGGGAAAAGTGGCTAGGCAGGTGAAAATGACATGTAACACAGCAAACCACAGACATCATGAATCAGATGCCTAATCAATTTCAAAGCCCTCCTTCCTCCAGGTGCTTGAGACACAAGGTATTACATTCATGTGAGACAGAAGTTTATAGAGAGAAAGGCTAAAGTTGAAAAGACAGGAAAATTGATGAACTGAGAAGCTTATGCCCTACCAAACTTCTCACTCTTTTTCTTATTTTATTTTTTAGCCACGCCATGTGGGATCTTAGTTCCTGACTGGGTATCAAACCTGCGCCCCCTGCAGTGGAAGTGCAGAGTCTTAACCACTGGACTGCCAGGGAAGTCTCCCAGACTTACCGCTCTTGATTACCAATATTTGCACGAGCTTCTATGGAAAACAGAAGCATTCTGGCTTTCTTGGCCTAAGGATATTCAGCATTTCCTTCATGAAAAGAAATTGGAAGCTCATATGTGAGTGAATCCATGGTATACCTTGATAGGTTAGACATGCATATGCCCAGAAAAATGTACATCTCTTCATATATAGGTAGATTCAAGGTGCCCTGTCAACCTCAGAGAACGATGAGTTTAGGATTCTAGTCTCTGGACAGAATGCTTTCTGCTAACCAGCTTCCCTTGGCTCTTAACAGAGTGTTTGGATCTGAAAGGGCATCTAAGGGAGTAGTATGTGAGTGGTCAAGTTCCATGTAAAATGCTTGGGCAAGAAACAACCAGCAGAAAGTGGTGAGTTTGTCCAGAGGACAAAACAATCATAAACATTCATATATCACAGTGCTTCAAACTACATGAAGCCAAAATTGATAGAACTACAAGGATAAACAGACAAATCCACAATTACAGTCACCTTCTCTAAAATAGTGATAGAACAAGTAGACAGAAAATCAGCAAGTACAACACTATGAACCAATTCACCTAGTTGACAATTGTAGAACTTGCCACCAACAACAATAGAATGTACATTTGTTTCACATGCACGTGGAATATTTACCAAGATTGTCCATATTCAGGACCATAAAATAAGCCTCAATAATGTTAACAGGATTCAAATCATAAAATGTATGCTATTTTGAGCACAATAGAATTAAACGAGGAGCTAATGACAGAAAGATCTCTGAAAAATCCCCAAATATTTAAATTAATATGAAATAATACAGATCTAAATAACCCAAAGAAGAAATCAAAAGGGAAATTATATTTTGAACTGAGTGAAAATGAAAATAACATAATAATTTGTGGGATGTGGCAAAAGTAGCATTCAGGAAATTTTATAGTATAAACATTTATATTTGAATAGAAGAAAGGCCTATAGTTGTTAAGTAAATGGAAATTTCGTTTAAAACACTTCCTCTGAAGAAAACTATAGGTCGAGATTGCTTTACTGGTAATTCTACCAAACATTTAAGGATGACATAACACCAATTATATGCCAAATCCTTAGAAAACTAAAGAGGGTGGAATACTTCCCAACTCATCCTACGAGGGTAGAATTACCCAGATAACTAACCAGACAATTATATTACAAGGAAAGATAACTACAAACCAATCTCCTTCATGGACATATATGCAAAAATTCTTAACAAAACTTTAGTAAAATCTAATTCAATTATATATAAAAATTACAGTACACCATCATTAAGTAAGGTTTATCCCAAGGATTCAAGGCAAGGTTAATATTTGAAAGTCATAATTCACCATATTGACATAAAAGAGAAAAAAACATATGATCATCTCAAGGGAGAATGAAAAAAACATTTGCTAAAATTTTAAAATCTCTTACTGATTAAAATACTCAGCAACCAGGTATAGAAGAGACCTTCCTCAACCTGATAAAATACATCTATGAAAAACCTACATATTGATGTGTGCCTAAAGGCTAAATGTTTTCCCCCTAAGATAAGAAACAAGGCAAAAATGGACACTTTCACAAATTAGATTCAACACTGTATTAGAAGTTTTAGCCAGTACAATAAGATAAGAAAGAGAAATAAAAGTCATACAGATTACAAAGGAAAAAAATAGAAAAATCTTTATTCATAGAAAACATGATAGTCCATGTAGAAAATCCTATGTAATATACAAAAACTGCTAGAGCTAATAAGTGAGTTTAGAAAGGTTGCAGGATAAAAGATCAGTATACAAATTTAGTTGTATTTTTAGTTTTCTGAGACTGCTGTTAACAAATAACCATAAACTTGGTGACTTTAAAAAAACTGAGAAATTTATTCTCTCACAGTTCAGTTTGGACCAGAAGTCCAAATCAAAGTGACAGTAATGCTAATTTCTCTCTGAAGGCTCTAGGGAAAAATGCTTCCTTACCTTTTCCAGCTCTGGTGGCCCTAGGCATTCCTCGGCTTGTGGCCCATCCTAATTCAGTATGCTCTCATCTCAATTCTCAATTAACCATGTCTGCAAAGACCCTATTTTCAAATAAGGTCAAATTCTGAAGTGCTGGGTGAACATGAATTTTAAGGAAAAATATTTAGCTCTCTGCAAGTAATGAACAGCCAGAATAAAATTTAAAACATGTCATTTATAGTAATATCAGAAATATGAAGTATTTAGGGATAAATTTGACAAAAGATGTGTAAGATCTGCACATTGAAAGCTATAAAACATTCATGACATAAATCAATCACAGCAGTTTTTAATAGAAATTGACAATCTGATTCTAAAATTTACATTAAAAAATCCAAAGGACTGAGAATAGTCCAAACAACTTTGAGAAGAGAAACATTTTGGAAAACTTTCACTACCTTATTGCAAGAGTTATAATAATGGTGCCATAATCAAAACAGTGTGGTATCAGCATAAATATAGACAAATTGATCAATGGAACAGAATAGTCAAGAAATAGATTCACACATATATGCTTTTCACAAAGATTCCAAGGCAATTTGATGGTGGAATAGACACTCTTTTTGATAATTGGTGTTGGAACAACTAGTTCCAATTGAACCTTTATTAGTGATCATGATCATGATCACCATCATCATCATCATAATTAGAATAACTTTATCTCACATCGTATAAAAAGTTGAGTCAAACTGTGTCAAAGACCTAAATGTAAGGTAAAACATAAAATTTCTAGAAAAAAAATAGGAGAAACTCTTAGGGACTTTGAGTTTGTAAAAAATTTGAAATTAGAATTCAAAAAAACAAACTCTAACAGAAAACAAATCAATATATTGGACCTCATCAAAATGTATCCTTTCTCGTCAAAAGACATTTTGATTCTCAGAGATGGATAGAGACAGATTGTTAGAAATCCTAAGACCTCTCTCTACAACAATAAATAAGGACACAGGCTAAGAGAGTACAAGTGTCTTGCCATACATCTGAGAAGCTGTAGGACCATAGCCAGACCTGAGCTGGATTCAACTTTATTAAACAGCAAAAATCTGACCTGCAGACTTCCAGTTCTGGATAAGATAGAGCCACACCATCCCTTCCACACCTTTCATCTTACAACTGAAAACCCAAAGACATATCACAACAAAAAGCATAGGAAAACAGTGGAAGATAGAAAGATGAAGATGGACTGCCCAGAGATCTTGGGTTCCAAAGGAACTCAATAAAAGTTTATTAAACTTTGACCAATGGGTCAAAGAAGAAATCACAAGAGAACTTAGAAAATATCTGAGACAAATGAAAATGACACATCATACCAAAATTTATGGGAGGCAGTGAAAGCAGAGTTTAGAGGGAAACTTATAGCTACGAACACTTATATTAAAAAAGAAAAAAGATCTCACACGAAAAGCTGACTTTACATATCAAGGAAGTAGAAAAAGAACAGCAAATTAAACTTAAAGCTATTAAAAGGAATGAAATAGTAAAGATTAGAGCAGAGACAAATATAATAGATAATAGAAAAGCTATAGAGAAAAAAAAATGAAACCAAGAGTTAGTTCTTCAAAAAGATCAACAAAATTGAAAAATCTTTAGCTAGGTTGAGTAGGGAAAAAAAGAATATCTATGTACCTAAAATTAACTTACAGAGGGGACATTACTACTAGTTTTACAGATATAAAAAGATTAAAAGAGAGGACTATGAACAATTGTATGTCAACAAATTGGATAACCTGGATGAAATAGACAAATTCCTAGAAACACACAACCTACCAGGACTGAATACTGAAGAAATAAAAAATGTGAGCAGAACAATAATGAGTAAGGAGATTGAATCAATAATCAAAAAGCTCTCAACAAAGAACAGCCCAGGACAGGATGGTGTCACTGGTAAATTATACCAAATATTTAAAGAAGAACTAACACCAGTCTTTTTCAAATGCTTCCAAAAAACTTGGAACACTTCATAACTCATTCTGTCAAGCCAGCTGCATCTTAATACTAAATCCAGACAAAGACACAACAAGAAATGAAAACTACAGACTAATATCCCATATGAATATTAATTCCAAAGTACTAGCAAATGTAATTCAGCAGTGCATTATAAGGATTATACACCACGACCAAGTGGGCTTTATTCCTGGATGTTCAACATATTGTTCAACATATTAAAATATATTAATGTAATAAACCACATTAAGAGAAGGAAGGAAAAATACATGATTATCTCAATTGTTTCAGGAAAAACATTTGACAAAATTCAACACTCTTTGATGATAAAAACTCTCAACAAACTAAGCACTCAGCAAACTAAGAATAGAAGGAAACTACTTCAACATAATAAATGCTTTCTATGAAAAGCCCACAACTAACACCACACTTAGTGGTGAAAAATTGAAAGCTTTTCCTTTGAGATCAGAAATGAGAGAAGGAGGTCACCTTCATCACTTCTACTCAATATAGTACTGGAAGGCATAGCCCAAGCAATTAGGTGAGAAAAAAATCCATACTGTATTGGAAAGGAAGAAGTAAATATCTCTGTTCACAGATGACATGATCCTATAGGTTGAAAACCCTAAAGAGTCCTCAATAAAACTGTTAGAACTAAGAAATGAATTCAGCAAAGTTGCAGATAAATCAATGCATAAAAATTGGTTGTGTTTCTATACACCAACTGGGAACAAGCTAAAAAGGAAATTAAGGGAATAATTTTTTTACGATAGCATCAAAAAGAATAAAATATTTTGGTATAAATTTAAGCAAGGGTGAAAAGCACTTTTACACTGAAAAATGCAAAACACAAATAAACGGGAAGACATGTTTGTGGAATTGAAGACAGTATTGTTAAGATGTCAATACTAGTCAAAACAATTTACAGGATTCAGTGCAACCCCTATCAAAATCCCAACGATGTTTTACTCAGGTATAGGAAAATCTATTTTAAAATTCATATGAGGACTTCCCTGGTGGCGCCAATGCAGGGAACACGGGTTCGATCCCTGCTCCAGGAAGGTCCCACATGCCACAGAGCAGCTAAGCCCATGCGCCAAACTACTGAGCCTGTGCTCTTGAGCCTGTGAGCCACAATTACTGAGCCCACGTGCCACAACTACTGAAGCCCGCACGCCTAGAGCCCATGCTCCACAACAAGAGAAGCCACTGCAATGAGAAGCCAGCACACCACAACAAAGAGTAGCCCCTGCTCTCTGCAACTAGAGAAAGCCCGAGTGCAGCTACAAAGACCCAACGCAGCCAAAAATAAATTTTAAAAAATTCATATGGAATCTCAAGGGACCCTAAATAGCCAAAACAACCTTGAAATTGAAGAACAAATTTGGAGGACTCACACTTCCTGATTACAAAACTTACCATAAAGCTACAGTAATCAAACAGGGTAGTTCTGGCATAAAGACACATATAGACCAATGGAATAGAGTGCCCCAAAATAACTCTCACATATAAGTCAAGTGAATTTTGACAAGAATGCCAAGATCATTCAATGGGGAAAGACTTCACGCCAGTCACTAAGACTAGAGTCCCAGCAATGCCTATGTGCTACTTTTCCTAAGACACTGACAAATTGGACACAGTAAATTTATTGCTTTTCTCCCTTTGATTTTAGTAATTTTATTATATGTCCTGAGTTCATAATTTACTTAGCCAATGACCCTGGTTTATGTTTTACTCTCTGCCAAAAGGTGTACACCTCTATACTCTTATGCCTAAAGGGAAATATTATAGAGGTTACTACAGTACTATTAATGCCATTATAAAAATTAATGGAGATTATTGCTTTCCTCAGGGGGCAACTACCTCCTAGACCACTCCTCAACCACCTGGGAAGAGGACCTCCCACTCTCTAGCACTTTATCCTACTCCCCCACTCCAACTTTCCACCACTACCTCCTGTCTTACGTCTCTGACCATGAACACAACTACCCTTTCTCCTTGGCTATAAATACCACTAACTTTTTCTATATGTTTTACTAAACTATCAGTTCGTACACTCCAATAACATAACTACTGGACTTGTCACCAAGATCTTTTTGTCATAAAATATATAATTCATATTTATAACACTTTTCAAGTCTACCACAAATATTGTTAGAGACCCTGAAAACTTCAGATCTGTTTTCTTGGCTATCACCATATAAATAGGAAATTTGGTTATGGCTGCCCTACAAAGACTCCTCATTCTTCTATTTGTTTTCCTTCTCTTTTTTTGTTTTTTGTTTTTTGTTTTGTTTTGATTTTTTGCGGTACGCGGGCCCCTCACCGATGTGGCCTCTCCTGTTGTGGAGCACAGGCTCCGGACGCGCAGGCCCAGCAGCCATGGCCCACGGGCCCAGCCGCTCCGCGACATGTGGGAACCTCCCGGACCGGGGCACTAACCCGTGTCCCCTGCATTGGCAGGCAGACTCCCAACCACTGTGCCACCAGGGAAGCCCCTGTTTTCCTTCTCTTAATTCTCACAATAAAATGTTTTCTATGCTGTTTAGGGCAACTTATTCCCTACTCTCTGTAAATATCCTCTACTATTTGGGCCACTCAAATATCCCAAATAGTTGAACTTAAAACAGATGTCAAGATATCAACGGGGTAAACTGTAATATATATTTTTTGTAAAAATGCCTTTTATTCATTTGCGTGAGTGTTGTGCACTACCATCAAAAGAATCTTTAAATCTTATAAAGCCATAAAGAAAAATGAACTCACACCATATTAAAAAAATTAACTCAAAATGGACCCAAGACCTAAATATATGAGCCAAAACTTTAAAACTCTTAGAAGAAAACAAAGTGATAAACCTTCATGTCCTTGGATTTGGCAATGGATTCTTAGATATGACATTAAAAGCATGAACAACAAAAGAAAAACAGATACATTGCACTTCATAAAAATTTAAAAGTTTTGCGAATCACAAGACAGTATCAAGAAAGTGAAGACAATCCACATCATGGGAGAAAATATTTGGAAATCATATATTTGATAAGTATCCAGAATATATGAAGAATTCCTACAATTCAACAACAAAAAGCCCAATTAAAAATGGGAAAAGGAGTTGAATATATATTTCTCTAAAGAAGATATATAAATATCCAATAAACACATGATAAGATGCTCAATATCATTAGTCATTAGGAAAATGAAAATCAAAGACACTTCTCACCCACTAGGATTATAAAAATTAAAAATGGAAATTAACAATTGCTTTGGAGAATGTGGAGAAATTGGAACCCTCATACATTGCTGGTAGGAATGCAAAATGTTGCAGCCACTGTGGAAAACCGTTTGGCAGTTCCCCAAATAGTTAGCTATAGAATACCATATGACCCAGCAATTCCATTCCTAGGCATATACCCAGGAGAAATAAAAACATACATCCACATAAAAACTTATACACAAATATTTAAGGCAACACTATTCACACTAGCCAAAAGGTGGAAACAACCCAGATATCCATCAATGTTTGAATGGATAAACAAAATATGATATAGACATACAATGAAATATTATTCAGCCATAAAAAGGAATGAAATACTGTACATGCTACAATGTGAATGAACCTTGAAAACATTATGCTAAGTGAAAGAAGCCAGGCACAAATGGTCAAATATTGAATGATTCCATTTATATGAAATATCCAAAGTAGATAATTCCATAGAGGCAGAAGGTAGATTAGTTGTTGCTAGGTACTAGGGGAAGAGGAGAATTGGGAGTGACTGCTTAATGGGTATGGAGTTGATGAAAATGTTTTGGAACTAGACAGAGGTGATAGATTCACAACATCATGAATGTACTATATGCCACTGAGTTGTACACTTTAAAATGACTAATTGTTCTGTTAATTTCTCCTAAGAAATAGACATAGTCCTATTTGAGAAAAAGATGTATATGAAAATATATTTTCTAGGCCAGTTGACCTTCTCCCTTTTTTTAGTATTACCCCTTTGAGCATCTAATGAAAGTAATGGATCCTATCCTAGGCAAATGTACACACCCAGTAAAAATGTGTATACCCTACCCCCCCCACACACGCACACAATATTTTGAACATAACTCCAGGGGTTTCTTTAGTTAAGAATGCCTGAACCCAAGGAGTAAGTGCTCTCCCTCTAACATAGCTCAGCTGCTATTTGTCTCTTCTCCTTCCTGTCTCATTCCCAAGTAGCTCCTTCTTCTTCTGTCTTTTCTCTATCTCATAGCTTCTGCTTTTTCATGATGTCAACCTGATCATGTATCAGGGTTTCTGAGGCTCCTAGGGTACAGCTCTTCTTTTCATAAGTCTACATACTCTACTACCTTCTAAGCACATGCTACCTTGCACATTATTTCAGGTGGTCCACAGACTTCCTCAGCTGAAAACACTTGGTCTAGGTGGTCTAGGTTATGGTCAGCCTGTCAGAGTTCCTTAGACACCGGTCTAAATCTGGCTGAGAGAGCACCAGGGTGGGTGTGGACTGGCAGGCAGCAACTCTTCAGCGTGGCTAGGCTCCTCCTAGGTGCCCTGGAGGTAAAGATAATAGAGTTGAAAGACCAGCAGGCTGCATCTCCTTAGTTAGGTGGTAAGCAGTAGACAGGGTCAAGGAAGTTTCCACCTGGGCACTGGGAATAAGGGTAGACAGCAAGCAGGTCTGGAGGCTCTCGCCCCAGCAATCACTTCTACAGGCTTTATGGAAACCCTCTGCTGCAGGGGTCTAGAAAGGATCGGTTTTGGTTTCCAGTTGTCAGAACAGCATTCCCATCTCTGCCTGGAGTTGCATAATCTCTGTGGGAATTTGGGGGAGGGAGGGAAGGAGCCAAAAGCATTTATTGAAGTCACCACCTTGGTCACCTCTCCATGTATATTTTTGGGTAAGCAACAGTCAGGTGCCTGAATGCAAAGGATGAGAGGCTCTGAAAGGTGAGAAGGGGTCGGGACAGCATATTCCTCCCCTCTTGATAGGGCAGGGAAGGTCAGAGCATGTCGGCACCCCTCAGATCCTCAGCTGCCTTGCCACACAGCTAAACCTCTGAATGAAAATAGCCCTGGGCCAAATTTTCAAGACTGATATTGTGTTAGCCATCATGTTCCAGCAAGTGCACTTAACACTCAGCTATTGTTTGGGAACATTAAATACACGTATTTTCGGTAGAACATGACAGAACCAGCTATTTATGAAAACTTAAAGAATTCTTTTATAAGTAGACAATCAAATCTATTTTCTAGTAAAAATTAATACTAGGAACTTAAGTTGCTCTCACAATTTGGGGATGTTGGGTTTTTCCTCTACCTTAAACATGTTCTTTTTCCCAAATGAAAATAGCTTTATTTAACTTTTTGCTTATAAAAATAATGCACGGTGAGGGAAATAAGTTAAATAAAACTGAAAAATAATTATTTAGAAGAAAATAAAATCCCTATTTCAACTACCTGCTTCCCTACCTACCAATGCACCCTGTACCTGTTATGTGAAGGTCTGGAAGACAGGAGTGAGCACCAGTGTCAGAGTGGAGAAGTAGATGGAGGGGGTAGGTGCTTTGAGATCAAACGAGAGAAAGAAAGAAATTCCAGAGATGGATCAGTGGGGCCAGTAGCCCTGGGAGAAGACACAGCCCCTGATAAGACAGAAGAACAAATACATACCACAGGGAGAAGGGGCCCCATTTGACCTCTGGGATTAGCCACGACCAAAATGAGTGACAGGGCCTCAAGCGGTCAGGGGAGGATACTGAAGAAGGGTGAGGTGGGAGGGGGCCAGTGAAGGGAAGAAGGGGGCTGACTCCTGAGGCACTTCCTGCAGGAGGGAGAACTAGGGACCCGAGCCCACTGGTGACGTTTCCTTCATGTGATCGGGAGCCAACGCGTGCAGAAGTCCCTCTCTTTCAGGTATCAGCTCCCTATTTCCATGGAGGAAGATAGATTTCAGACTGAGGGACCAAGGGGACAACTGCCCTATAGCCCCGCAAGGTCGCAGGTCGGTACTAGCCAGAGTGGGGAAGGAGACACCTGAGGTAGGGGTAGTAACAGACAGAGGCTACACAGGATCCGGTCTGCTTTCCAGATGCCACCCTCCTCCCACCCTTATTTGTTTTGGCTCAGAAAATTGTGTGAGTGTTGGGGGAGAGGTCTGGGTACCATCTCTTATTTCCCTGGATAAGTACTGGCTTATGGCAGCAATAAATGTGAGAAGGAGGCATCTCCCTGAGATGGTCACAAATTCACTGCCTCCTGCGGACACCTGGGGTGGGGGTGGCAGAGGGCAAAGACCAGAGCAGGTCCAGGACTAGATTCTCTCTACCCCTTCCCTGATGCCCATCCATTTGGTGCAAGAGATGGAAGGCTTGGTGGGAGGAGATGGAGAGGAGCCAGAGGATAAGAATGGGTACCAGTTGGGATCTCTTAGGAGGCAGGTTATCAGGGGACATCTGACAGAGGGAAAAGGCTAGCAGAAGGGGATGGAGGGGAAATGGTCTGATCCTTCCAGGGTGGAGGGAGGAGGGCAACGCCTGTGAACCTAGGATAGGGAGGGCAGACCGCCTTGCAAAGGGACCAGGCCTACTCTTCTCCCCCTTCGTCCTTTTTGCAGGGGGGGATGTGGGGGGAGGGGAATGAGGGGGAGGGGAGCGGGAGAGATGCTACAGAGGAGGTGGACTGAAGTTCAGTCTGGAGACCAGCTCCCTAGAGGGCAGGAGTGACTCCTGAACTAGGGAGAGTTGAGAGGAGGTAACATGGACCAAAATTTTTAATGAGTTTGGAAATAATTTGTCTCTTGCATTGCAGGAAAATGTGGTCTTTTTGTGTATGTGGAAAGGGAAGGGGTGGCAGGAACGCTCTGGACATTTCTGCCATGCTCCCTGACTCTACCATCACCGTTTTCAGAATGAGTGATGGGCTCGTTCTATCTGGGTGCCCTGGGGTGAGGGTTTGGAAGGTAGAGACCTGAGCAAAGCTGGATATGCCTTCGGAACATCACTGTCCTGAACCCCACAAGGAAAACTGAGATAGAAATTTGGAAGGAAGATTGGGAAACATAGAAACACTTTGGAAATAATCTCTCTCTGCCATTTCTCAGTGGTTAAAAAAAAAAAGGAGGCTGTTAGGGAGGAGCTGTAGAGGGGGATCAGAGAAGCAAGGGAAAGGGCAAGGGTATGGCAGGAGCTGGGAAAGTATTGACAGCTAGAGTCGGAAAAGAATCAGTGCCCTCATTGCCACTCAATCACTCCTCAATCCCTCATTCACCATCTGTCTCCTGTCTCTCTACAGGTCTTCGGGTCTGTGGTTGTAGGCACCAACCCAGACAAGGAAAGGAAAGACCTGCAGTGCAGGTCAATGGAAGAGGGCAACTGCCCCAGGACCCCTGGGAGTAGGAGTGACTAAAGCCTGAGCAGTAGTTGGGGAGTTCATTACCTGCCACCCCTCCTCCAAGCCTCCCTATTCCGGTCTCAGAATACATGGCCTCTGTCAGGACCCTAAGGGAACCTGGTGCTTTATGGCTGGTGAAGACAGTGGGGAGAACAAGGAAGTGAGAGTTGGCAGGTGTGGCATCTGTGAAGTCCTTGAAGATAACAGAGTATCTCTAATATCTGAGAACTGGCCATTGTCTGGTTGTATCTGCAGTTCTACAAGTCTTACAACTGTAGACAAGGGGAAAAAGAAACTGGCCAGGTTTCTTGCGGGTCAGTCTAAGTTGGGACCACCCAGTTAAAATTGTTACCGGCATAGCCAAGGCCAGAGCAAAGTTTAGGGACAAATCTGCTCTTATACACTTGTCAGCACAGCCCACTTAAATGTAGGGAA
>NW_006769341.1:140682-146632 GCF_000442215.2 Lipotes vexillifer
CCTGTGGAAGTGTCTGCAAGGTGGGCTCATGTTAGCATGTGTGCCAACCTTGTATACACTGGGAAAGAAAGGAGAAAATGTATGGGCGGGAGCGCACCCCACCCATAGGGGTAGGCCATGAAGATCTTAAATCACAGAGGCAAATACTTATCAGAACCTGTATTTCACCACCTAAGTCCTCAGTCTCCTTTGTCTCCATTTTGTCTCCTAGGACAGGCAAAGGAGGGCAAATCTCAACATGGAGAAGGTCTACAGAGAAAATGAAGGAAAGCCAGAAAATGAAGGAAACCCAGACAATGAGGGAAAGTCAAAAGATCCAGTAGATACAGAAGATGAAGGAAAGTCAGATGAGGAAGAAAAGCCGAAAGTGGAGGGGAAGTCAGAACACGAGGGAGAGCTCCAGAATGAGGGACGGCCAGAAGACCAGGGACAACCAGAAGATGAGAGGAAGAGAGAAAAGCAGGACAAGTCCGAAGCTGAGGGAAAACCACACGGTGAGGGCAAGCTGGAATCCCAGGCAAAGCCAGAGAGTCAGCTGCGGGCTGCCGAAAAGTGCCCCGCTGAAGACTATGTGCCCCGGAAAGCAAAAAGAAAAACGGACAGGGGGACGGACGATTCCCCCAAGGACTATCAGGACAACTTACAGGAAAGGCATCTGGGCATTGAGGAGATGATGACAGAATGTGCAGATATGTCAAGGGCTCAGGAAGAGCTAAGGAAAAGACAGAAAATAGGTGACTTTCATTGGATGCAAAGAGATGTACAGGATCCATTCACCCCAAGGGGGCAACGGGGTGTCAGGGGAATGAGGGGCGGAGGTAGGGGCCAGAGGGGCTTACATGATATCTCATATCTTTAATGCCTTTGGCCTTCAATTCTGACTCCTCTGATGAGAATATCGCTGACCCTGCTTTCCCTGGCAGGCATTTGCCAGGCTATGTGCTTTAACTTTAAGCTGATACTTTGCTTTAGGTGTCACTCTCGTTACCAGCAGCCTTTTGATCCAACTACAGTGCTGTGTTTTCAGTAGGGGATTTTCACCCACGTGCATGGAAGAGATGTTCATGGTACACTGTAAAATAACAATAAAGAAAAACACCAGTTTTCAGAACCGCATATACAGCATCCACCCGTTTTTGAAAAAATAAAACAAAAAAGTTACACAATACATCCATGTGCAGGGAAAACTGAAACTGAGTAGACCAAAAGCAAAGTAATGGTTTTCTCTGGGCGCTGGTGGTAGAGATTATCCTTTCACCTGTACTTTTCCCCCTAAAATACACAGATTACTTTTGTCATAAAATAAATAATAAAATATTTGAAACATAGGAAAATACCAAGCAATCAAAATAACTGCTCAGTGAGTTTATGAAGGTAGTGGAGACACTTAAAATTCCTGTTGTCAGGATGTGAAATGATGCGTAGAACACATTATCTCTGGGACTCACAACTGGAGGAATCAACCTGGCAGTTATTACAGAACCACTGCCATAGGGAACAGTCTTCTCATCAGTGAATTGGGGATAAAGCTTGCCTTCCAGGGCTGTGGAGA
Organism: Lipotes vexillifer; assembly: GCF_000442215.2. Taxonomy (NCBI): domain Eukaryota; kingdom Metazoa; phylum Chordata; class Mammalia; order Artiodactyla; family Lipotidae; genus Lipotes; species Lipotes vexillifer. The sequence continues at coordinate 142,235 of NW_006769341.1, forward strand.
AGATCAGATGAGATGCTGAGTGTGTGAACTGTGTTAGGCTGGCTCCTACCCTCTCTCCTGCACTAGCAGGACCAGAACCCCATCAAATGTTTGGGAGAGGGCTGAGGGAGCTCTCACGTGTGTCCATAAATAAATCCAGACAGCTGAAAGGTGGGTGTCACTCTCCCCCAGGTAATGCTGTATCCGAAGGACACTCTCCCTCTTCTCATGTGTCCTGTACTCTCCTTAGGGCCCCACTGCTGCTGGTGAGCTGAAGTCCTCAAGGTAACAAAGTCCCTTTGATTTCCCTGGAGTCTCTAGTGAGTTACACCCCACTATGTTCCCTACTGAACTATGGAGAAGGTCCCCCTTCTCATGTTATAGTTTTATTAACTATAAAACTCTAGTTGACATGAAATGTGGGAAATGCTTTGTAAAATCTTAATTAATGCATTTTCAGGCATTATAATTAGCCCACTAGACTTGCCCTATTCAAAGCAAAGAATTTATCTTATTCATTTTGGTACCTACAACACATGATAGAAGCTTAAAAATCAATACATTAATTATTGAGTCAGAAGGCCTCAATTCTTGGCCCAGTTCTGTCCCTGATTGAATACATAATCTTGAGCACATAATTTCATTCTTTAGCAATTGAAACTTGCCACTCCAAAAGGAACACAGTAAGAGAGGGATTATACCACAATCCATTGTTAAATAATTTTAACATTGGATATAGTAGTGTTTCTCAAAGTTTGCTAGCTACTAGCAGACCATCTGCATCGAAAACACCTACCTTGTTGAAAATGGAGAATCCTGGCTCCCGCCTCAGACCCAATGTATCAGAATCTCTTTTGACTTTTCCTCAAAATGTCTCTGTGTATATATGTCCATGCCAATCTCTCACTTCGTCCCAGCTTACCCTTCCCCCTTCCCGTGTCAAGTCCATTCTCTTCGTCTGTGTCTTTATTCCTGTCCTGCCCCTAGGTTCTTCAGAACCCTTTTTTTGTTTTAGATTCCATATATATGTGTTAGCATACGGTATTTTACATAGCTAGTGGGAAGCAGCCACATAGCACAGGGAGATCAGCTCCGTGCTTTGTGACCACCTAGAAGGGTGGGATAGGGAGGGTGGAAGGGAGACACAAGAGGGAGGAGATATGGGGATATATGTATTGGTATAGCTGATTCACTTTGCTATACAGCAGAAACTAACACACCATTGTAAAGCAATTATACTCTAATAAAGATGTTAAAAAAGATGTCTCTGTGTAGGTGTCCTTTGTTTTTAGCTCATTTTTATTTTTATGGATACATGTATAAAATTAAAAAACCCAATAGTGTAAAAGAATATATTATTAAAAACTGCAGTCTGCCTCATCATTCCACATTCTCACTGTCCAGAAGCAACTACCATAAATGTTTTTGTTTTCTTCTGGTATTTACCTCCATATTTCAGAAGAATATGCTTATGCTGCTATTTCTTTCTCTTTTAAAAATTAATTTAATTAATTTATTTATGGCTGCGTTGGGTCTTTGTTGCTGCGCGTGGGCTTTCTCTAGTTGTGGCGCATGGGCTTCTCATTGTGGTGACTTCTCTTGTTGTGGAGCACGGGCTCCAGACATGTGGGCTTCAGTTGTTGTGGCGTGCGGGCTCAGTAGTTGTGGCTTGTGGGCTTAGTTACTCCGCGGCATGTGGGATCTTCCCAGACCAGGGCTTGAACCCGTTTCCCCTGCATTGGCAGGCGGATTCTTAACCACTGCGCCACCAGGGAAGTCCTGCTATTTCTTTTTTTAACGCCTTTATTGAAATATAATTCACATATCACAACATTCACTCTTTTCTTCATAAAAATTCACCCTCTTAAAGTGCACAATTCAGTGGTTTTCAGTATATCAACAGAGTTCTGAAACCATCGCCATTATTCAGTTACAGGACATTTTTATTGCCCTAAAAAGAAACCTCATACCCGTTAGAACATAATGGTGCTCCCATTCCCTCCTCTCCCTGGCAACTGGCAAACACTGATCTGCTTTCTGTCTCTATGGATTTGCCTATTCTAGACATTTCATAGAAATGGAATCATACAGTACATGGCCTCTGTTGTCTAGTTTCTTTCATGTAGCATAATGTTTTCAAGGTCCATCCACATCCATATCAGTACTGAACGTTCGTGTACATTTTCTTTTGTCTTTTAAACTAAACTATTGAAAATTCAAAATATAAAATTTTCAAGTACAGAAATGATGGTTCTGCCTTAGGTTATTATGTAGATAACCTTAGAGCATGCTGATTATTATGTCCAAAGTTGCTTTTAACTTCATTTGAATGCTTTGATTCATTTTATGAAGAGGTGCTGTAATATATTTGTTTTGTTTCTGATTTATAAAAAACACAAGTATGTAGTATTTGATACACTAGTTAATCATTTCTGCTGGAAGAAGCAAAGATATTTTTTTTTCCTTTTTTTTCTTTTTTTAATTAAATTTTTTACCAGTTTTGTTGAGACATAATTGACATACATCACTGTATACATTTAAGGTATACAGCATAATGGCTTGAGTTACATATATTGTGAAGTGATTACTACAATAATTTTAGTTAACACCCATTATCTCATATAAGTACAATAAAAAGAATAAAAAAGAAAAACATTTTTCTCCTTGTGATGAGAACTCAAGATTTACTCTCTTAACAAATTTCATATATATCATACAGCAGTGTTAACTTTTTGCATGTAAATATGTTTTCAATTTTCTTGAGTATATACCTAGGAGTGGAATTGCTGGTTCATGTGGTAACTCTGACTTTTTGAGGACCTGCCAAACTGTTTCCAAAGCAACTGTGCCATATGACAATCCTATCAGCAGTGTACGAGGGCTCCAATTTCTCCACATTCTCACCAACACTTATCATTGCCTGTATCTTTTCTTATAGTCATCCCAGTGGGTATGAAGTGGAATCCCATTGTGGCCTTGATTTGCATTTGCTTGATGGCTAATGATGCTGAGCATCTTTTCATGTGCTTATTGGCCATTTGTATATCTTCTTTGGGAAATGTGTATTCAAGTCCTTTACCCATTTTTAAATTAGGTTGATTGTCTCTTTATTGTTGAGTTGTAACAGTTCTTTGTTTATTCTGGATGCAAGTTCCTTATCAGACATATGACTTAACAACTGCTATTCCTTGACTTGTTTAGTTATTACCTATTGACTTTCTGATATGATACTTGAGTAGTACTCTCTTACCATCATAATCACCACTATCATAATCACTTGCCTCTCAATATAGTTTTCCCACATATAAAGTGTATTTTAACAAGAATTCCAGTGATTCTGTTGCTTAACTCTGAGGACCATTTGTGTGTTTGTCAGGTTAGGCTAAGCTTATGATAGGATAGCTACCAACCCCAAAACATCAGTGGCTTAACACAACAAAAGTTTATTTCTCACACTTCATGAGAATTGGGGATGGAGAGGTTCTGCTCCCCCTAGTTTCCTAGAGATCCAAACTAATCATGATACCACTGCAGCAGAGGAAAAGAATACATGGAGCTCTCACACACCTTTTTCTACACTGTGGCCTAGAAGTGATGTAAATCATCACTGTTCACAGTCCATTTTTTCATATTTCTAGCTCTTTTAATTCTGACAGGCAATTTTGAGAGAGGTGTTATTGTGCCTTCAATATAGGTGACTAAACTGAGGCTCAAAGAGTGTACGTGATTTATACAAGGTTACATACCTGTAAGGGGAAGAGCCTAGATTGGAACCTAAGGATTTGAATTTTATCTTCACCTTACTGCCCAGCCAATCCTTTAGGATGTCCGAATAGTGGTAATGGTTCTTCAGATGATAGACCTAAAGAGCAAGGCTCACAGTGGCATTGCTTCCTCCACCATTAATGCCTTAAAAAGGCATTTAATGCCAGTTCACAGCTTGACTGCCTTAGTACCCAAATCAGATGCTGTGCCTACAACACATGAGGGTATTCAAACAGGTGGTAACACCTGTTTTCTCCTGAGTTGGAGGACCACATGCCTTTGTAAGCTCCCTTTGCCTGCTGTCTCCTGTACTTCTGGGACTGGGCTGAATCAAACATCAGAAGAAAGGCATCAGGCAGATACAGAACTGAATTCACCACAAAACCACTAAAACAGGCCCAGGCACAACCAAGGCCCTTCTGGGAGTCTGAGCAAGGTTGTTTGGGGTTATTGTCCAACTGCATCCCCATCACTATTGTTCTGGGTGCTACTTCACTGAACTCTGAAAGAAGGGTTCAACCCTTCTACTTTAAACTCAAAATTATCTGGTCAGTCTTACTTTGTAGCTGAAAAGGAGAAATTCTTTACATTTTTAGGCTATGGAGTTTTATTTCCATCTCTACAAAATTCTCCTTCATACCTCAAAGGGAAAGA
>NW_006769341.1:146642-158869 GCF_000442215.2 Lipotes vexillifer
GGAAAGAGGAAGGGAAAAAAAATGCAAAGCTTTATGACTGACAATTTATGAGTTCCCATCATTCCAATGATAGGAATAGTCTCCAGACTATTTAACTTTTCACCTGTTCACCTTGAGCCAACAGACAATGGCCAATGTTGCTAAAGACAGCCACATAATAAGGAATATCTACCTTGCTTCTCCCTCACTATCCTCCCAGACACAAGAATATTTCTGGGAAAATGAGAGAAATGTTTCCGAAATAGGCCCCAACTCCCTGTCCAGTGCAAGGCACAAGAGCAAAAGAGATTGTACTGCTTACGGGAACCAAAAGGAACTTTAAATCAAATGCTATATTTAAGTTATAAAATGAACAAGGCAAATTTTGGTTTCAGCTCCAAATGGAGAGCTGAAAAGAATGCTACTCACACGTACAACAGGAAAAAAAGTTGGATAAATGCAAAATAACATTTTGCATTTTTAAATATTTATTTATTTGGCTGTGCTGGGTCTTAGTTCAGCATGCAGTATCTAGTTCCCTGACCAAGGATCGAACCTGGGCCCCCTGCACTGGGAGCGTGGAGTCTTAACCACTGGATCACCAGGGAAGTCCCCAAAATAACAAATCTTCTTAAAACCTTTAGAGAACTGAGGTCACAGGGCAAATGATTATCCCAAAATCTAGAGAGAGACTCATGTAGGGAGAAAATAGGACCCAAGCATTTGCTTATCTGGAATAGACACCACCAAACACCATGTAGACCAGTAGGAAAATTCAGCTTGAAATTTCTAATGAATTTCTAAAGACTTAAGGCTAGCATGAGAGTGTTCAGTCCCTGAAGTCCACAGACATAAAGAGCTTGCACTCTCTTTCAAGCTTTAATCCAGAAACCCCACTACATGTTCTCAGGGAAGATCAGGGAGAATTTGAGAGAGCTTTCCCCATAATGCCAGCTAAGAGAGGGAGATAGCAGTCACTGCTGAAATTCCAACCAGACCTATCTCCCCTAGTAAACAAAAGACATAATCTGCAGGGAAATGGACAACAAAACCCATATCCTAAAGTCACTGGTAGAAACCCACTGCAGCTAGGAAAGGGAAACAGAAAAACAAAAAAATCTATGAGGGGAGGCTTAGCATTATACCTGGAGGAGAGGCATGAACACATGTGAAGATTACACCACCAAAACTCAGGTTCACAGTGGTTGCCTAAGATGAAGACACAACCAGAACACCAGAGAATGCTTGTCCCTCCCCTCAACACCACACTAACAAACACTGAGTAAAAAAAACAATGGAGGACAGCAAGAAACAGGTTCCTTTTGGAGAGAAATACAAAGGGAAACTGCAAAACCAGGGGGAAAGACTCAGAGCCAAATAGGAAGAAAACATCAAACTCAGCCCAACTTCTAACTAGATTAATGCAAACTTCACACTAAAAGCTTTGTAGGAATGACAGGCTCATCTCCAATAATAAACTCCATTTACCTCAGTAATTACTGTCTTATACAAATCCAGTTTTCAAGTAAAAATTATGAGAAATACAAAAAGAAAACAAAACATTCTGAAGAGGCAAAGCAATAATCAGAAATGACAGATCTTGACACCATCAGACAGGAAATTAAAAATAACTATGGTCGGTGTTCCACTTCTGGCAAGGCAATATGAGGAATTCTGAGGATCCATTTCCCAGTGAAATTGTTAAAAGTTATTCGCCTAAAATACAATCATTTAAATTCTTTGGAAATGGTCCTAAGGGCATACAGCAAATGAAGAAATGTTTTTAAAAGACAATCTACTGTAACAATAAGAACCATGATAATCTGTGGCATTTGAACCAAGATTCTTTTCTTGCCTTCCCACTTCCAGCTTAGCATGATGGAAACTTCACTCCAGAAGGGTGCAGTCAAAAACACAGGTCTGGGCTTCCCTGGTGGCGCAGTGGTTGGGAGTCCGCCTGCCGATGCAGGGGACACGGGTTCGTGCCCCGGTCTGGGAAGATCCCACATGCCGCGAAGTGGCTGGGCCCGTGAGCCATGGCTGGTGAGCCTAGGCGTCCGGAGCCTGTGCTCCGCAGTGGGAGATGCCACAGCAGTGAGAGGCCTGCGTACAGAAAAAAAAACAAAAAAACAAAAAAAAACACAGGTCTCCTTCTCCCCCAGCTCACATCTGAAGGGTCACAGTACCTTCCCAGGAGAGACAAAACTTCTCATCCTGCCTTGAGTTGACTGTTGCTCAGGCTAAGTTCCAAGTGAGTGCAGCTGAAAGGTGGGGGCTCCCTCTGCTCCTCCCCCATTCGTCATAAGGAGGCTCTACCTTCAGCATAGTGTGCTAAAAATACTGGGGACTCAATTTCCTGGGAGAGGCAAGCCAGGAAGACCTGAAGGAACTGCCCATCCTGAGTCAAGTGTACAGCTCCTAAAGTAGCAGTGTCACTCAGAGAGAATTGTGCTACTGTCACCATCCTTAGCTCCAGAGCCTTGTATCAGAGATTTTCCCAGGGGGAGAGGCAGGCCTTAAAACAAAGAGCTCCAAAACTCTTTCCAAAGGACCTGACTTCATTTGTCACACAGTGTGAACTTGAAAGCTACAGGTGCTATAGAAAATGGAGGTTGTAGTGAATAATAATTAAGAGGAGGTCAGTAGATTCATTAGAGATATAAGCTAAGTGTTAGGCCAGCTAGTCTACTAGAGAATTAGGAAAATAGACAGCTAAGTAGAGTCTTCTTGGAGTCCAAACAAATGTCAAACAATGACCTCAAAAACTATATCTGAAAAGGAGCCCAAATTTAATCCCATGAATCTGTGGAGCAACTTATGCCCCAGTGTATTGTCAAAAACAATAAAGCAATCAACCAGTCAAGTATATTCAGGTAAGGAGACAGTAAAGAGAGGACTGCCAAAACCACTGTCATCCCAGAGTGACTATGGGCATACCAATACTGTACGCTCCGAGGATCAACATAGAGGCATCATATAGCAGGGAGGAAATGGACATGATTGAAATAATTCAGCCAGTCACTAAAAAAACAAGCAAATAACAACAAAAAGAAGCCCCAGAGACAGAGGATCAGTACTCAGAGTTGCTAAAATATATTATCTGAAAAAATTGCAAGGCATGTAGAGAAACAGAAAAATATGACCCACATGTGGGGAGCAAAGCAGGCAACAGAAACTGCTTGTGAGAGTAACCAGATGTAGAATTTAACAAATACTTCAACATGGCCAATATATTCAAAGAATGAAAAAAACCCTACGATTAAAGAAGTAAAGGCAGGTATGATGATACTATTATATCAAACAGAAAAACAATCAATCAATAGATAAATATTATAAAAAGAAACAAGTGGAAATTCTGAAAAATAGAAAGACTGAAATGAAAAATTCACTAGAGGAGCTCAACAGTAGATTTGAAAATTAGTGAACACTAAGATTCATAGATTTTATGTAATCTGAATAAGAAAGAGAAAAAAGTAATGACTGTGGTGACCTAACTGGGAAGGAAATCCAAAAAAGAGGGGATATATGTATACATATAGCTGATTCACTTGGCTGTACAGTAGAAACTAACACAACATTGTAAAGCAACTATACTTCAATAAAAATTAATTAAAAAAAAGAAAAAATAATGAAAAACGAACAGAGTCTCAAAGAAATGTGGGACACCATTAATTGCACCAACATACACATAATGAGAATACCAAAAGGAGAGAAAAGAGAGTGAAAGGAGCAGGAAAAAAATACAAAGAAATGATGTCTGAAAACTTCCCAAATTTGATGAAAAACATTCATCTACATATTCAGGAAGCTCAGTGATTTCAAATAGGATAAATGCAAGAGACTGACAAACAGACACAACATAGTAAGAATGCTGAAAGCCATTCTTACTATGCTGAAAGCCAAAGACAAGGAGAAAATGTTGAAAGCAGCAAGAAAAAAAATGACTACTGACTTATAAGAGAACTCCAATAAGATCAACAGCTAATTTATCACCAAAACAATAGAGGCCAGAAGGAAGTAGGATAGCATATTCAAACTGTTCAAAGACACAGTCAACCAAGAATCCTGTATTCACCAAAGCTATCTTTCAAAAGTGAATGCAAAATAAAGACATTCCCAGAAAAACAAAAAAATGAGAGAACCTTTCACTAGCAGACCCACCTTATAAGATATACTAAAGGAAGTTCTCTACTTCTGAAAGCAAATGACCCCAGACAGTAATTTGAATCCACTGTGGAAAAAAAGCACATATAAAGTTAATTATGTAATTATAAAACACAGTTCAAATGTATATTTATTTCCCTTTCCTTCTCTCAACTGGTTAAAACAGTATATATATAATGTATTATTGGCCTTATAACAGAGAAAAGAAATATATTTGCCAATAAAAACACAAAGGAGATGGGTGGGAGCAAAGCTGCAATAGGCTAAGGAAACAAATCCAGAGGGTAACTAAAATCCCCTGGAAGAAATGAAGAAAACCAGAAGTGATAAATGAAAAGGTTAACATAATAAATTCTATAAATATATACTTGCTATCCTTCTTTCATTTTCCATAAGAAATGTAAAGTTATGTAAAGTAATAATGGTAACAGTGGATGGGTTTATAACATTTTTGTTGTAACATGTATAACAATACCACAATAAGTGGATAAAGGGAATAGAAATATATAGGAGTGATGTTTCTATATCTCACTGGAATTAAGTTAGTATAAATCTGAAATAGAACCCAATGAACTAAGATGTATATGTCAAGTCCTAGGGTAACCACAAAGGAAATACCTCTAAAAGATATAATGAAAAAGTCATTAAATAAATTAAAATCCTTCACTAGAATATATTTAATTAATGTAAGAAAAATGGAGGAAAAGAAGAGAGGAACAAAAAACACATGATATATATGACAGACAAAAAGTAATTTGACAGAGGGACTTCCCTGGTGCTCCAGTGGCTAAGACTCCGCACTCCCAATGCAGGGGACCTGGGTACCATCCCTGGTCAGGGAACTAGATCCCACATGCTGCAACTAAGATCCAATTCAGCCAAATAAATAAATAATTAAACATTTTTTTTAGAAAAAGTAAGTTGGCAGAAATAAATTCAATCATATCAATAATATCATTAAATATGAATGGATTAAACAATTCAAACAAAAGACAGGGATTGTCAGATTAGATTTTTAAAAGATCCAACTGTCTACAAGAAGCATACTTTAGGTTTAAACATATAAAGATTGAAAGGAAAATGATAAAAATATGTATATCATGAAAACAACAACCATAAGAAAGCTGGAGTAACAATACTATTATCAGATAAAATACAATTAAAAATAAAAAAGGTTACTAGAGGTAAAGAGTGACATTTTATAATGATAAAATGGTCAATCCATCAGGAAGATAAAACAATATTACAAATATATGGAACTAACAATAGGACTAAAAGTACATGAAGCAAAAACTATGAAAACTGATGGGAAAAATAGACAATTCAACTATAATAGTTAAAGAGTTCAATATTCCACTTTCAATAATGCATAGAACAACAAAGCAGAAGATCAACAAGAAAATTCAAAGACTTGAAAAATGCTATAAACCAATTAGACCTAACAGACATCTATAGAACACTCCACCCAGCAACAGCAGAATAGACATTCTCCTCAAATGCACAGTGAAACTTCCTCAGGATAGTCCATATAGGATAGGCCATAAAAATCTCAATAAATGTAAAAAAATAATAATAATAAAAAGTATGTGTTCTGACCACAGTAGAATAAAATGAGAAATCAACATCAAAAAGAAATTTGGGATATACACAGATAAATAGAAATTTTAAAATGCTTTCCTCAATAATCACTGGGTCAAAGAAGGAACTAAAAAGGAAATTAGAAAACACAATGAGGTGAATGAAAATGAAGATATGACATCCAAGACTTATAGGATGCAGGTAAAACAGTGCTTAAAAGGAAATATATAGCTGTAAATATTTATATTAAAAAAGAAGATCCCAAATATATAACTTAAACTTCTACCTTAAGACACTGGAAAAAGAAAAACAAACTAAACATAAAGTGAACATAAATAAGGAAACAAAAAAGATTAGATTTGAAATTAATGAAATGGAGAAGAGAAAAAATCAGTTAAACCCAAAGTTTATTCTTGGAAAACATCGAAAAAATTGACAAACCGTTAGCTAGATTAACTAAGAAAAACAAAGAGAAGACTCAAATTACTTAAACCAGAAATGAAAGAGGGTGGGCTTCCCTGGTGGTGCAATGGTTAAGAATCCACCTGCCAATGCAGGGGAAACAGGTTTGTGCCCTGGTCCGCAAAGATCCCACATGCCACGGAGCAACGAAGCCCGTGTGCCACAACTATTGAGCCTGTGCTCTAGAGCCTGCAAGCCACAACTACTGAGCCTGCGTGGTACAACTACTGAAGCCTGTGAGCCTGGAGCCTGTGCTCCGCAAAATGAGAAGCCACTGCAACGAGAAGCCCACGCACCACAACGAATAGTAGCCCCCGCTCGCTGCAACTAGAGAAAGCCCGCGTGCAGCAATGAAGACCCAATGCAGCCAAAAACAATGAATAAAATTTAAAAAAAGAAAGAAAGCAAGAAAGAAATGAAACAGGGGCATTACTATTGACCTCTCAGGGAAAAAAAAACGATTAAAAGGAATACTATGAACAACTGTATGTCAATGAATTAGATAACTTAGATGACATGGACAAATTCCTATCAAAATTGACTCAAAAAGAAAACGATAATCTGAATAAACCAATATAAGTTAAGAGATTGAAATAATAATAAAAAATAATTATTTGCGCCCCAAAAGCCCATGCCTAGATGACTGTGCTGATTAATTCTACCAAGCATATAAAGAAGAATTAATACAAATCCTTAGCAAACTCTTCCATAAATAGAAGGGGAAGGAACACTTCCCAACTCATCGTAAGACCTGTATTACCCTGATACTAAAACCGGTCAAAGACATCACAAGAAAACTACAGACCACTAACTGTTATGAATATATATGCAAAAGTACTAAGCAAGATGATAGGAAATTGAATCCAGCAACATATAAAAATCATCATACACTACAACAAAGTGGTATTTATCTCAGGAATGTTCGGTTGCTTTAACAACTGAAAATAAATTAATATACATCTGTACCATGGAATACTACACAGTAATTAAAAGGAACAAATTTCTGATTCACACAACAACATGTATGCATTTCAAATGTATTTTGCTAAGTGAAAGAAGCCAGACTCAAAAATATATGTATTGTCTGATTCCATTTATATGATATTATGTAGAGGTTAATCTATATAGATATAAAAGAGGCTTCAAGGGTGAGGATGGGGGGAGTAGTTGACTACAAAGGGGTCACACAAGGGAAATTTTAGAGTGATAGAACTCTTCAGTATGGTACTGTGGTGGTTGATACATGACTATATGAATGTTTTCAAATTTCACAGAACTGCACACCACAAAGGGTGACTTTTGCTCTATGTCCATTAAAAAAAATACAAATCAAGATGTAGGGGAGCCCTAGACGGAAAGCACACTGTTGCAAATGAATCTCCTATATTATAGATGTATGCCATAACTTCAATAAAAAGGGTAGGGAAAAAAAAGAGCTGACCTAAGTTGCTTTGAAAAAGTAACTGGATATTATAACGGTCAAGACAAAAAGAACTATACAGAAATGCTATGTTCTGGTGGGGAAATCATAGGGGTACATGATAGAAGTTCTGAAACTACTTTAACTATATACTAGAGTTAAATAAATAAGTAAATAAATTATGCATAAAGGAGAACCAGGTTTCTCACTGTCAGAGATAGGATTGCACAAATGTTAATTTCTTTGTTTTTATAAATGTACCACAGGTATTAGGCAAAGCTAGATGTAGGGTTTACAGAAAAGCTTTGTACTATCTTCTTTAGAACTAAAATTATTTCAAAACAAAAAGTTTAAAAAATAAACCAGACTGAGTTTCAAAAACCCAAAACAAAACTCTCTTAATGAATGAAAGTGATTGAATAGTTGAGGAAACAAACTGAAATGCCATTAAACGAATTCATTATTCAGTGAGAAACAGAAGATTTGACAGACCATAGTTGACAGCAATTACCGGAAAAAATAAAATTGTTCCATGTTTATACCAGAAAATTAGAACTACTTAATAAACTAGTTGCATGCACATATATGTATGCATTATTTGTATGTGCGTGGGACAGTATTCTCTAAATACTGTTCCACCACTTTCTTCACTCAAAAATATAACTTCAATATAATTTGATGTCACTACACATTTTTTATTTCATTACTTTTTATATCTGCACAATTTCCACAGTGTGGATAATTTATTTAACCATTCCCATATTAGCGAAAATTTAAATCGTTTCCACCAACTTGAACTTTCAACATTGGAGTGGTTACAAAGTTGAACCAGATAAGGTTTTTGTCCAATGGCACTTACAGATAAGTAATGGATACAAAGCAGAAAGTCAACAAAACAGGATGAAAGAGTTAGGATGGGTAAATAGAGTGCTGGCAACTAAGTCAGAATCAACAAGTCAGCAAAGATTTTCTTTCCATTATAAACTTAATATTTTAAAGCACCTAGCCAGCAACAACAGCACTCTCTCCCCAATGACTCTGCTTTTGCCACAGGAGAAAGTTGCCTGGTCCAAGCTGTAGTACAGCTGAAGTGTGCCTCTCCACAACCTAGCAATATGCTCTACATAGATATGAACCTCAAGGCTTAAGCAAAGCAATCTCAAGAATCTAGCTGAGGTGGATCTTAAGCATTCTGTCACATAGTAAGAAAGTCTAAGCAGACCAACTCAAGGATTCCTGTTACTGTGGTCAACACAGACACCATGGGGACGTATGAAATGGCAGTGATTATGACACAGCATTTCAGGTTCACAGCAATTCCTAAGCATTATGCTCTGGATAACTAGAAACTCTTGGACACAATAATCCACAATGTGTGCAGCATTTAGCTGTAAGTTCAGGAAGTGGGCAGAATTATCTGGAAGAGATGAAAAGTTGTGCTTTAAGTTAAGTTCATTTGCTCGGATGTGGCCAGTGGCTATTCTGAAGAGTTTGTGGAACTTTTGAAACTTACGCATGCCAAATTTCCAAATGTCAGGGAACGTAGTGACAGGAGGGATGGTAGAAGAGTTTATTTTCTGAAGCAGAGACTTACAATCTAAGTGGAAATCAATCTGGGCTCTATGTGTACCATTTACATTAGAACATGAGTGGACTACCTGCAGTTGAGCAAAGTGACGAAATGCGTTGGGTCTCGTTGCACTCCAAAGGGGCAAATCATCTCAGAAGACAACTGCTTGAGTCCATGCATGGCAGCCAAACCTTTGGATCTGGAACAGATTTTGCCATACTGGGAAGGATGTTTTCAAGCCATAGACAGCATGCTAGAGAAACGAGGGAGAGAAATAGCCCTCTCAAGCTATTCTATGGGATGAGCTTTGAAAGAGCAATAAGAAATATGCAGGAGTTGCTGAATACAGAGCCTCAGGAAATGACTTCGAGAGAGAACATAGAAAACAACATTCTGGATATCATATTCTTGTATAAGAGCTCCTTTCTCCTCCCCTCACACCACTTGAAAGGCTTTAGACTTTGGAGCTATCCCCAGTGCCCTCTTGGTGTATAAAAAGAGAATATTGATTGGGTCAGTGGTACATGGTGTCTACTCTCCAGAATTCATGTCTTCATTGTTTAAATCAATTTGTTCCCCCTTTTCATTCCTTTTTTAAAATAGTTTTTAATTGAAAAGAATGCTCTTGTCTCCAAAAATCTTACATTTAAAAAGCTACTGTGATTAACTTGATTTCAAAGGCAGCTGAATGCTATATTGATGCACTGAAATTGCTCAGGGACGAGGATGAAGGTAAAGGCCTGTACCATCTGGCTCTTGGTAAGGTGTGCATCAGTGACTGACTGATCTCTCTCTTACGACTATTTAGGAAAACAGGACAATATCCTCTGTCAGTAGCTCCATAAAAATGGTATTAGGGTTGTTCTGACTATCTGTAAGTAGAATAAGCAGAGGAGGGGGACAATGAAACTTCTGCTCCAATTTTTGTGCAAGCAGAAAGGATAGTCTGTGAGCCAATTGGTGTACAGCTCCTTCTGAATCTCTGAGATTTCTGGGAGATGCACTGTTTAAAATCACAAGAGCCACTCAAGCAGCATGAGAGCTTGAGCCTGACCCCCACTCTCCATCAACCCACATCTGAACATCTGCCTGGTTAGATAACCCCCACCCAACACAAACACAAACACACAGGAAAGGGGAAAGGTAAAAGGCAACATTTGCTAAGAGCAATATGAGGGGTGCAGACCCTACCTGCAGCATTGATGGGGCAGGGCGGGTTAGAGATCACTTCCAGCTGAGGTGGCTTTAGAGGCTGGGTGATGAAGCTTAGGTCCCTAAGAATGAGCAGGACCAGGATCTAGGAGGAAGAGGAGTGCAATCAGGTGGAAGAACATATCATGCAAAGACAAAGAGAGAGAAGAAGGCATACTTGGGCATAGTGTATGAGAGTTCCTATTGGATGGGGCAGAGAAGTAGTTGACAAGTGTGGCTCAATTCTGATCAACACTGCATGTCAGGATGAGGAAAGTAGGATTTAATTCACAGATGGTGGGGTTGCCATCCAGGGCCTTTGAACAGGAGAATGACAAGTTGAAAATAATAAAGAGTGACGTTTAATTTGATGGTAATGTGCAAAGTAAATGGAAGACGGAGAGGGAGGCCTGAAGGTAGATAGGTCGGAGAAAAGGTTACCCTAGGAGTCCAGTTTGAAGCAATGTTTATAGCAACTCTTTTCATTATTACTCAAAACTGAGAACAACACAAATGTCCTACTGAGGGTACATGGACAAATAAACTGGAACATCCATATAACAGGATACTACTCAGTAAAAAGAAAAGAATGAGCTATTAATGCATGAAACAGCTTAAATGATGAATCTCCAGGGCATTATGCAGAGTGAAGGAAGCCTGTCTCCAAATGTGACATGTTGTAGATTTCATTTATGTAACATTCTGAAAAAGACAAAAGATAGGAGTTGGGAATAGATCAGAGGTTGCCAAGAGTTCAGGAAATGGGGGTAAGGTATGACTGCAAAGTGGTGGCATGAGCAAGTTTTTTGGGGGGTGGTTGAACTGTATCCTGTATTCTGCTGGTAGTTCCACAAATCTATACATTTCTTAAATTTCAATAGAACTGTACACCCAAAAAAGAGTCAATTTCTCTATATGATAATAATTTTTAAAAAATATCAGTTATCCCCTGTTAAATATAACATCTGAAAGGATGGAAATATTTTGTGGTACTTAATGATCACATCTTTATAATTCAGTAGCTATATTTATATTAAAAACTCTCCCTCGAATAATAGGAAATATATCCATCAACTGTGGAATAAATTCTTCATGCTTAAATATAAATGATAAAACATTAAGACAACAAAAATACTTTTTCCAACCCTGCTTTCTCTGTGGTGGGCTCTGTTTTTGGCTACCACATCCCACTGTGACCATCCTAGATAAGAGACCCCTCTCTGTCTCCTTCCCCTGACTCTCCAGCTGGCTCCACCGGCCAGATTGCCATTCCCGGCACCAACATACCTCCAAGTACCAGTGGATTCTGGGTTGCGGGGATATCAATTTCCTTTTCTAACTAATATTTTTACTGCAATGATGTCCTCTCTGCTTTCTTATCATAACAATTATGCATGTTGATAGTTCTCTTTTCTAATGGATCAAAGTGAATGATACCAGAATATCTCAAGAGTGGCATGCATGAACAAAAATTCCACCTGTTAAAAAGCCTCACACCAAATGGTGAGATAGAGGGAACTCTCTCCTTTCTGGGTGTTTCAAGGATGTATGAGAGTTATTTTCCAACACATTTTTTTGAGTTCCAAAGTAAAGTTGACTCCTTTATAGACTCATCTGATTAGCAAGGCACTGGATCCTACAGAGGACATGAGAAGAGGCAGTGTGCCTAAAGCCTCCACTTAAAACTCAAGCGGAAGCCATGCAGCAGTCCTCATGAAAAGGTCAGACATCTAATACTTGATAACTTGAGTTCAGCCAGAAAGAGAAAAAGTAGTGGATTACTTACATAAAATTGCTACACAAGAGAAAACTGGGCCTCTTCCCACAGATTAATTTGGGGTCAGTTTTTTTTTTTTTTTTTTT
>NW_006769341.1:160869-218051 GCF_000442215.2 Lipotes vexillifer
GGAGCGGGAGCGAGAAGATGGAGCTGGAGTTGGAGCAGGAGGGGGAGAAAGGGGAGGGGGAGAAAGGGGTGGGGCCAGGGGAGTTCTGAGCCTGAGGATCTAGTCTTCTCTAGTTGGAAAACTTTGACAATTAGGGACCTGAATGTGAAGAGGCCAGTCTCTATGGAAACCCATGCTCTGACTGCTGGTCCATTTGCCTGGCATCTAGTCGTTTTGTTTCCTTGTTTTCCAGGGTTAATTTAGTCAAAAAGGAAATAAGAGAAAAATACTCAACATGCAAAAGTCTTGTGAAGAAAATGAAGGAAAAGCACAGAACATGCCAAAGGCTGAGGAAGACCGCCCTATGGAAGCTGTACCACAGGAGGCAGAAAGAAATCCTCAACCTTCTGAAGAAGTTGAAAGCCAGGAAGCAGAAGGAAACCTTAGAGGGGGGCTGACTCAGCCTGGTCAGGGATATAAAGAGGACACTCCGGTTAGGCATTTGGACCCAGAAGAAATGATAAGAGGAGTAGATGAGTTGGAAAGGCTTAGGGAAGAGATAAGAAGAGTAAGAAACAAGTTTGTGATGATGCATTGGAAACAAAGACATTCACGCAGCCGTCCTTATCCTGTGTGCTTTAGGCCTTGAATTCTTTTTTTTTTTTTGTCTGATATTAAAATCTGGCCCCTGCTTTCTTTCTGTTAGCATTTTCTGATGTATCTTTGACTTTTGTTTTATTTTTAATCATGTGGTGGAGTTTTGTTTTACGTAGTGTCCTTATTACCAGTATCTGGATTTTGTATTTTGACACATTCTCCAGGTCTGTTTTTCAATTGGGAAGTTTCACACATATGCATGAAAATATGTTCATTCCATGTTGTAAAGTAAAATATAACAGGTTACAGCATATTTAGTATCAGCTCACATATGTAGGAGAAAATCTCAAATTGTGTGTGTGTGTGTGTATACATACATATATCAAAAATTTAACTGCTTATTTCTGTGTGGTGTGAGTTTTCTTTTTGCTTATATGTATTTTTTAATGAACACGTCACACATACAAAAAGAATTAAAGGTTTTTTTTATAATTAAGAGTCAATCAAATAATTTGCAACCAGCTTATAAGGGCAATGGGGGGACCTAAATTCTTGATGAAAGAACTATTAAAAAAAAATGTAAACCTCAAGTTACTTCTGGATCTCTTAGCCAGAGGAATAAAACTGGCAGTTATTACAGATACACTTGCATAAGACTCAGTCTTTTCATGGGAAAACATTTGCCTCACAGGGCTGCTGTGGGGAAGAAATGAGGTGACTCTGAGCTGTGCTCGGTGGGCTCTTGTTCCCACCTATGCATACAGAACCCCAACCCACTACAGAACATCAGTTTTGAGGGAGGAAGGGTCCTGGCATGACTCAACCTGCGCTCAGGCACAAGTCCAATAGGCAGGGAGGTGGGGACTTCCATGCCAGGCCTCTGCTGTTGAGCCCCACCCCTGGCTCCCCTGGGTCCTCCCAGGCCTGCTGGGAACTGGTGCCTTTTCTTCTGGGCCCTTTGCTCTTTGCTGGCCCTGCTGCTGGTGGTGCAGTGGAGTCCTTGAGTGCCAAAGCCCCGTTGAGTTTCCTGGAATCCCCAGTGCGTTGAATCCCCACTCTGTCTTCTAAAGCTTCTCTCTCTTTATAGTGATGCTTAACACAGGTGGGGACTGTTCCAGGATTGCTTGTGCCACAGTGTTTAGCAGAGTTTTTAGTAAAACAGCCCCTTCCATTTATCAGCCACAGGACACTTCCTCCATAGGAGTCAGACATGATTCCATTTTGGGGGTTGGACCAGGGTTCAAATTTGAGCAAAAAATGTCATGCTATAGTCAGAGTTGCTGCTCAAAGTCTAAGAACTGAGGTTTTGTCTTCTTTCTCTTGTGGGATGATTTCTCCCTGAAGGCTCCTGTGAGGCCTGCCCTACTGGTTCAGAAGACTCAGAATATGCATAAATTGCACAAAGCAGTACAGGAAACAGATCTAAGGGAACAGTTCCCTTCACCCCATCCCATCCCCAGTTGATAATGTGGAAAAAAAACAAACTTGGAAAGGCAAAAACTTTAAAATACACTTAAAATAGAATGGCTTCTATGTGAATGTTAGGAATTATATTTTCCTTACAGATCAAAGACTATCTTTCCCTCCTGATATCCCACCTACTTGTAACACATCATGTTTCAATATTTAATTGATTTCTTGATTGATTATTGCTAAGGAGCCAGTAGGTTTGTCCAAATTCTGCTATTGACTCAATAATCTTCCACAAGTCTTTTTTTTCTAGTATTATGACAAGCAATTCCAGAAATAAACAGTTCATGGAATGGATTGCACTCCAAATGTTTTATCAAAGCCTTGCATAATCACCTGCATCATTATCACCTGGGGAGCATCTTTAAAATACTGATTTCTGGGCCCCACCTAAGACTTACTGCCTGGAGGTGGGCTGTAGAAGTAACAGGTAAACTCCTCCAGGTGATGATGCTATACACTGAAGCATGAGGACAACTGGTATATACAGTATGCTTTCCATTATTACAAATATGAAAGTAAAATAATTAGAAGAAAATACTGGTGAACTTTAATTGAAATTCAGGAAGTAGCCTATAACAGCATTTATCTTTTTAAGTATGAACTTTTAAAGGAAAAGGTTGACAGGTTTATATATAAAATTTTAAAGATTCATTTTAACAAAGACAAGATAAAAAGTCAAGGGGGGGAACTATATAAGATGCATTTTTCTTGACGGGACACCATCAAGAAAATGTTTGGCCATGCATTCACTCCTTCCAATATGAATAAAATATATTAAAGTTCTCCTGTGATCAGCTCAGAAAACAATGAGCCATCCCTGTGCTCTTTGGCTTTTAAAAATTTTTTTCACTGTGTGATGCCATTTGGGGGGAGTGTTCATGTCACCAGCCCATTCTTCAAAGTTATGGCAGCCTGATGGATGCTGGTCAGGCTGGAGTGAGATGAAGGTCCAGGAACTCACTTGCCAGCATTATAAGATGGGATGAATCCAGTGCACTGGCACTGAGGTTTGGAACTGGGGCAGGATGTGGAAGGGCTCCCCCAAGGCACACCCCTCTCCAGGGTGGTCTGACTTTGGTTTCTGTGCTCCAGCATGCAGCAGGCACCAGACTCTTCTAGGCTGAAGGCCAGGCTGTCCTGGTCATACATACCTGGAGGACAAGGACTGTCCCCATTGCAGGTCAGAGCACTAGACTTCCTTTACCCCCTTTTTCTTTCACAAGGGGGCTTGATGGGAACTTTTGCTTTCACTGTTTGAAAAGCTTTATTTTTTTTTTATGGAAAGGCATTTTATTTTAAATACAGCCGTGTGTACATGTCAATCCCAAATTCTCAATCTATCCCTTCCCCCACCCTTCCCCCTGGTAACCATAAGTTCATTCTCTAAGTCTGTGAGTCTGTTTTGTAAATAAATTCCATGTTTTTTAGATTCCGCATTTAAACATCATATATTTGTCTTTCTCTGTCTGACTTCACTTAGTATAATAATCTCCATGTCCATCCATATTGCTGCAAATGGCATTTTTTTTTTTTTTTTTTTTTTTTTTTTTTTGGGCCTTTCACTGTTGTGGCCTCTCCCGTTGCGGAACACAGGCTCCGGATGCGCAGGCTCAGCGGCCATGGCTTACGGGTCTAGCCGCTCCGCGCAGCATGTGGGATCTTCCCGGACCGGGGCATGAACCCACGGCCCCTGCATCAGCAGGCGGACTCTCAAACACTGTGCCACCATGGAAGCCCTATTTCATTCTTTTTAATGGAGTAATATTCCATTGCATATATATACATACCTCAACATAATAAAGGCCATATATGACAAAACCTACAGCTAATATCATACTCAACAGTGAAAAGCTGAAAGCATTTCCTTTAAGATCAGGAATGAGACGAAGATGTCCACTCTCACCACCTTTATTCAACGTAGTTTTGGAAGTCCTAGCCATGGCAATCAGAGAAGTAAAAGAAATAAAAATAATCCAAATTGGAAAAGAAGTAAAACTGTCACTGTTTGCAGATGACATGATACTATACATAGAAAATCTTAAAGATGCTACCAGAAAACTACTGGAGCTCATCAATGAATTTGGTAAAGTTGCAGGATACAAAATTAATATACAGAAATCTGTTGCATTTCTATACACTAACAATGAAAGATCAGAAAGAGAAATTAAAGAAACAATCCCTTTTTACCATCGCATCAAAAAGAATAAAATACCTAGGAATTTGCCTACCTAAGGATGGGAACTTTGTAAGGGAAGAAGATAAGACTTCACAATTCACTAACTGAAGACGTTGGTTTTGATAGTCTTTGGCCAAGCAGTTGCCTGAACTGGATCTGATCAGGTAACTTAGAGTTAAAGCAGGAAGGGCTGACCCTTCTCTCAGTGTCCAGTGAAATAGCTCCCAAAACAATTGGGGTGAAAACGGGGATAGATCTTAGACAAGATCTCTGTCATGCCTCTCCCACCCCCCTTGCTCAGACTTCCAGAAGGGCCTCTGTTGTGTCTGGGCCTGTTTGGGTGGTTCTGTAGTGACTTTAGTTCTGTGTGTGCCTGATGCATTGCTTCTGATGTCTGCATCAGTCCAGACCCAGAGGTAGAGGAGAGAGCCCAGGTAGAGGAAGCTTGCAAAGACATGTGACCCTACAGCTCAGGAGAAAAGGGGCATTGCCTCCTGTTTGAACAACCCCATGCGCTGTAGTCATAGCCCACAACTTGGGGGCCAGGGCAGTCAAGTTATGAATTGGTACAAAGATGCTTTTGCAGGCATTGATGGTGGAGGAAGCAATGCCATTGTGACCCTTGCTCTTTAGGTCTGTCATCTGAGAAATCATTACCACTTTTTCTGGTTGGGCAATGAGGCGAAGATGAAATTCACATTCTTGGGTTTAGGAAGGCAAAGTGGTTATGTATATGACCTTAGAGTCAGATAAACTTGAGTTCCAATCTGGACTCTTCCCCTTACAGTACGTGACCTTGCATAAATCTTTTCTTGGAGACCCATGGGGTGCCCGGACATAAAACTCTTAGATCAAAAATAAAGTTTCCTTTCCATTACCATCATTGCTGTTATCATCATAATTATCATCATCATCACCATTATGATCAAGGGATAGTACTGAGTGAATAACCAATGGATTCCTGTTGGGCACAGGTGTCATACTGTGAAGGATTGTAACAATCACTGGCGAAGCCTTGGAAATCCATCATCTGAAAGGGTGGACCCAGTATAATCAGAAAACACTGGCTAGAATTGGATTCTCTGCTTATAAGAAGTGTGAGGCCAGATTGGTTCATTCATCTGTAAAATGAGTATAACCCACAAGACTGTAGTGGGAAATAATGCAGAAAACTATGAAATTCCTGGCATATAATGGCTTTCAGAGAATGTTAGATCTTTGATCATCATTATCATCAGTGTTGTCATTATCATTGTCATCATCATTATCATCAGATAATGCTGAGATAATACTCAAATAGGAACCCCAAAAGTCTGTGCTCGTTCCTTTCATCCAACCTTCTCCCTTGCCTAAAAGAAACAAATAGTACATAAACTAAATGGAAAAACTTTCATTCATTTGGAATTATAAAAGAAATAATTGAATTCTATATACATTTACATCATATATGAACTCTGGTGCCATTTCTGTAGTGTAGGATGAGAAAAAGTTCTCTTCACATTTACATTTTATTTAGTTGCCAGAAAATGTGAAATCATGAGGAAAGTCTTGCTGTCAGGAATGACAAAATATAATCTAGAAATATATCATTGACATGGAAAGCTGTTCGTTATATACTGTTTTTTGAAAAAGCCAGCTGCAAAACACAAACACAGGTTAAGGATAAATATCAAAATATTTGAAGTGAATATTTCTAGATGGTGTTATTATAGGAAATTTATAACTTCATCTTTATCCTTCTCTCTGTTTCCAATTTTAACATTTTCAATGAGCATGTTCAGTTTTTATAATTAGAAAAAAAAAGTCGTGAAGGTGAAAATAGTATAATTCTGTTCCTCCTTTCTCTTTAGCTGAAATAGGGGCTGTTGGATCTTGCAGTTCCTCATTTGCTTTCTGTTCCCTCTTACTTCTGAAGAGAACCTGGCATAAGTGTCAGAACTCTGTGGGTCCTGGCTGAGAAGCTTCCCCTCTCTATGCTACCTCCTTGCCACTCTCCCTTGTCAGCTAAATTTGTGCTGGATTCCTGTCTTTGGTCACAAGGTGGCATTTCATAATTACGTTCTAAATATTCTCCCATTAAAATGATCTTATTTTTCAAAAATAAAATAGCAATAAACAAAAATTTCAAAGAAAATTATGAAAATGATTCCTAATTCTGCTTAAAAAATGTACAGGTATAGCAAAATATTGGAAGGATATACACTCAGTTGAATTTGCTAGAGACTCACAAATTTAATTTCATTTATTTATTCATTCAGCAAATACTTATTGGTTGCCAACTATGTGTCAGCCAAAATCAGTTTATCCATCTCAGACTTTTCTCCTGAGACTCTATTTTCAACTGCCTGCTGATACTGACCGCTTGGACTAAGATAAACATTATCCAACAATATGGGCATAACCCTACATGGACACATACTCATCACTTTTAGCCAGTTTATCTCTTAATCCTGGAGGCTCACCATGTAAAGTGGAGAATGTATGAAAAAGCAGGTAAAGTAATGGGTTAAGAGTCAGAGAAACTTTTGCTGTAATAACCATTTTTTTATTTCAAAACCTTTGTAAGTGATCAAAAGGATTCTTAGTAAGGCAAGAAGTGAATCAATAATATCAAGTTTCAAATGCAAGACATACCTATACTATTTAAAGTTGAGAGTCAAAATCTCCATTATGCATTTGAATACCATTGATTTAGATGATTTCCAAGGCCTGCTTCTTTTTTCCCCAGTGTTTACTGAGCTCTTGCTAAGTGCCCTGGCCCTTCGTTAGTTCCTGAGACTCAGCAGTGAACAAAACAAAGTTCCCGCCTTCATGATGCTTATATTCTGATTTACACACTTTAAAAAATTGAGGTAAAATTTGCATACGGTGAAATTCACAGATCTTAAGTGTATACTACTGAGTTTAAAATGGGACATTTCCATTACTCCAAAGTTCCCTGTCCTCTTCCCAGTCCCCCTCCCCCCACAAGTAATCATTCGGCTTATTGCTATCAATTTATATTATTTTCATCTGTTGTAGAATCTCAGATAAATGGAATCCTACAGCATGTACTCTTTTGTGTCTAGCATGTCACTCATTTTACTCAATATAATGTTTTTTAAGATTCATCCTTATAAAAAAAAAGATTCATCCTTATAGTTGTGTGTATTGGCAGTTGATTCTTTTAAAATCATTGCTGGGTAGTATTCCATAGCGTGAATATACAACAATTTGTTTTTCTATTCAGATGTTCTGGACATATGAGTTGTTTCCATTTTTAATCTATTATAAATATAGCTGTGTTTACTTAAAAGAATGCACAACGTGAAAGTTGTGAGTTAAATTTTATTTGGGGCAAAATGAGGACTGCAGCTGGGGAGACAGTTTCAGGTAACTGAGAAACTGCTCCGAGGAGGCAAGGCGGGGTATCAGGTTACATAGAAGTTTTGTAAAGAAAACCAGGTATCTCAAGTTAAGGAATTTAGCACTTTTCTGTGTATGGGAAGGTGCAAGAGTCTGGGCTCACTGAAATCATTCCTTTGATATGCACCTCAGCTCTCTGGGGCCAGTATCCTGTGTTTTCACATCCTGAGTTTCCTCAGGGCTCACTGGCTCACGTTGGAGGGCTGCAATCGTTGATGACTGTGACACCCTTTGTTTGCTGATATGGCAGGAAATATTTCATTTATAAATATTCCATTCTAGTATCAGCTGCTATGAACATTCTTGTGTAAGTTTTTGGTGCATATATGTTCTTATTTCTCTTGGGTAAATACTCAGCAGTAAAATTGCTGGGGCATATAAGTAGCAACTGTTTGATTTTATATGAAATCGCTGAAGAGTTTTCCAAATTTCCTGTACCATTTGGTACTCATATCAGCAATGTTTGACAATTTCAGTTGTCTTACATTCTCACCAAAATGTCAATTCCTTGAAAGAAGACTAGAGCACAGTTCTAGATTAAAACAGATTAAAAGACATGACAACCAAATATAATGTTTGAATAAGGACTATAGTTTAGATAATAGTATTATATTGATGCTAAATTTCCTGAATGTGATCATTGTATTGTGGTTGTTTAGGAGACTGTTCTTGTTGTTAGGAGACAAAATGCTGATGTATTATAAAGTCTGTGATTAACTTAAAATAGTTCAGCAATGAAAAAAAGATAGAAAAATACATAACAAGAGAGAGAAAGCAATTGGAAAATATTAATTGGTGAGTCTAATCTAGATGAAGGGAATGAGTATATGGGCATTCACTCTACTATTCTTGAAATATTTTGTAAGTTTGAATTTTTTCAAAATAAAAAGTTGGTGGTAGTGGTGGTTGGGGAAAGACAGAGATATCTGGTCAATTCTCCAGGAAAAAAGGTGGCGGAATGAGAATCTAGAATCAAGATGGACAAATTTAGTTATCTTCAAGCATGAGGTATGTCGACTAAAGAAAAGCAACCTAAACTTTGTGAGCTATGTTTCATTCAGGGACCTCACTGAGGACTATAGCCCAAGAGACAGCCTCTCAGATAGCTATGAGGAACCGTTCTGAAGAGGCAAGGTAGGAGCCAGGATATATAGGAATTTTTGCTGAACCCCCCCGCAGAAAACATGTAGTGGATTGACAGATTACTGCTAATCACAACAAAACAAGACAAAATAAAACCAGACATTTCAAGTTAAAGATTTTACTTTCCTATGTATGGGAAGATGCACGAATCTGGGCTCATTGAAATTATTCCTTAGATATGTATCTTAATTATCTAGGGCCTATATCTTGTTTTTCTTTTGCATCCTGAATTCCCCTCAGGGTGCACTGTTAGGGGGTGGCTGCACGTGGCTTGCTGGTGACAACATTCTTTGTTTACTGAAATGACAGGTAACATTCTTTGTCCACAGGTGATAGGTTATGCAAACAACTTTAGAGGAATACAAAGACAGGGACAGCAGGCTGAACTCTGCTTCTGCAAATAGTGTAAGAAATCGTTCCATAGGCCAGCTTGTTGGGACAGACCACCACATATCACCAAAACTTTTTTGTGAGAGTTAAAATAGTAATATCTACACACCATGAATATGATCAGACTCCTGTGGGAGGAAGAGAGTTAGGGACTTGAGAGCATTTAAGTATCCAGTTAAAGTGGACTAGGAGCAACATTAGGATTAAGACAAAAAGAAGAATGTAGTTTAATTAGAAAAACCCATAGTACTGTATCAGATCTTGATGTGGACAGACTATGTGTGCTGCTTTGCCAGCAGTGAAAGTATCAAAAAAAGAGAGTCACAGGGATCAACGTTGCCCCTGTCCCATTCAATCGTCATCCAGTGCAGGAGGAAAGCAGTGGTCTGGAACCCCAGAGTAAATGTTAAGAAAGTGAGTGGAAGGAAACTTAAGAATGCTAGGAATGGAGTAACAGGGTGTGAAGATGTAGCAAGGATGGGCGTAGAGCAAAAGAATCCAAAGCAAGAGTACTGTATTCCGTATTTACACAAGGGCTAAAAGTGCAACTGGATTCAGACTAGAAATATACCAGAGCTATAGTATAGTGGTCTCTCAGGACATAAAGTTGCCCCCCAAGAGCCACATTTTACTCTCATCTTCTAAACATTACACAAATGGCGTTCATCTCCAGTAACAGCTAAAAGTTGATATGAGAATACACAAAAATGTTCTCTACACATCAGGTTCTTCTTATCTTTGAGAATTCTGCAAAAGCAGAATGAGAATTTCCCAAAGAGATGCTGATTTCATAGGGCTTTTTAAGGATTATTAAATGTGACATCTTCCTGTATGGAATTCAGGAATCATCCTTTTATGGGATGGGGCAATTCTTCAGGTAGGAAGTGTGAAATAAAATTCATATATTATGGTAAGACAAGAAAAATTTAAACATAAAAAATGTTCTCTGCCCTTTGGCCTCCTCTCTCCCCTCTACTGTGCATTGTGTATCTATATTGTGCATTGACCAAACCTCCTCATCAGCAGAAATACCTGCTCATCCATAAAGAGCAACATTCTCCTAGCCCCAATAAGACAACTCTTTAAAAGATAACATTCCTTCTTGATCTTGTAAGGGGCCATGACAACCCAAGATCCACTACTCACTTTGTACACTTAGATCTGTCAATAATACGTCATTTCATGTACAGCCCTTTGTCTCAAAAACATATAACCGCGCTTTGACCTCTTATGGGTGGAACAGTTCTCAGAGTTTTCTGAGAGGCTGTTCCCAGGTTATAATCCTCAATTTGGCTCAAATAAAATTTTCCATTTTTTTCTTAGAGGGACTGATTAATTTTTCGTCGAAAGGAGAACAGAAGGGAGGCTGTTACAGTAGTTTAAAGAAGGATAAGCAGCGGGTGTTGGTGACTGATTGCATGGGGACACTAGGAGAAAGTCTGGTGTGGGAAACTGGCTGAATCCTGGTGCCATTAATTTAGCTATAGACTCCAGAGAGAGATTTTGGGTGTGCAGAGAGAAGAAGTGAGAAAACACTTTGCTCAGGGTAGGACATTTAGGTGGAAAAGTCCAAAAGTAAGTTAGATAAAATAATATGGAGCTCAAAAGAGAGATATAGGCTAGAGACACAGATTTAGGAGTCAATGCTTATATGGAAGTAAACATCATAAGATTATTTGAACATTGTGGTAAGCTGAACCATGTTCCTCAAAGGTATCCAGGTCTTAAATCCCTGGAAGAGGTGAATTTTACCTTATATGGTAAAAGGGACTTTGCCGATGTGATTAAGTTAAAGATCTTGAGATGGGGAGATTATCCTGTATTATTCAGGTGGCCCCTAAAATGCATATGCAAGTGTCCTTATGAAGGGAGGCAAAGGGAGAGTTGACTTCAGAAGATGCAAAGGTAATGTGATAATGGAAGCAGAAAATATAATCGTGCAACTACAAGCCAAAGATAACAGGCAGCCAACTAAAAGCTGGAAGAGGAAAGCAATGGGTTCTCCCCTGGAGCCCTCAGAAGGAACCAGTCCTGCCAACACCTTTAGTTTAGTCCTGTAACACTCAAACTTTGGAGTTCTGACCTCCAGAACTTTAAGAGAATATATTTCTGTCATTTTAAGCCTCTAAGTTTGTGGTAATTTGTTACTGTAGCAATAGGCAACTAATATAAACATTTTAAGAATGAAAAAAAGGTCTAGAAAGAACTGTAAGGTATACCAATATTTCAGGGGGCTTACAATATAGCTTACTGGCTATGACCACAAGTGGTGGTGTTAAACTGATCTGGATTCAAATTCAGCTCTACACTTAAGAGCTGTGTGACCTTTGGCAAGTTTTTAAAACTATATACCTAAGTTTCCCTGTCTGTAAAATTGGGACAATAACACTATACCTCAAAGGACTTTTGTGAGGGTTAGAGGTGAATAGGCAACTAATGTACCTGGTACATAGCAAATACTTCATAGATGGTAGTTTTGGAGAGCCACATGTGTACACATGATTTATAGCTATTACTGTGTAGTTAATAAATGTTTTAATGTAGAGATGAACCAAAACTCAATGTTATTTTTTAGAGGAGTTGTATTAGCTTGTCCAGCTCAGTTTAGCAATGTAAGAGACTATATGAGGCTTGAGGCCAAGGCCTGCACTGTTAATAAAGAATGCATCCATCTGGACTGCCGTACGTGTATATGCGTGTTGCATACATATATACATTTGGGAACAAACAGGTAAAAATGCAGTTTGTTGAGGATATGAGATGGTAGAAAAATCTTTTTCTACTTTGATAGTTACTTGATGACTGTGATAATAACACCACGTTCTCTGTTAAGGTCTCTCTGCTTCCTGATCCCCTTAAAATTTTCAGGTATCATTTACATGCAAGTGAATTATGGTTACAAAGTTGATAAGTTATGATAAGTTACCTCTTTGGAAGAGCATAAACTCAAACTGTTTTTAAAATCCCTTGATTCTTTCTAAAGTTTCTAAAGTAGAACTTAAAACAACCAATGACCAAGAAATGGGAAAAGAATAATGTTAAAATTGAATCTGGAGCTGGAGGAATGTTAACAATCTTAAAACAAAAACCAAAACAAAAAGCATTTTCTCCTCCCAAATAAAAAATAGCTTTATTGTATTTATGATTTCAAAAAGAAACTATGCATAAAAATCTTGAGAATTAGTAAAAATCACACTTTAGATCCCTGCCACTTTGCATGACAAAAGCAAGTTACTTGGTAGGCATTGGTGGCTGGGGGGAAAGGTAGGAGGAGAGAGGGAGGTGGCAGGAGAGGCAGAGGACAGAAAAGCAGAAAAGGCCAAGGCCTGGTGGGAGTAAGGATGGGAAGTGTATGGAGACCTTCATTATTAACCAGAGAAGTGGAAACTCCAACCTCAGGCTGTGATGCCACTTGTAGTTCCTCAGATTGGTGAGGACTAGAATGAATGACAGGGCAGTGCGCCGTCGGGGCTCCCCATACAGATGGGTGTAAGGAGGGGCGCGGTCTCTGAGTGTGTATGTGGCGGGAGTGTGGTGGGAGTTCCTGATGCACAGCCTGCCGGCTGAGAGGTGGGTGGGGGTCCTCGGAGCCAGTTGAGGTAGGTGAGGCGTTTGGCAAGCTTGGTAATGACGCGAGGACCTCCTGTGACCAGGAGCCAAGGTGTGCATAAGTCCCTCTAGTTCAGGTCTTTTTCTCTGCAGTACTCACTCCCCTTTTCCATCGAGTGAGGCTGGCATCTGGCCAAGAGAGGGAGGGGGATGAACACACTTCTCCAGAACAAAGCAGGTCTGTGTGAGCAATTAGACCAGGAACTCTGCGTTGATGGTGGCATGAGTGGGTGCGTGGAGGCGAAGGAAGGCAAAGAATGAAGTCGGTCTGGGCCTGTTTCATCAACAACTCTTTAACCTTTTGGAACAAAAATGATGGGCCTTGGGATGGAAGGAAGGGCTGGAGAAGAAGGGTCAGGAGGGAAGGAGGGAACACAGAGACTTGGGAATAGTTTGGAAATAATCCGTTGATTTTACAGCCTGTCTACAGGGAAGCGGTGGATAAACAAGGAGATGAGCCTTGAAATTAAGAGGGAGGAGGTAAAACAAATGATTATCTAGGGGCACACAGTGCATTAACAAAGACTAAGAAATCATTAAAACGAACTCCCTACTCCAATAAGGTGGGTATTTCATGGCTGTGGGTGGGGGCGAGGCAGGGTGGGGAGCGGGAGATTTGAGACTTGAAGAGATGGTGTAGGCCAGTCTTAAAGGAGACCCTTGTCTAGTGTACTGGTCTGTTCACCAAGCACTGCCATACCACACTGTCTCTCATCTGTCTTCAGGTCCAAATGTCCATTAGCTGTGTCTCAGTCCAAGAGGAAAAAAGGAGGAGGAAACTGCTTGGGATTGGGGCAGGTAGGTATGACACAGTGCCCCTGGACTGGAGCCCCTGGTGCTGGTGGGCTGAAGGAGTGGATATGGCCCAGGCCAGAACATAACTAGGACTTCACACTGCTCCTACTTGTCCCTCAGTCAGTAAAAGAAGACTCATAGAAAGAACTAAAGGGGAAATTGTTGAAAGAGACTGAGGGAATCTAGAGGTGCCCTTTGGGTATGGGAGAAAGGCAAGAAAGAACCTGAAGAGAACAGAGGAGTGAATTATAGGATAAGAGATACATTTACACCCCTTTACTTGATTCAGGAAAGTAGATGGGTGATGGAATGAACAACACAATAGAAAAGCGTCTGGAAGAGACAAAAAAGATTAAGAAATAAATTTAGAGTAATGCATTGGAAGCAACCACAGTCCAGGAAGCAGCCATATCTGATTTAATGCTTTTTGCCTTCAATTCTTTTTTTTCCTATATAATTAGAGCCTGACTTTTATTTTTGGTGGCATTCTCTAGTTATAACTGTGCTCATCTTACTTTTGAACTTTTGATGGTACTGGTTTTATTTTTTAATTTATTTTTTATTGAAGTATAATTGAATTACAATGTTGTGTTAATTACTGCTGTACAGCAAAGTGACTCAGTTATACATATATATACATTCCTTTTCATATTCTTTTCCATTATGGTTTGTCACAGGATATTGAATATAGTTCCCTGTGCTATACTGTAGGACCTTGTTGTTTATGCATTCTATATATACCAGTTTGCATCTGCTAATCCCAAACTCCTGCTGCTGCCTTCTCCCACCCCCCTCCCCCTTGGCAACCACCAGTCTATTCTCTTTGACCCTGATTCTGTTTCTGTTTCATAGATAGGTTCATCTGTGTCATATTTTAGATTCCACATATAAGTGATACCATATGGTATTTCTCTTACTGACTTACTTCACTTAGTATGGTAATCTCTCATTGCATCCATGTTGCTGCTAATGGCATTATTTCATTCCTTTTTTTTTTTTTGTGGTACCCGGGACTCTCACTGTTGTGGCCTCTCCCGTTGCGGAGCATAGGCTCCGGACGCGCAGGCTCAGCAGCCATAGCTCATGGGCCCAGCCTCTCCGTGGCATGTGGGATCTTCCCGGACCGGGGCACGAACCTGTGTCCCCTGCATCAGCAGGCAGACTCTCAAACGCTGCGCCACCAGGGAAGCCCTATTTCATTCCTTTTTATGGCTGAGTAGTATTCCATCGTACTTATGTACCACATCTTCTTTATCCACTCATCTGCTGATGGACATTTAGGTTGTTTCTATGTCTTGGCTATTGTGAATAGTGCTGCTGTGAGCATAGGGGTGCATGTATTTTTTGAATTATAGTTTTGTCTAGATATATGCCCAAGAATGGGATTGCTGGATCATGTGGTAATTCTATTTGTAGTTTTCTGAGGAACCTCCATACTGTTTTCCACAGTGGCTGCACCAACTTACATTCCCACCAACAGTGTAAGAGGGTTCCCTTTTCTCCACACCCTCTCCAGCATTTGCTATTTGTAGACTTTTTAATGTTGGTCTTTCTGACCCATGTGAGGTGGTACCTCATTGTAGTTTTGATTTGCATTTCTCTAATAACTAGCAATATTGAGCATCTTTTCATGTGCCTATTGGCCATCTGTATTTCTTCTTTGGAGAAATGTCTCTTTAGGTCTTCTGCCCATTTTTTGAGTGGGTTGTTTGTTTTTTTGTTGTCAAGTTGTATGAGCTTTTTGTATACTTTGGAAATTAAGCTCTTGTCAGTCACATTGTTTGCAAATATTTTCTCCCATTCTGTAGGTTGCCTTTCATTTTGTCTCTGGTTTCTTTTGCTGTGCAGAAGCTTGTAGTTTGATTAGGTCCCATTTGTTTATTTTCATTTTTATTTCTATTGCCTTGGGAGACTGAAATGGTACTGTTTTTAGATGTTCCTGTTTTTAGCAGTATCTCATTGGATTTTGTCTTGTGATTCTATATGCAAGTTTGCATTTTAGTAGGGGATTTTTTTCCAATTTTCACAGAAATAAAGTCATTATATATTGTACTGTGAATAAAGGAGGTTGAAAAGTAGTGTGTGTGTGTGTGTGTGTGTTTGTGTATCAACTGACTTGTTATTTTAATAATTTTCACTTTTTTATTTTTAAACATTTTATTATTTTTGTGACACAAGTAAAACATGTTCTCGGGAAAATGAGAAAATACAGATATGCAAAAAATACAAAAATGTTTTTCTCTCCACTTTAATATTTATCCAGATAGGTACTGTTGCTTGGGCCCTGATGCATCATACATACAAACACAAAGTTATTTTAACTTACAGGCACCTCCTATCCATGATGAATGCATTGGGGGCTAGGGATGTGGGGAAGGAATTAAATTTGAGCAACAGGCACCACACTATAGTGAGGATTGCTCCTGCTTTGCCACTCTGACATGCATAACTCTGTCTGCCTGACTGTTTCATTAAGTTCAAATCATTATATTTTCTCCTATTAAGGCCACTCTTCCAGGTCAGGAGGCTTATCTGAACTTGTTAATTTTATAGAGGCCCACTAAGTTCAAGCTGGAACATTACACTCCTTACTCTCACACAATCTATATCCCACAAATCAATCTATAAGGCTAAGTACTGTGTTAAGTATCATTATTTTCCCATATATTGTGCCCAGTTAAAACAAAGATATCTTTTGTCATCTTGGTCTCCTAAGTGCCTACTAAGATACCTTACTATCTAGATATCTTACACATATTAAGCACCCCATCAAGGCAGGAATGTACCCCTCCTACCTACTTTGGGATCAATTTTTAAAAGGCCCTTTCTTTTGATATTTGGCTTTTGTTCTTGTTCTTGTTATTGGGTTGAATGTTTACCATAATTTCACCACAACTATTACAACTAGTGCAATAGTGGAGTACTGCAACCTCCATCTCCCTTTCCAGAAGTTCATGCTGTTTGGTGGACCAACAAATGTGCTTGGAAAATTCCTGCTTAGAAAAGCATAGTGAAAAGATAGTACATAAAGTCATTTTATTGGTTCTCGGGGCTGTCCTGACTGAGTGCTTATGAGACAAGTGCTTCATACTTGTAACCTTCAATCTGTTTCTTCTGTCTGTCTTGGGCTCCATTATAACCCTGATGCCTAGAGAAGTGGTTCTCAAACCTTAGAGCACATCATAATCACCTGGCAGACTTGTAAACACAGATGGTTGAGGCCTACCCCCAGAGTTCTGATTCAGTCTGGAGCGGGGCATGAGAATTTGCAATTTTAACAAGTTCCTAGGTGATGCTGCTGGTCTGGCCATTACACTTTAAGAACTACTGACCTAAAATAGTAATTGGTAGGTACTCAATAAATTTGTTGAATAAATTAATGAAATAAAGTAACCTTAACAATAACTATTTGAAATACATTAGAATTACTTTTTACAAACAGGACACCTGAGGGACAAAGGACTTAAGCGAATTGTGCAAAGTAGGAACTGAACCCAATTTGCCTATATCTAAAGTCACGGTTCTTAACAACTATGTCTTGCTGTGTCCTCTGGGCCAATTTAATGTTTTTAACTTTAGGATATTAGAAAAGTTATTACCATACTCTAGTGTTTGAATGTTTTTCCTATTAGCATGTTCAAATTTTCTTTTCCTTTTCTTTTTCTCCTATAAGCATGTATTATTACTGTAATCAGAAAATTCCATAAAGAAAATTATAAATGCCTTAAAACAAAATAACATCATAAAGCATGTTAAAATACATATAAACAATGCAATGCAACGCAATATTTACAACATGCATTATAGATTTGGAGTTAATCATATCTGAGTGGCTCTAACAACTCAATAGCAAAACGGACTCAGGATATGAATGGGAAATTCACAGTAAGGGAAGCATAAAGGGCCAATAAACAAATGGAAACTCAACTAACAACAGAAAAATTACAAACGAAAACAAAAGAAATCCTTCTTTTGTCTAATCAAATCATAAAAAATTAAAAAGGCTGATAAGATTCTGTGCTTGCTTGGGTGTCAGTAAATAGAACTATTATATGCTGTGGGTGGGAGTAATATATAAGCACAACCTTTATGGAGTGGAGTTTGTATACAGATGTCAATTAGAACAATAATGATAATATTGAAATTTGAAAACAACACAAATACCCATGAGTAGAGGATTGGCTCAATACATTATGATACACATAATTAAAGGAATACAGGCATACCTTGGAGATATTTTTGGCTCGGTTCCAGACCACCACAATAAAGGGAATATTGCATAAAGTGAGTCACACTGGTTTTCCAGTGCATATAAAAGTTATGTTTAGGGCTTCCTTGGTGGCACAGTGGTTGAGAGTCCGCCTGCCAATGCAGGGGACACGGGTTCGTGCCCCGGTCCAGGAAGATCCCACATGCCACGGAGGGGCTAGGCCCGTGAGCCATGGCCGCTGAGCCTGCGCGTCCGGAGCCTGTGCTCTGCAACGGGAGAGGCCACAACAGTGAGAGGCCCGCATACCGCCAAAAAAAAAAAAAAGTTATGTTTACACTGTACTGTAGTCTGTTAAGTGTGCAATAACATTGTGACTAAAAAAAATTACCTACCTTAATTTAAAAATACTTTATTGCTAAAAAAATGTAAACCATCATTTGAGTCTTCAGTGGGTCGTAGTAGTAACAGCAAAGATTACTGATCACAGATCACCATAACAAATATAATAATAATGCAAACGTTTGAAATATTGCAAGAATTACTAAAATGTGACAGAGACATGAAGGGAGCAAATGTTGGAAAAATAGTGCCAGTAGACTTGCTTGATGCATGGTTGCTTCAAACTTTCAGTTTGTAAAAAAGTAGTGTCTTCGAATCGCAGCAAATTGAGGTATGCCCCTGTATAGATGCAAATGTGTGAATGTATTGATATATATGTGTGAGTACCTATGTCTGTGTGTGTACGTATACACATACAAATATTGTCTAATTCTTTCCACTCTAATTCTAATTCACTCTAATTCTTTCTCCCAGAGAGCCTGGGAGCCCAGCACCCAAATAGCAATAAGCACACCTAGTATCCATATCTTGTCTTTTAAATACCATTATTCAATAAAAAGAACAAGAATTCCTTGGAGAAATGTCTGATTACATGGATGGGCCAGGTAAAGAACACAATGGGCCTGGAATATTTTGCTGTGCCAGAAAGCAAAGTGCTCAAAAAATGATGGGGGGAGGCATACCAAAAGGACACAGAGGTCAGTCTGAAGAGGCTCCTCACAAACCTGATAGGATAGAAAGAAAATACTACAGAAACACTTCTGTGATATTCCTGCCAAAGATGCATAACCTGAATCCACTCAAGAAGAAATATCAGGCAAACCCAAATTGAGGGGCAATGTAAAAAATAACTATAACGTCATGAAAGTCATGACTTGAGGGCATATTTTATACTGAAGGATAATAGACATGACAACTAAATACAACCAGTGATTCTGAACTGGATCCTTTTGCTATTGTTAGAATAACTGCTAAAAATCCACTGGGGTCTGAGTTTAGATGGTAGTAATGTATCAATGTTAATTTCTGATTTTGATAATTGTATTGTGGTTATGCTGGAAAATGTCTGTGTTTGTGGAAAATGTGCACTAAAGATGCTTGGGGTTATGTTCATTTTCTACTGCTGTGTAATATATTACCATGAATTTTGCAGATGAAAACAATGCCTTTTATTAGCTCACAGTTCTGTAGGTCAATAGTCTGGGAGGGCTTGACTAGTTCTCTGCTTAGAGTCTCACGATGCTGAAATCAAGGTGTTGGCTGTCCTGGGCTCTTATCTGGAGGATCAGGGGAAGAAGCCCCTTCAAAGCTCATTCAGGTTGTTTGCAGAATTCAATTTTTTTGCAGTGATAGGACTGATGTCCCCATCTCCTTGCTTGCTTTTGACAGGGGGTTGCTGTCAGCTCCTAGAGGTTTCTCTCTGTCCTTGCACTTGACCCCTGCCATCTTCAGACCAGCAAGGTGATGCATCCAAGCTTTATCATGCTTCCAATTTCTCTGACTTCCCTTCTGCCAACAGCCATATAAAAGTTTCTCCTTTTGAAGGGCTTGTGTGATTAAATTAGCCCCACCTGAATAATCTCCCTTTTGCCATATATGTAACATAATGGTAGGAGGTGAAAGTCATAGGGGCCCTCTTCAAATTCTGCATACCATAAGATTAATGGGGCATCAGGCTGGCATTACTCTCAAATAATTCAGGGAAAAAAATTCTCTGCACTGTTTTTGCAATTTTTCTCTAAGTTTGTGATTTTTCTTCAAGTTAAAAAATTAAAAGTAAACATAAAGATTTAAACAGTGCTGTTCTGGTTCCAAGTAAGATAGAATAGGCACATTCTAACTTTCTGTAGCACTGAACACAGTTGTGAAAAACCAGACAGAATGTGTGGTGCAGCTATTTGAGTTCTCTGTAAAGGAAACATTAAATGGCAGATGTATTGGGAAAGAACACCAGAATCCAAAGTGCCATCAAACTGATAGATTTAAACAAGACCCAAAATCTAGTAACATGATATTCAATGTCCCATATACGAACCAAAATTACTCAGCATATAAGAAACCATGAAAATCTCAAAAAGCATGGGGAAAGACAGTCAACAGACACCAATGATGGGATGACAGATGCTGTCTGTAAATATTTGCTAGCCTTTAAAGCAACTATTATAAAAATGCTCAAAAGAGCCATCACTCTTAAAAAACTAATTAAAAATGAAATTATCAGGAAAGAAATAAATACAAAAAAGAACTTAATGTAAGTTTTAGAACTGAAAAATACAATAACTAAATTTTAAAACTGACATGATGGATTCAATGGAAGTATGGAGATGACAGAGGAAGGAGACAGTTAATTTGAACACAAATCAATAGATATTGTCTAATTTAAACAGCACCCTAGATAAAATAGATAAACTCAATGGTCCTACAACTATTAAAAAAATCAAGTTCATAGTTTAAAACCGTCCAGAAAGAAAACTCTAGGCCCAGATAGTTACACTGGCAAATTCTACCAAACATTTAAAGAAGAAACAGCACCAATTGTACAAACTCTCTTCCAGAAAATAGAATATGTGGTAGACAGAATTATGATCCTACAAATATCCACACCCTAATCCCTGGAACCTATGAACATGTTTTGTTACATAGCAAAATGGACTTTGCTGGTTTGATTAAGGGTTTGGACCTTGAGATGAAGAGATTGTGTTGGATTATCCATGTGAGCCCAATCTAATCCTTAAATGCAGAGAACATTTCCAATCTAGGTCAGAGAGATGAGATAGAAGGAGGAGGAGAAATTCAAAATGTAATAAGCACTTTACCAGCCATTGCTGGCTTTGAAGATGGAGAAAGAGGGTCATGAGCCAAAATATGTGGGTGACTTCTGGAAGCTGGGAATCACCTTTAGCTAACAGTCAGTAAGAAAACAGGGATCTCAGTCCTACAACCACAAGGAACTAAATTCTGCCAACAGTCTTTGTGAGAAAAGAAACAGATGTTCCCCTAGAGCCTCCAGAAAGGAATACAGCTCTGCTGACATCTTGATTTTTGGCAGGTGAGACTTATGACCTAGATAATCATAAGATAATATATTTGTATTGTTTAAGGCTTTAAGTTTGTGGTAATTTCTTATGACAGCAATTGAAAACTAATACAGAAAAGGAATAAATACATTCCAACTCATTTTTCAATGTCAACATTACTCTGATACCAAACCAGAGAAATATAGTACAAATAAAGAAAACTAAAACCAATATCCCTCATACTACCAGATTAAATTTTTCAATATATAGAAAGAACAATCCACTGCAACCAAGTGGGGTTTATCCCGAGAATGAAAGGCTAATTCAATATTTGAAAATCAAGCAATGCAATCCATCACATTAAGAACCCAAAGAAGAAAAAACACATGAGCATAGCCATAGATGCAAAGAAGTCTTTTGACAAAATGCGATATCTATTAATGATGAAAACTCTTAGCAAACTATGAATAGAAGTCAACGTCCACAACCTGATAAAAGGCTTCTACAAAAAACCTTCAGCTAACATATTAAATGGTGAAGGACCGAATATTTTCTCTCAAGACTGGGAACAAGGCAAGAATATCCACTCTCAGCACTCTTATTCAACATCATAATGGAAGCCTTATCTGGTGCAACAAGGCAAGAAAAAGAAATAAAAGACATACAAATTGTAAAGTAAAGAAAAATTTTCCATATTTGTGGATGACATTATTGTCTATGAACAAAGTCCCAAGAAACATATATTGGAAAAGAAGAAATGAAACCAAAATAACTGGACATGCATAACTAAAAAAAATGGACTTCAAAACATACCTCACAACTTATAGAAAAATTAACTCAAAGTATAATATACTTAAATGTTAATTTTCATTGAAATATATCTAAATGTATTAAATATACATGTACAACACAATGTAAATCATAAAATGTAAATGTAAAGCATAAGAATCTGGAAGAAAATATAGGAAAATATCTGTGCGATCTTGGTTTTAGCAATGAGTTTTCAGGTATGACACCAAAAGAAAATATTTACAAGTATGACACCCATAAAAGAAAAAAAATGATAAATTGGACATTATCAAAATGAAAACTTTTGCTTTATGAAAGACACTGTTAAGAGAGTGAAAAGGCAAATCATGCTGGGAGAAAATATTTGCAGATTGTACATCTTATAAAATACTTATATCTTGAATATTTAAAGAACTCTTAAAACTCAGCAAAAGAAAACAAAAAATTCAATTAAAACATTGTCAAAATATCAAAATATGCTGTGTATCATTATTCACCAGAGAAATGAAAAGGAAAACCACAAGATAGTACTACACACTCTTTAGAATGGTTAAAATTTTTAAATATTGACAAAAATATCGTGACCATACTAAGTATTGCTGAGAATGAGGAGAAATTAGAACTCCAATACTCTACTGATAGAAATGTAAAATGGTGAAACCTCCTTGGAAAAACAGTTTGGCACTTTCTTAAAAATGAAACTTACAATTTCCATACAACATAGCCATTCCAATCCTAGGTATTTACCCAAGAAAATTAAAACATATGTCTACACGAAAATTTGTACGTGCATATTCATATCAGCTTTATTTGTAATAGTCAAAAATTGGAACGTACCTAAATGTCCATTAACAGATGAATGGATAAGCATTCACCGTACCATGTAATACCACTCACCAATAGAAAGGAATATGCTATTATTTCATGTCAAATCGTTATGTTTAATGAATGAAGCCAGACAAAAATAAAAGAGCATGTGCTCTATGATTCATTTTATACTTAAAAATACTATAAAATGAAAACTATAGTGACAAAAAACAGCTCAGAGGTTGAGTGGGGTTGGGGGTGTAAGGAGGGAGAGATTACACATGGGATGAAAGAGATTTGGGGAGATGATGGAAATGTTTGCTATTTTGATTATGATCATGGTTTCATAGGCCTAAATATATGTAAAACAGATCAAATTGAATACTTTAGGTACTTCTAAAACTTTAATTGTACATTTTTAAAAAATTGAAGTATAGATGATTCACAATGTTGTGCAATTGTACCTTAATAAAGCTAAAATAATTACTCACTTGTAGGTACTAACTGAAAAGGCTGAGAATGATAACCTGTCTTGTTGTTTATTCTCATGATATTTGATTTACTTGTTTTTGCTTTTTTCATTGTAAGTTCATTTTTTTCCTTGCTGGTCTCTTTAAATACTCCCTCAGTGATATTTCCATTTTTTTTGTAATTTGAAGAAAACAGCATATGCTGCTGAAAGGTTGACCCTCCTCAGAGATCTCCCCGTTTTCTCCTTATTTACTAGACGTCTATCCCAATCCTTGCTTGAAAATCTGTAAAAACATACATATTTTCCTCAAGATACTAAAAATTTACCAACATGAAAGTATAAACAACTGATAGGGATGAATGTATTAGTTCCTTTTGTTGTTCCTGGTTGACTCACTTTTGTTTTCATAAGATATTCATTTTATTTCCTTGCAGGCTTCTTTAGGACACTCCCACTGACATCTCTCCATCATTACCTTAAAAAGTCAGATTGTACTGTTCACCAAGATCAGGAAAAACTGACTCTCCTATGGAATATATAAATTAATGGAAGCATTCATGTGATACTCAGTTCTCCTTCAATCACCTTCTGACTCGGCTCCCTGACTTTTACTTTTTTCTGGAAAGTTCTGGCTTCATTCCACCGTTACAGAAACATCCAGGAAAGGGCACTTCCTTCAGTTCGACTTTAAGCAATCATGTTTTGATCATGGTCCCTGAACTTTACTGCTTCTAGAAAATTCTGTACTCACCCCACCATAAGAGGAACTCCCAGGAGAGGGATGTTAATTTCTCTTTCCACAATCACATTGTGACCTTATTCCTTGAACTTTATCACTTCCAGAAAGTTCTGACCGAATCATCTCGCTCCCTCAGAAACACCAATGGGAGGGGATTTCAGTTCTTCAAAAAACCATACTCTGAACCAAAATATTGACCCTTACTTCTTCCAGAAAGTCTGTTCTCATCCCCCACATCCCTAAAAGCCCTGGTGAGGCTGCCTTGCTTTCCTTCGACCAGTCAAGTTCTGATCTCATTCCCATATTTTTAAAAAATTGAGGCTGCTTTGGGAAATCTAGGATTGGGGTAGAAGGCACAGTATTGATTTTCTGAGGGACCAAAAAGCCATTTACGAACATCACTCCATCAGCTAGCCTTTATGAAGTGCCTATGAGTTCACCCGTGCATTTTTATCAGACTCTCTCGTCCTCTAGACAGAAAATGAAAGATCATTCCAGCCCCAAAATATTAACCGTCAGAGTCCTCCTTAAATATGTTTCTCAATTGAACGTGCAGGGACTCTGATGACTAAAGTGTGAACATCAAATAAACAGTGATTTTGTATAAGTTGTATAAGTTTGTCCATACACACCACTGGCAATAAGCACACACTGCAAAAATTTCCAAGTCATGTCTTGTGAAGGTACTGTGGTGAGGAGACAATCACCCTGAACTGGAAACTGTGGTCCCAGCTCTACTACTCACTGGCTGTGTGACCTTGGAAAAATCACTTTCCTACCTAGTTTCCTCATCTGTGAAATGAAGTTTGGACTGATAAAATGACTTCATTTTTTTACCCTGTGACCTACAGTTAGAAATACATCTTATAAGGTGACAATATTTCTTACATGTAAAACTAAAACAAGTTTCTCAAAATAATTCTTAACACTACTCATGGGTGATGAACTCTGTTTTTTGGCCTATTCTTTTTAAAAAATTGATTGTGACCCACAAAACTGATTTCAAGAGTTGTAATAGGTGGCAATTCTCACTTTGAAGTACACTGGATTGAAGAAACTTTAAGATTTCTTTCTGCTCTGTTCTAAAAATTAAAATGTCTACACTTTTCCAAAGTGTCTACATTGGAAACACTAAAAAGCAAAATATAGAACAACAGCCTCAGTCTTGCTGAGTTTGATCTTCCTCAGCTTGTTACCAGTTACAAAAGTCAAATATTCTCCACCTCCAGATGACAAAGTCCTATAGAAAATGTCCCAGATCAGACCCCCCCCCACCAAGATGTACAGCAGAGGGTAACCTTGGTACTTAGCATCTCTGAACTTCAGTACCCTCATCTGCCACTGTCCCTACCACTCTTATAATCAGTCTATTTTAGGGTCTTGTACTTTTTTAACGTTTTTGCCCATTGAATTCAGGAAGTATTCATCCTGTTATTTCACGTACTTTGTTTACACTTAATGACATGAAACACACATACGTTCATGGAATATACATACACACAATGATACACACACATATGTACACAGATATCCAACATACATACAAACAATATTGGCCTCAGACTTCAGTGTACACTAGAATTACCTGGAGAGTTTACTAATAAATGGAGATTTTGGAATCCAACTCTGTGGGTCTGGAAGATAGGAGCCAAAGGTCCTACATTCTCAAAAAGCTCCCCCATTGGGCTTCCCTGGTGGCGCAGTGGTTTAGAGTCCGCCTGCTGATGCAGGGGACACGGGTTTGTGCCCTGGTCCGGGAAGATCCCACATGCCGCGGAGCGGCTGGCGCCATGAGCCATGGCCGCTGAGCCTGCGCGTCCAGAGCCTGTGCTCCACAATGGGAGAGGCCACAGCAGTGAGAAGCCACAGCAGTGAGAGGCCTGCTTACTGCAAAAAAAAAAAAAAAGCTCCCCCATCAAGGTATTTTTATGCAGATGGTGGACTCACACTCCTTGAAAAACAGTACGACATACATTCTTAAAATATCAGATACTGAATTATGAATACGATCCTTTCTGGTTGGTTGAGGACAAGAAAAAATAGTCAAAGACAATTGAGATTTTGAGTCCAGGGATCTAGGAGAGGAAAGGTAACATTAACAAAAAATAAAGACTCGTGTGTCACAGGAAGATTGCTTTGTAAACTGCTTTATTAATTTTGTATTATGAAAAGAATAATTTTCCTATAACTGGATGAAATTGCCCTGCTGACAGAAAGTTTTACAGAGACAAAGCAATATTCAATTAGAAACTGGTAAGTGGAAACAGCAAAAGGTTTACAGAAAAAGTAAATCAGAAAATCTACAAGCATGTAGAGCAGAAGCCACATTACTGACCTCAGGGATAATCTTAGGATTCAAGGTATAAGGCAAAACTCATAATGACTGTCAGGTTCAGGAGTTTGGTAGCGCAAATGATGCCTCATTTGCTGCTTCTTAGTCTTTCTCCTGATTTCCATCATCTGCCCTACGTGCTTTTCTACATCATCCCCCACTTCATTGTGATCAATATGCCTGCTGGGTATGGCCCATCGAAAGTTAGGGACAAGTCGTCTAATCCGTCCCAGCCTGACATTTCCTCCAGGCTTCTGGCCTCTACCCCCTCCTAAATCGCGAGATTCCTCTCCATTCTGCAAAGGGGCCTGGTCCCCGCCTTCCTTTTCCTGTTGGGTAATTTCCATGTTGAGATTTTTTACTGCTTGTTTCTCTTTGGACGCCATTGCTCCTAGAAGACAAAAGACAAGAGAATGGACTATCT
This sequence comes from Lipotes vexillifer, assembly GCF_000442215.2. Taxonomy (NCBI): domain Eukaryota; kingdom Metazoa; phylum Chordata; class Mammalia; order Artiodactyla; family Lipotidae; genus Lipotes; species Lipotes vexillifer. The sequence goes on from NW_006769341.1 coordinate 187,566, forward strand.
TCTGGGTGGACTGATCAGCACCGAGGACAGAGGCCCTACTAAGCACCTCTCAAGACTTCCAGCCCCGGATGTAAAGGCTCTTCAAATTTTCGTTTTCCCACCTGAGAGGCTCCTTATGCCCTCTAGGGGGCCCCCAGTCCAAGCTCTCCACCTCCCTCGCCCCAAACCCACCATTTGCCCTGCCTATCCATGCCCACGTCTCTGCAGGCAACAAAATGGAGGACGGGGTAGGGGGAAGTATTTGGGGCTTCTTAGGGCTATCCACACGTTCCCCCCACAGCCCAACTGTCCCCCGCACAGACCTGGGCCTATCCTCGCGGTCTCCTGCTCCTCCCGATTCTTGCTGCAAGTGCGCAGCCGCGACACTTCGACTCGCAGACCTGCAGAGAGTAAGGGTGGGGGAAGGGGTGCTGCTGCATCCGGACGCTCGGCCCCGCATTTCCCACCCCAGGCCACCCCCACCCAGCGTCCCCCGCTCCATCCTCAGCCGCCCCCGCGCCGACCACCATTTTCTACCCCGAGAAGAAGCGGGGCGGGGCGGGGCGGGGCGGGGCGGGGCGGGGGTGTCGGAGAAGCTCGCTGTGTTGCGAGAAGCAGGCAGCCGCCTCAGGGCCGCGCGGCCCGCCCCCGGAGAAGGCCTACCGTTTTCTGTGGCCAAACGCCAAGCCGCAGGGGGCATGGGGGCTGCGGTCTCCGCCCCGGGGCAACCGGATCCCCGGGGAGGGGTCCGCAGGCCGTGTCCGCTCGCCAACGCCACCTCTGGGGACCCTCCTCCGGGTCCCTTACCTGCTCCTCCCGCACCTCTTACTTTTGGGGGCCGCCCCCGGCCCGCACTCCCGCAGAGACCGAGAAGGCAGCGAGCGACAGCTTGGTCTACCATTAGGGAGCGGCGAGCGCCAGTCGGCGCTGGTCTTTCACGTGGGGCCTCCGTCACCGCGGGACGCCACGCCCTTGCCACGCCCTCTCCTGCCCCACGGGGTCGCGCAGAACCGGTGGTGCTCACGTTCCCCTGCACCCCGTGTCACTGTCCAAGCACCGGCTTGGGCCCCGAAGCTCTCCTTTTTTTGTGTGTTCCTGGGCCTTTCTCTAACGGCCGTAGAAGGACAGTATCTTCCCAGGGGGCCATTGGCCATTCCCACTGCTCTTCTGGGGACTTGCCTTTGCCCTCCTCTGCTCCCAGGATACACCCCTCCCCCTGCCAGAATTCAGGCGTAACATTTTAGTGGGTGCAAAACCCCTCTGTACTGAAGATAAATCGCACTTTAATGCAATATTCTAAAAAAACAAAATTAATGCAAAAATATCTATGATGAGCAAGGTGCCCCAAACACCCCACCCCCAAACTGTTGTCCTCCTTGTTACCAATGCCCACTGTTTTCTCTTTACGCAAATGCATGGTGGGGGCAACAGGAAGTGAATCAAGGAGATGGAGTTGTTTCTAATTATTCTTAACACTTTATTGTTTTGTTCCTGTTTTTGATTAAAAATTTATTCTATTTATAGTTTACATTAACTTTATTTTTTGTTATGGAAAAATTTCACACATGCAAAAATAGAATAGTATAATGAAAGGCAATGTACTCATCATCCAGTGTACACAACAACTGGAAGTGTACTGGAACAACTCATGGCCGATCTTATTTCATCTATATCCTTACCCACTTCCCACCCTTAGAGATTATTTTTGAAGCAAATCCCAGACATAATATCACTTTGTGCATAAGTATTTCAAAGTGCACATCCACAAGGACTCTTTTTTACTGACAATCATAATACCATTATCACACTTAACAATTAATCATCCATTAGTCTCATTTAATGTCCAATCCGTGTTCAAATTCCCAATTCTGTTATAGTTTCTTTTAACAGTTTGCCTGGACCAGGGTCCAAATAAAACCTGATGCCTACTGCTGCTTTCAGGATACTCTCTTTGTCTTTGGTTTTGAGAATTTGACTGTAATGTGTCTTGGTGAGTGTATCCTGCTTTAAATTTGTTGAGCTTCTTGGATGTGTGTATTTGTGACTGTCCTTAAATTTTAAAAGTTTTACCCATCATTTCTTTAAATAATCTTTCTTCTTTCTCTTTTTCTCCTTTTTCTTTTTGCTCCTCAGACTGGGTAATTTCCATAGACTTATCTTAAAGTTCCCTGATTCTTTCTGCTGCCTGTCTACAACTGATGTTGAACCTTGCTACTGAATTTCTCATTTCAGCTACTGTATTTTTCAGCTCCAGAATTTCTTTTTTTTTTTTTTATAATTTCTTCCTGATTATTGATATCACCTATTTGGCAAAACATCATTCACCTGGTTTATTTTAGTTCTTTTTCTTTACCATTTTGGTCATATTAAAGGCAGTTGATTTAAAGTCTTTTATATATATATAAATTTATTTATTTTTGGCTGCATTGGGTCTTCGTTGCTGCACACAGACTTTCTCTAGTTGGGGCAAGCAGGGGCTACTCTTGATTGAGGTGTGCAGGCTTCTCATTGCGGTGGCTTCTCTTGTGGTGGAGCACGGGCTCTAGGCACTTGGGCCTCAGTAGTTGTGGCATGCAGGGTCAGTAGTTGTGGCTCGTGGGCTCTAGAGCTCAGGCTCAGTAGTTGTGGTGCATGTGGGTGTATGGGCAGATTCTTAATCACTGCACCACCAGGGAAGCCCTGATTTACGGATTTGAGGGACAGTTTCTGTTAATTTTTTTCCTTTGAATAAGCTGTACGTTGTTTGTGTGCCTCATAATTTTTTGTTATTGAAACTGGACATTTTGAATATTACTATGTGGTGACTCTGGGAATCATATTCTTCCCTCTCCCCAAGATTTGTTGTTGCTGGCTATTGTGGTTTGTGGTTGATTGTTTGTTTAGTGATTTTTTAAAACTATGTTTGTAAAGTCTGTATTCTTTATCATGTGTGTCCATTAAAGTCTGTTGCCTAAGCTTAGTGGTCAGCTGATGTTTTGACAGTTACTTTAAATACCTGGAGTCAATAAAAGTTAAAGAAGAAGAAAAAAGAAGAAACATTGTCCCAGTCTTTGCAGATTGGTCCTTGCTGGGGAACTCATTCAGTCTTAGCCAGGCCATTTACAACTCTGCATTAGTTTTCACTTCCTACTTGCCTGAGTCTGAAGGACAGCCGAGGTGAAAGCTTTGGGTCTCCTCAGGCTTGTAAAGCACATGCCCACCTTTCCCTTTCATGCCATGTTCTCTCCTTTGGCAGCCATCTCATCTATACTTATATCTTCAATTGCTGTCCATCCACATATGATTCCTGCATTTCCCTCTCTAGCTCAGTCTCTGATCTAAATATCTTGCTGCATTCTTAACATTCCCACTTGGGTGTACAAAGGTACTGAGAAATCAGGATGGTCCATCATGTTCCCTCCAGAAAGGATCCATTACATGTTGCTCATCCCAGTTAATATCACTACCTGTCACACAGATAATCAGGTGAAACATCTGAGAATCACACTAACACCTCCCTCTATACCCCCAACCCAACTCTCAAATCTTTCATGAGTTCATCTGTTTGTTCATTCATGCATATATTCACTCATCTAGTAGAAAGAGGAATATTGCTGGCTCAAGGGAAAATGGGGATAATCACACAATCAGAGTCCTGGAGTAGGTGATCCATTGCAAGGAGAAGGGCTACCATAGGAAGATTTGTCACTACAGGGAAAGTAGGGAGCATAGGTGCTGAGGCAGGTAAATTGGTATGTTTGGTGCTGGGGGACATATAGACAATCTCTTCTGTGATAGCATTTATTTTTCCAAAGAAGCAAGAAGCCAAAAGAGCAGTTGAGACTGTTGAGGTGTGAGAGAGTGTTGAAGGTTTGTGCACAGAATAGATGTTGTGCCCCAGTGGTCTCAGATATTGAAAAAGTATACTGACTATGGAAATGTGGTAAAATTGCCTGTTAGGCTTGAGTTTTTTTCCCATATCTTACAATAGCTTTCTTTCTGCTTTGTCTCTCACAGCTCTCCCCACTTTTCCCACCAGGCTCCCACACTGGTTTTTGTCTTTTTCTGGAACAAGTCATACTCACTCCCACTTCAGAGTGTGCTGTTCCTTAGGCTAATATCAAAGGTTCTTCACACACACACTCAGCTCATTCTTATCCAAGTCTCAGCTGAAAAGTGACATCCATAGCATGGCCTTCTCTAGTGACAAAGCATGGCACAGCTCCAGGGATCATCATGTACGGTGTAGTCAAAGTAAGTGATGGTCTTTGAAGTTGTCAAACTGGGTGGCCCTGGAAATCCTTGACTGCCTTCTCCATAAATATTATTTTTGATCCCATTTCTCTTTTTTATTTTCTTCATGGCATTCTTCACCCACTGAAATTACATTAGTTATTTTTTTACTTTATGTGTATCCAAAAAAGAATGTAAACCCCATAAGGGGAAGGACCTTTCCTGTCTTAAGGACTCAGTAAACAAGTGCTGCATGTGTCAATTGTTACCTACCAGATACACCAAAATAGAAACATAATTAAAGTTGAATGGCAAAACCAATTGACATTGGAATCAGAGATCACAGTATGCAAAATATTTAAAGAAATCTTGGACATTTGCTATCCAGCAGTTCTCAAACAATAGTGAACATCAGAATCTACCAGAGAAATTATTCAAAATACAGATTCCTGAACCTCAAACTCTAGGGAAAGTTCTGGGGTAAGGTCTTAAAAGTTGCGATTTTAACAAGAGCCCAGATGATTCTTATAAAAGTGGCCTGTGCTTCATGCTTAGACCAACAAATACCTTTTAAAATGCTGTTTTCCTCATTCTCAGACATAAATCGTAGCAATATTTTCTTAGGTCAGTCTCCCAAGGCAAAAGAAATAAAAGCAAAAATAAACAAATGGGACCTAATCAAACATAAACTTTTGCACAGCAAAGGAAACCATAAACAAAATGAAAAGACAACCTACAGACTGGGAGAAAATATTTGCAAATGATGCAACCAACAAGGGATTAATTTCCAAAATATGCTAACAGCTCATATAACTCAATATCAAAACAAACAGCCCAATCAAAAAGTGGGTAGAAGACCTAAATAGACATTTCTCTAAAGAAGACATACAGATGGCCAATAGGCACATGAAAAGATGCTCAATATTGCTAATCATTAGAGAAATGCAAATCAAAACTACGAGGTATCACCTCACACTGGTTAGAATGGCCATAATCAAAAAGTCTACAAATAATAAATGCTGGAGAGGGTGTAGAGAAAAGGGAACCCTCCTACACTGTTGGTAGGAATGTAAATTGGTGCAGCCACTATGGAGAACAGTATGGAGGTTCCTTAAAAAACTAAAAATAGAGTTATCATATGATCCAGCAATCCCACTCTTGGATATATCCGGAAAAGACAAAAACTCTAATTCAAAAAGATACATGCACCCGAATATTCATAGCAGCACTATTTACAACAGTCAAGACATGGAAGCAACCTAAATGCTCATCAACAGATGAATGGATAAAGAAGATGTGATATATATATATACATATATATATGTATATATATGTGTGTGTGTGTATATATATATATATATATATATATATATATATATATATATATAATGGAATATTACTCAACCATAACACGAATGAAATAATGCCATTTGCAGCAACATGGATGGGCCTAGAGATTATCATACTAAGTGAAGTAAGTCAGACAAAGACATATATTGTGTGATATCACTTACATGTGGAATCTAAAAAAATAATACAGATGAACTTATTTACAAAACAGAAACAGACTCATAGACGTAGAAGACAAACTTATGGTTACCAAAGGGGAAAGTGGGGGAAGGGATAAATTGGGAGTATAAGATTAAAAGATGCAAACTACCATATATAAAATAGATGGAATATTACTCAACCATAACACGAATGAAATAATGCCATTTGCAGCAACATGGATGGGCCTAGAGATTATCATACTAAGTGAAGTAAGTCAGACAAAGACATATATTGTGTGATATCACTTACATGTGGAATCTAAAAAAATAATACAGATGAACTTATTTACAAAACAGAAACAGACTCATAGACGTAGAAGACAAACTTATGGTTACCAAAGGGGAAAGTGGGGGAAGGGATAAATTGGGAGTATAAGATTAAAAGATGCAAACTACCATATATAAAATAGGTAAACAACAAGGATGTACTGTATAGCACAGGGAACTATATTCAATATCTTGTAATAAACTATAATGGAAAAGAATCTGAAAAAGAATATATATATATATGTACATATATAATGGAATCACTTTGCTGTACACCTGAAACTAACACAATATTGTAAATCAACTATACTTCAATTTTAAAAATGGTGTTTTCCTAGGGTAAATTGCTTCTATACCATTAGTCTGTTACCTATTATGCAGAGTTCTATGATATCTTCAGTTTGGCTGCTGGTGTAATTACTGGGAAGCACAGTGTTCATTTAGGACCTCAGATTGCTTTTCCAGGTGGGATCTCATTTAACTCTTGGTAAACTATCAGGGTCCACTGCACCCAATTTTTGTTTTTGAGCTTTTCTTTGAGCATTTCTAAGTATTTTTAAGGATTGCTATTTTATGTTTTCTATTCTTTCTTAGAAATCTTCCTAAGAATGAGGAGAATATTATCTCTTATTTTTAAATAGAGATAATAATAATAGAGATGGTGTGTGCATTCTACCTTGCACACACCACGTGGGACAATTGGGCTCTTTTGTAAAATTAACATATGGGATCTTATTGATCTTATTTTTTCTATACCTTGAGACATTTTGCTATTCCTCATCCTAAGAATTATTTTATTATTAGCTAATTATTCCCAGGTATACTAAAAAGACTAAAAAAAATTGAGATAATGCAAGAATGATGGACTAGCTTACGTTAAAAATGACGCAATACTGAAACAAGTCATATCACATCACCATTTAGTTTTTTACTGCATTGTCCAAAGTATTACACTATCTTTCAAGACGGTATAAAAGAAGTCAAAAGACTCCATCTTTGCATTTATTTAATCCAGCTTTCAATGAACACAGGTGAGATTTTTTTCCATTTTCTTCCCATACAGACGGAAATTGAGAGAGTAATTCATTTTATGGTTATTAGACAGATCAGAAGATGAAAGTACAGTGACAGCAATATCAAACTGTGAGTCTTCAAACGACAGTATCTTAGATGAACTTTCTCAAACTTAAAAATCAACCAGTGAATAATGTACTTCTAAGGACCAAAATGATAAATGGTGTTCTCAATCAGTTTGACACTAGTCATACAGTATGTTGTGACAAGAACTAGAAATGCCGTGTTTTGCTCAAAGGACATGGGGAAACTTTCTGTCATCTTTATGATATCGTATATTTAATATATGTCCAACATTTAATCAGTAAGTTTCTAAGTAGACAAATGCTGAAATCAGGTAATTAGAAGGAAATAGATCATGTATAAGTGGAAAAAAGTCATTGGATTCATCATTCTAATTGGTGTTCATCAATCTAAAAATGAAAATGTTTTGCAACTATGGAGCAAGACAATGGCTGTCTTCCCTTAAATGAAATTATGAGCTGTCAAAGTTTTGAAAAATTTTGTTTTGATGATTTAAGTACAAGATGAACCAGAAGTAGTGGTAAGACAGAATTTATTGGGGATGTAAGTGAGATAGAAGTGAAGAATCGGTATCTACAAGATGTATATATTCCAGATTCAGGCATGAAAGTTGATGAGTAACATTCACAGGATGATGGCTATTTGTGTATACCTATATTCAAAGCCAGGAAAGTGAGGAATAAAATTTGGGTTTGATATGTTTAAATTCTTGTTAAATGTTCTGATTTAGTTGTCCTCTGTTATCCCTTTTTTTTTTCACTCCTGTAAATTATTCATAAATTGACTTAATACACAAAACATCAAATGAGTATTTTGCATCCAGAAGGGATGATGATTTTGTCTTGGTATTCTTTTTTTTAATAATTTATTTATTTGGCTGCTCCAGGTTTTAGTTGTGGCATGAGGGATCTAGTTCCCTGACAAGGGATCAAACCTGGGCCTCCTGCACTGGGAGCACAGAGTCTTAACCGCTGGACCACCAGGGAAGTCCCTTGTCCTGGTATTCTGAGTGGTAACATTCCTGAGTGGCTAGGAGAACTCAATATTTTTATCTTGTTTAATCAATGCGGCTGGTGGGAGTGACCTCTCCAAAGTCCCTTTATGATGGGAACCCCTGACTCTCATTTCAGTGCTCTACTTAGCCAAGTCAATAACACACTGTGTGCTTCCTTATCAGCTTCTGTGCCTCAAGATCAAAGTTCACAAACTTTTCTGATGCTAAATCTAGAAGCCAAAATAAGATAACTGGAGAGCTTATGAAATAGAGGGGTGGGGGAGATTTTCTTCTCCTATCCTAGACTCGACTGGAGATCCTTCAATTAAATGGAAATGATATAATGACATTCCTTTTTAAAAATTTATTAAATTTATTTTTTTGGCTGTGTTAGGTCTTTGTTTCTGCGCATGGGCTTTCTCTAGTTGCAGCGAGCTGGGGCTACTCTTCATTGCGGTGCACAGGTTTCTCATTGCAGTGGCTTCTCTTGTTGCAGAGCACGGGCTCTAGGCGCATGGGCTTCAGTAGTTGTGGCACTCGGGCTCAGCAGTTGTGGCTCATGGGCTCTAGAGTGCAGGCTCAGTAGCTGTGGCAAACGGGCTTAGTTGCTCCGTGACATGTGGGATCTTCCCGGACCAGGGATTGAACCCATATATGCTGCATTGGCAGGCGGATTCTTAACCACTGTGCCACCAGGGAAGTCCCTATAATAACATTCTTTCTCCAGGACTCCATCAGGCAGCCAATTCTAACATAACAAATTGGCACAGAAACTCATGTGGGCAGGTAATGAATTTGTATGCGTATCCCTTTATTGTTACATTTTCAAGGATTCCCTCTAGTAGTCAAGCTTTTCAGTTCATGTCCAGGACACCTCTTTTAAGAAGGGAAGAGTCAAAGTGGGAAGCAAATTGGCATCTCCTGAAGTGCCCCACTAGGTGCCCAATGCTGGTGGCTTAAAAATGAGGAAGGCTGAGGGTCAGAGCAGTTACATATCATTCCCAGGCCCCACAGTTAGTAAAAGGCTGAGGAGATCTTCTCACCAAGGGTTGTCTGACTCTAGTGACCATAGTCTCGCCACTCTCCCACTTGGACTTCTCTTTTAGATGGTAGCCTTGCAAGGATGAGGAATGATTGAGTTTATGCTTTTTTGGGTAGGGGAATCCGTGCTGAGTGGTACAGGTTACTGGGGGATTTATCTTCCTCCAGTTGAAGATTTCTGATAGATACACAGGATTAGAGCTCATGTAAGAAGTCTGGAATGAAATGTGAATTGGAGCCTGCGTACCTTGATCCCATTAGGTGCCTAACACATGCATGGTGGCCATGTTCTACTTTACTCTTTCTGAGTCTCATTACTCTCTCTGCAAACTGAAGTTGCTGGACTAGGTAGCTGCTAAGGTCCCTTTCTGCTCTGTTTTCATAAGGGCTAAAGATGGCCACTTAATAGTTTTTGGATGCTGCAAAGTGAGTCAGAGTTTCTCATCAACTGCCCCATCCCTCCTTGTAGGCTGCACTTCAGCCATATCAGACTGTCTCCTGGCTGTGTACCCCAAGCACATTGGGTACATTTCCTCTTCCATGCCCTGTGTATAGCCAGGAATGTCCATATATCTATTCCACTTCCTCTCACAATCCTACTCTTCCTGTACGATTTAGCTCAAAGCCCATCTCCTTCTCTGATGATTTTGACTGGCATTGCCTGGCACACAATATTTTCTCAAGAAGGGCATGACAAAAGAATGAGGCCATTAACCAGTGAAGGTTTAATATTCTTAATGCATAAAAAATAATAAATATCAGAAAAGGTGGTTAATTGTATCAGTAATTAGGGAAATGAAGGTGAAAACAACAGAAAGCAATATTTCAGAGTCATCAGTTGAGGAAGACTTATTTTAAAATTCTCTAAATACCAAAGTTCTGGTTTGTTTTTGGTTTTATTTTGTTGTTAGGAGTATGATGTATAAATTGAGAATTTTCACCCACTGCTGGTGACAGTTTAAAAAGGTGCAAACATTTGGGGGAACAATTTTATAATTTCAAGTAGAGCTTATTCATATCCTAAGACTCAGACATTTTGTGCTTAGGCACATAACAGCTGGAAACTCATACATACGTACATACATATATTCATAAAACACTATACCATTTAAGGAATAGTGCAAGTATTTCGTAACAATTTTCAAGGCCACATAGCTTGGTAAGAGGCATTACAGGGATTCTAACCCTGATTTTTCTCATTCTACACTAGCACACTGACTACCCCGCAGACAGTCAGTCACCTTCTAGGGATCAGTGTCGGGTTCGTGTAAACTTATTCGATGTGAAAACTCTGCTAGAATCTTGCAGTTGTAAAGGACAGGGACACTAAGTAGGCAGTTGTATGGACAAGTTTAGGGCTGAACAGAGAGAGAGAGGTGTGAAATAGGAGTTTGAATACAGGTTGCCAGTGCCTGGCACATAGAGACTGCTCATAAATATGTAGTGAAAGGATGAATGAAATGTCAATTTTGGAACGATCAGCCTCTGGCAGTGGTCATACGTCTTTACAACTTTTTCCTAATTGTATATGAGATAGAGGCTTGTTTCATACTTCCAGTTTTAGAACCTGCTTTGTAAAAATTATTTTTTAAAATGTTTATACTTTTGACAATGTGAAATATGGACTTTGGGTAATAAAGGGTGTATAGATATAGGTTTATTGATTGTGACAAATGTAGCACTCTGAGGTGGGATATTGACAGTAGGAGGGGAATTGTGTGGGTTTGTGGGAGCAAGGGGTACATGGGAACTCTCTGTACTTTCTGCTCAATTTTTCCTTGAACCTAAAACTGCTCTACAAAATAAAGCTTATTTAAACAAACAAAAATCTTTATTGCTTTGGTTTTCTTTCTTTGCTAAAAAAATATTATATGCTTGGGGAAAATTTAGAAAGTAGAGGTCTTCACCAGCTGGTGAGGAGAACTGGAATTGCAACTTGAACCTCACAGTTGAGGACAACAGATTAGGTGGGGATGAGGGAGGACCAGCGGTTCCCTTAAACCCACTTGATGGACTTTTCTAGATGTGAAATGTGGCACAAGACCCTGTGCTTCCACTGCTATTACCTGTGCAGTCTCTGAGCCTCATGACAGACGGATCCTGTCTGATAAGTAAATTTTGGGATGATGCTATACATAGTTTCTAATTTGCTTCCTCCCCAGCCCCTTCACTATTAACTATGGACATATTTTCAGAAAAGTAAATCTCTCTCTACAACAAAAAAATTGCAAATAAATTTAAGACCAAATTCAAACCTCCTGTTTTAAAATGTTATTTTTATTATAATTACATAAGTAGTAAATCTTGGATGTAAGGTAAATTTGAACAACACAGAAGTGTATATAACATCTGTATTTCGCCACAACCCTGGAAATATCCATTGCTGTAATTTGGTGTATGTATAATTTATATATATTGTACGTTATTTGAAGAGCTGTATAGAAAGACTTTTTTGTAGGAGAACATCCTCCACACCCAGCCACCTGAAAATACTGAATTCAGTGTTTGTACACTGTCCTGGCAATGCAGAAGAGTCAGAAAAACTAAAGGCTGAGCATTTCTTATCTTCATCAACTTTTAGACCTTGAACTCTCTATTTTCTTTACAAGGCCTTTCCTTTTCAAAATTAATACGAACTGGCTTATGTTTCTCCTTCCAATGAATAGCTAAACAAATATACCAAAAATCCTTCCCTACAAATCAATATTCCTAAGCCACATCCTCCCCTCTCCCCTCTCATTTTCATAAACAACAAACTTCTCAAAGCAGGGGAAACTATATTCACTGTCTCCACTTTCTAACCTCCCTGTCATTCCTCAACCCACCCCTGTCTATTGCCTCTCCATTCAGCTGAATCTGCTCTCAACAAGGTCACCAATGGCATCATTGTTGTAAAACCCAAAGGAGTTCCTTTCAGCCCTTATCTATATAAATGAGCCCATGTTTCTGATGAAAACAATACATGCTCCTTGTTTTTGGTTGTTGTTAAAAACAAATCACAAACTTACAGAAAATTTGCTGGTATAAAACAAAGAATCCCCTGCCCCACCCCCTTCCCTGGATCATATGAGAGCAAGTTGCCAACACAATGCCCCATAGCTCCCAAATACTTTAGAGTGTATGCCTTACAGACAAGACCATTCTCCTATATAACCAGAAGACAACCATCAAAAATCATGAAATTATCATTAATAAAATTTATCACAAGCTAAACCTCAGACCCTGTTCAAGTTTTGCCAGTTGTCTTAACGATGACTTTCATAGAAAAAGGATCCAGGACAGAATCTTGTACTGTGGTGTCTCTTCAGTTTTCCACAGTCTAGCAAAGTTCCTCCGTTTTGTCTTGACTTTCATAACCTCGACATTTTTGAAGACTGTGGGCCGGTTATTTCATACCCTTTTCTCCCTCCCTTCCCCTTCATTGCCCGCTGCCTTGAGACTTTCAGAGCTACAGTTCTAGATCTGACCACCAGGGGAGTATCTATCAACATTGACTACATTTTACAAAGGAAAAGCCATGATTTTTTTTTTTCCTACTCTTATTACAGTGACTCACAAAACTGTTTGCTAATTCCTTTCTACTTTCCAGGTCTGTTTTGTGTATGACCTCTCTGGCATGTGACTTATTTGAACCAACACTTCACCTAAGAAATTATATAAATGGCAAATCGGTACATGAAAAGGTGATCAACATTATTCGTCAATATGGAAATGTAAATTAAAATTACAGTGAGATATCACTACGCCCCTATGAGAATGGCCAAAATGAAAAATGCTGACCATACTAAGCACTGACGATATTGTGGAGGATCAAACCCTCATACACTGATGATGGGAATGAAAAATGGTATAACCACTTCAGAACCAGTTTGGTAATTTCTTACAACATTAATCTTACATCTACCATACGCTCCAGCCATTGAACCCCTAAGTATTTACCCTACAGAAAGAAAGCATGTGTCCCTGTAAAGACTTAAACCCAAATGTTCATACCACTTTTATTTAAAAGAGCTTCATGTTGGAAACAACCTCATATCCCTCACCAGGTTAATGGATAAAACAAACTGTGATATATCTGTATAATAGAATACTACTCAGCAATAAAAAGAAACTATCTATACAGGCAACAAATGGATAAATCTAGAAATAGGCTGAATGAAAAAAGCTAGGAAAATGTACATTCTATACAATTCTATTTACATAAAATCACAATGAAATTAATTAATAGTGACAGAAGTTCAGTGGTTGCCTGGGAACAGGAAAGGTCCAGGGGAGGAAGTTGGAGGCCAGAGGCAGGTGGGTGGGAGATTACAAAGGGGCACGAGGAAGTTCATTATCTCTACTGTAGTGTTGGTTTCATGATGTAGACATATATAAAACCTTATTAAAGCATACAGTTCAAATGTGTGCAATGTATTGTATGTCAATCATAGGTCAATAAAGCATTTAAAATATATTTTTCTAAGTCTTTGATGCAATTAAAATAACCAGGAGAACAATACCCATCAATATGCTCTTATCATATTAATAGGTCCACACCATGTCTCACCAAATTCGTCTACACCACATATTACCAAAATAGAAATCATCTTTTGCAATGAGGTATGTTGAAATATTTAGTGAAGGTTGATACACATGTCCTTCTGAAGTACAGACTAAAACTATTATTTCTTGGAAAATAATCAGAAAGATATTTTAGAATATCCGGTTATTTTAGGGGACATGGCTGAATATTATTATAATAGGGAAGCTCTAGAGTAATTATTATTTTTCAAAATACTAAATCCTCATAACTGACATTTTATACTAACACTTGGAAACTTTTTGGCATTTAAACATTTTGTTACACAATGGATAAAAATGTGGTGATCAGGGAAGAATCCATGGTACAATCACAGATTGCTAGGTAAAACAACGTAGCATATTTCTTTTGTTTTTTCTTTGTTTTTTTAGAAACTGTTTATTTTCCATCAACCTATTTCCATTTTGAGTTTGTGGAAGAACAGTTTCAGACCACTCAGTGGTTGTTCCTACCCACTCAATGGCCTGAGCAGTGGGAGCTGCAGACCAGTCTTCAGTGGCAGGCTGAGCACTCCAGTCTTCAGTGGAGAACTGCTGAATAGGCACAGAGGGCACCTGCACACCTTCGGACCAGTCCACCACCTCAGGCTGAGTAGCAGTGAACTCAGGAGCTGGAGCGGTCCATTCACCCTGAAATTCCTCCTTGGCCACAGCCTTCTCAGCTGCCGCCTGCTCTTCCTTTTCAATCTCTTCAGGATCTCTGTAGAAGTAGAGATCAGGCATGACCTCCCATGGGTGTTCATGGGAGATGGTGCCACACATGTGCAGAACTTCCCGGGCAAGCATCCACCACATCAGACCCACTGAGTGAGCTCCCTTGTTGTTGCATGGGACGGCAATGTCCACATATCGCAGAGGAGAGTCTGCGTTACACAGAGCACTGGTAGTCAGGTTAGCATAAGAGGCCCCAGTGAGAGGCTGGTGGTCAGCCCTGGGATCAGTAACCACTAGAAGTCTTGGCTCCCGGAACGCTGCCTGGATCTGGTTAGTGAGGGTTCCAGGAGTGAAGCAGCCATCAATAGGAGTGGCTCCAGTGGCAGCAGCAAACTTCAGCCCAGCTTGCTGGCCAGTATTCCTGGAGGATATGACACTGACATCAGCTGGGTTTTCAATGGCAACAATGGCAAGAGCTTCCAACAGAAGCTTCTCCCAGGTTCCCTTCAGATTTATGATGTAGATGCCAACACTTTTCCTTTTGTAGATGTACTGTTCCATTTGGAAGTCAAGGTTGGTGCTACCTAAGTGGGTTTCTGCTGCAAGGAATTTGAGGACATCCTTCTCCTTCATTTGCAGGACATCAAGGGCTCCGGACATTGTGAAAGTTTCCCTTTAAGTTCCGATGGGAATACAGAACAACGCCGTATGGACTGCTATCTGGCTGGCACGGAAAAGGCAATTGCATATTTCAATACCCATCTGAGACATACGTGAGAATCACTGACTATTATTTACACAGTTAGAAAATATATACGTAAACTTATTGCAAATGCATATTAAACATCAAGCAGCTCCCTCAAGCTATAGAATTCATTGCTTTTGCACAAATAAGGCATTTCTAAGATGGGCCTCAGGACTATAACAAAGCAAGTAGCTGCTGATGGAATGACATTCCACCTGCTAAACCTCTTTGCCATGATGAGATCAAAGTAGCTTCTCTACTTTTAGGCTAGAATCTCACAGGAGCTATTTTATAACATGCTTTTGTCCAGATCTATGAACTCACTAGAGCCAGGAGTCATATTCCACCAAGAAGTTAAGTGTTGTGATTTCCTGATGACTGCTGCCCTTGAATCGGGAGTAGAAGCTCCAGCAGCCATCAGGACACATGCTCAGAACCTGCCCCCTTCAGACACCTGACATGACCAAGGCCACCGGCATGAGAAGCTGCACAGGGAGAGACAGATCCAGCAATTACCATGCTTTACTGGTAACTGTGTGCCCTGCACCGTGCTAGGCACTGGGTTAGTGACATAGACAGTGAAACAACCGAGCAGTGATCCTAACTACCAGATGTTACAATGGGTTTCTCACCAGGGCCTTTTTCTTTTTCTTTCCTCATCTCTCCCCCAACAACGAAGTTGATAATAAATAAGAAGTGGCCAAACATTCATGATCCCACAATAACCACAGGACTATAGGCTTACTCATGTGTTATCACTGAATGTTCACAGCGATCCTGTGGGGAAAGCATTGTTATCCCCATTTTACAGAGGGGAAAGCTGAGGCTTAGAGTCATTACCTGTGTCACCTCCCGCGCCCGCGCCTTTAGAAGGAAAGTGGCTCCAGGACACCACTGGAGCAGGACACCCCACCCACTGGGGCTGGGCGGGACCCCAGTGGCTACCTACGAGACAGCGGAGGCACCTAGCCCCAAAGCGGGAAAGAGGCGACTTGGAAGCGGATCTCTTTGTCTCCCCACACCCTAGGGCGGTCCAGCCACCACCGCTGGGACGCACACCCTCAGCTGAGTCCCAAACACCTGAAGGCGGGACCTGTGCTACTCGTCAGGTCACGTCAGTCTCTGCAGAAAAATCGTCACGGTTGCCTTATTGACGTCAGGTTTCCATGGCAACCGCGAGGCGCAGGCTAATCCCCCACACCGGAAATGCCTCTTGCACACTCCTCCACTCCCTGGATTTCGGTGAAAGCAGAGGACCTTAGCTCTGGCTACCACCAGAGAAAGCATACTAATTAGAGGCACTAGACTGGGATCCGGAAAATTGGCGAATTCTGCCAAGGCTGATGGGAAAAAACGCCCCTGTTGTCAGGAATATGTTTGCTTTAAAGAGACAAGAGCGGAGTTATTCTCAGTATACAGAGACCCAGGGAAGTATCCTAGGATTCTTGGAGATGAGCTAGCCGTCAGAGGACTAACAGAAGTTCGTCATCTATGGTAGAACATTAAGAGAATGTCTATAATCGTGTGATTGAATGATCTAGGAAGTCGGAAAAAAGTCATTTATTTATTTATATATTTATTAAGTCATTTAAAGAAACATTCAGAGGTGCTTCAGGGAGGCAGGCCTAGAAAAATAAAATCATTTAATAGGCAGAAAGAAACCTAGTCAATTGGTTTCTGTTGGGGAAATTCTTATTCTCCATTCCTGATGTTTTCTTCCATGAGGAGGTACATGCATGACCAAAATACTTCTAGCCTCTCTGTAATTCACTTCTCTATTGTGGGAATCACTTATCTGATGAGTGACTTTGGAAGGAGGGATACACAGCCCAGACCCTTTCCCTTCAAAATTCTTGAAGCAAGCTGCCTTTATAGAGCACATGTTTACTCTGTTCTCAGGGGTAGGTCTAACAATAGATCCACAGCTCTTCTCCCCTTTTCTGAGTCTTGCTGGCTCCCCAAATTTTCCTATGATCCGTTACAAAATGCTTGTGTCTTTAAGGGGTCCCCCAAACATACCTTTTATCCACATCTGGGCTCTAACTCAAGAACTATGACAAAAGAATAAAAAGAACAAAACATCAATTCTATTACTTATAAAGGTGATATTGGAGAAAATGACTTAGATTTGCAGGCAGTTGGGCTTCTTTTTAAATAAACCCCAGAATCATACTGACTTGAGCAACTAAAAGTGCTTCATGAGACAGTCATAAAGGCCAAAGACTACAATGCAGAGCTATTTGCTGCTGGTGAAGAAGCTCTGTCTATATGTACTCAAGGAAAGTAACTTCCTTGCCAAAGGTTATCCCTGTAGCAGGACAGTGTTTCAGGAAACAATCTGAGAATCACTTTTCAAAGTGAGTAAACACCCCTTGTTCTATTACTCACCAAGCAACGTTCTGAGGGTATGGTGTTCCATGTGGTTTATGGAGCCAATTGTAGCAACAACCTCTCAGTTCCTTAACACAGGAGATTGCATTGGAGACTCCTCTTGTGGAAGGGGATTGGAATTAGGTTCTAAATTCCAAAAGTAGGGTGAAAATCATATGTCATGAAAATTTCCTGTGGAAATCCCTTCAAGAAGGAATAGAAATGTTCAGAAATCAATACCCACATATAAAGCTATATGCAATCTATAGCCGAAACTATAATGAGGTCCTATCAAGGCTTCAGGAATCAGTGAATCCCTATCCTTTCCAATGATTATAGACCACAGAAAAAAAGTACACCCCAAATGCATGTTTTGGATATCCATTTCTACTTAATAAAGTCCCACAAATAATAGTCATTTATCATCTCTCAGGATTCAGTATGTTGACTCAGCTCAGTTGAGTGTTTTTCTGCTCCACATGGTTTCTGTCACTTCAGGTCACAGTCATCTGGAGGCTTTATTCAGCTAGGACATCCAAGAAGGTGTACTCACATGGATGATTGGTGCTGATTGGTGGGCTCAGCTGGGGCTGTTAAACTTAGATTCACAGTCTCCTACCCCAGGGTGTCCAGATTTAGCAAATAAAAATAAAAGACACCAAGTTAAATTTCAATTTCAGATAAACAAAATCACATTGCATTTGACATACTTATGCTAAAAATTATCCCTTAGTTCTCTGGAATTCAAATTTAATTGGGTGTCCTGATTTTATCAGGCAACCCGACACAAAGAATGCTTTGTGGAAGAGAACCAAGGTGCTGGTGGTGAGGTATGGCTGTCTTGTCTTCACGATGTATGTGACAAAAAAGCATGGGCTCCTCACCAGAAACAGGTGGCAAAGAGGTTTCTCCCCAAGTCCACTGCCATAACTATGGATATAACCAGCAGCCTGGGCACCTTTAGTTGCTGGTGACCGATCTGTACAAAATGTATCAGGACACATACTGCTGAGGTGGTCACCTCTGTTCTCCCTGTGTTTACCTTCCCTGCAGCAGGGACCAGGCTTGATGCCCCTTCCCCTTGCCTCCAGGGAAGTTTGTGACAGGGTTTGGAGCAGAAGCTGTCTGACACCTGTGTTTCTTCCATCTTTTGTAAAACCTTAAACTTACAGTAAGGATTGGGCTGTTTCTACCTGCTGTAGAGCAGAGGGTTTCTAAGAGCCTGGAGAGGGAGAAGAAGGGAGATTTCTCCCACACTGGGATGAGGTCAGAGATCTACATGTCCCTCCAGGAGCAGGGACCTAGCACTGCTCCATATCAATGCTTGTGGTGGTTCTGTGGATGGTTCATCAAGGCTGGGCAACCAGCCGTAAGAGAGATTTTCTCCTTTGAATCAAGCAGTCAGGGGACCTGAAGACATTGAGTCATCTGTGTTGATGGTTCAACCCTGAACAGTGTGGACAGATGGGTCATGATGGCAGGGGTCTCACCCGGCTGCCTCAGGAAGACAAGATCCCACAAGTGGGACTTCTTTGTCAAAGAGTATGGACATTGAATATTTTTAATATTTACTGTTTACTTGACCTTTATAATCTTATTAGTACTTAGCACAAACAACCACAGGACAAGAGCACCTGTTTTTGCAGATCTGAGTCCATGATGGGTTTTACGTTTTTATTATTTGCTAATCTAATATCCTGGTACTAGAACGTTAGATTATTTTAATCTTTCTTTGTTATATTTCCCTATAAATGGCATATCTCACATTTGTGCCTCAGAATATATCCTGAAATAATTCCAGAATTTGAAAAGAAAATCTGATCAGTGACTTTATGTTTATGCTGCATCCTCTTTAAGTGGAAAATGTGGGGATACAATAACTCCATGCACCGCTGGTGGAGAACAGATTGGTACAACCTCTTTGCAGAGACATTGGAAATATCTAT
The DNA here is from genome assembly GCF_000442215.2 of Lipotes vexillifer. Classification (NCBI taxonomy): domain Eukaryota; kingdom Metazoa; phylum Chordata; class Mammalia; order Artiodactyla; family Lipotidae; genus Lipotes; species Lipotes vexillifer. Next base: position 207,003 of record NW_006769341.1, read on the forward strand.
GAGAGAAGAAATAGTGAGGTCCCCATCAGCTGCTGCAATCTTGGACACTGGCTACAGAACTTCTTGGGCACCTGTGCTCCAGGAAATACGTTAAAGAATGGTCAGGGCAGCATGGAGTCATATGAGAGCAGCCCCATAGTCACCTTACTAGAGAAATCTCAAAAAAACCCACTATTTTCAGATTTAAAAAAGGTTGCTAAAGGGAGCTAGCTCTATGATAGTATTTATATGTTTATAGCTGAAACATTGCACACAATTATATACCTTACATTATTCTCACAACAACTCTGGGAGGATGGCATCATTATTCCCATTGACAGATGACAGACTCATTCACTAATGGAAAATCAATCTTCCAGAGGCATCTTTTAAGGAACAGGAATGGGATCTACGTCCTACCCTCCCCAAACGGCATCCAACAGTCTCCTTGACAGATGATGAACTTCTAGAACTTAAAACTTGTAGTTTTACCTGTTTTTAAACTGTGCCCACTGAGGTAATATTCGCTCCCCATCCCCTCTCTTTGAAGAAGCTGATGGTGCAGATGAAATCCTAGTGCATGGTCCTGTACAGGGTAATGGGTCTGGTGTTAAAGTCAAGGGTTTGTGATTCCTGCCTCCCCTTTATCTGCACTCTCTTCATCTGGGGGCTCAATGGGAAACTGCTTTTCCAATATCAATCTAAAAGGTAAAATAAAGGGACATAAAATGATGAGGAATTAAAGAAAATGGTTTGATGATCTTCTTACCTCACCCTGGATTCCTCAGCAAAGCCATCCTGCAACACAGAAATGGCCCCAAACCTCCTTTATTACGGAAGTGTGAATATGTGCTATTTCTGGCTGCCATGTTTCCAGGTGATTTCTATGGCATATATGTCTCAGGGTCTCTCACAAGGCTGCATTCAAGGCAAAGGTAGTGGCTACAGCTACCTGAAGGCTCAACAGGGGGAGGCTTAGATAACAGTCATCACTTTCTAGGAGGGAGGAGAAAAGTGGGCCATGTCTCACATTTCTTGAAGTCCTACAATGTGCCATATACTCTGTGGAGGGTTCCCCATTTACTCCTCCCTATAGTCCTGTAAGGAAAGCATCATGGGTGCCCTTTTACAGAAGAAAAAGGGCAGGCTAACAGAGGCTAAGCAAGCATTCCTGAATGACACACCACATAATGGGCAGGGATTGCGTTCCAGGTTTTGTCTCCATCACAATTTTCCATTCATCCTCAGTGAAGCCAATATGGCCTCCCACCAAGAATCTGAAAACTGGTTCTTGAGAATAGGGGAAGGAAGTAGACATTACAATGGTTTGTGGCCCTCCAAAGGTCTACAGTACATAAACAGATATAAACTACATCTATGGTATTAAAATTTCACATTGTATGCAGTAAATTGCTGGCAAAGAAAAACTGTCTAAAGAGCCTCCTTGAGGGAGTAATAATGAAAGTAAGTTGAGATACACTGTGTATATCCAGCCATCTCTTATGTAGGTGATAGGGCTTAAGGACTGGTCATTTTACACTCCCCTATAGGCACTCACTCAAAAACCCCTCTTGGTGACGATGATGACGATGACAGAAATGAAATCCTGTCCCTGGGGTCGAGACACCTGTCAATGGAGACCAAGTGAATTGACTGGTTTTAAGGTGGTAGACAAGTTCTCAATCAGAACAGGTGCTTACTCTAGGATAGGTGGTCTGAAGAGTAGGATATTAATGTTGACAAAACTATTTTATGCAAGTGGAACTCTAAATTGTATATCCTTTAATCTTCACATTTATTTGACTAAAGTATTATTAAATCCATTGTTTACATCAGAGTATAGGAAGTTTGGAGAAGTTAGATAAAAGGGGAAACTTCTTTGTTAATGCCTGCTTAGTAGTGTAACCTGGACTTCACTAAAGCTTCTCCTATTGTGTCCTGAAGCCACCAGGACATGTCCTAATCCTAATTTCTTTCAGTGCTCATATTTCATGCTGCCCAGGCTATCAATTTTTTAAATATAATAAGCCATATTACTTTTAAATTATAACATTAAAATTTAAAAGACTGTATTACAAAATAATCATTAAAACTTGCTTGACAAGGCTGGAGTAAATACTTGAAAATTATATGAAGTGAACTCTCATGATATTGAAGCATTCCCAGGAACCAATATAAACAGATAATCTAATAATGTTGTGGTAGGCAGCCCCTAAAACAGTCTCTAATGATCTTCGCCTTCTGGCATTCACTTCCTTATATCATTTGGCCTATTGTGTGTGGGCTGGAGTTAGTGACTTCCTTTAACGGCTAGAATATATGAGAAGAGATGGGGTTCAATTTTGAGACAAGGTTACAAAGAAGCTGTGTCTTCCTTGTTGGTCTCATGCTCATTCTGAGAGAAGCCAGCTGCCATGTTGTGAGCTACCCAAGTAACAAGGAACCCATGTCTCTGGCCAGAAGTAGTGAGGCCCTGAGACCTGCCAGTAACCAGCTACCTTTGCCTTGATTGCAGCCTTGTGAGAGACCCTGAGCCAGAGCCTTCCACTTTAGCTTCTCCCTGATTCTTGATCCAAAGAAATGGTGTAGTATTATATATTTGTTATTTTAAACATCTAAATTTTTGAGTAATTTATTTTTCACCAATAGATGATAAATATAAACAGAATTCATTCAAAGAGCAATATACATGTCTTAGAAACATTTAAAAACACAGCTAATGAAATACAAATGAAAACATAAAGAGATACTATTTTTGATGCAATAAAGGAAGTTGCAAAATATGAATAAGGTGATTCCAATATTGAAAAAAATATATGTATGAATAAATATTTTTGTGTATCTGTGATTATGATAATAATTCACCTATAGAGAAACACATCTGGAGAACATGCACCCGTCTGTTGATAATAGACACCTTTGGGTCAGGAGACAGGAGTCAGGCAGGAGGGAGATTCAGGGTAATTTAATTTTATACATGTACAGTTCTATATTGCTTGAAATTCTATAAACAGAAAAATTTATTGAAGAAAATTTGAAAACACAATATACTTTCACAGATAAAGTAGTTATGGTTTTATTGTTTTAGAAATGTATTCAAAGAATACTGATTCATACACAAAATAATCTGATTACAATTTTTGACACTGGATCTGTACATGTAAGTGTGTGTCAGTGTGGGTTTCTCTGGCTGAAACTTGATAATATCTGTGTGCTTCCATGTCTCAAGTTCTATCACCTTATATATTCATGGGCTGTGGATCCTTGTTATTTGGATTCAAAATCCTTGATGGGTCCCTTTTTAAGTTTGCGAGCTTACGCAAAGTACTTAACCTCTTAGTTTCTTATCTATTTCATCTGTACAATAGGGATGAAAATGTCACATAATAGTTTTATGAATAAATGTTGCCTGGGCCAAAACAAATGTTACCTAATTTTGATATTGTGATATGTTTAAAGGCCACTAGTATTTTTGCAACCATAATCATTAGTTGATTTATATCAGTTTCAGGTGTACAACATAGTGATTCAACATTTTTATAGATTGTACTCCATTTAAAGTTATCATAAAATAATGGCTATGTTTCCCTGTTCTGTACAATATACCCTCGTAGCTTTTTTATTGTATACATGGTATTTTGTACCTCTTAACTCCCTACCCCTATCTTGCCCCTCCTCCCTTCTCTCTGCCCACTTAGTGAGCAAAATTGGGCACCACTGTGCTATAAGGTAATGGTTACCCACTGGTAACCACTAGTTTGTTCTCGGTATCTGTGAGTCTGTTTCTTTTTTGTTAAATTCACTAGTTCATTTTATAGTTTAGATTCCACACATAAGTGATATCATACAGTATTTGTCTTTGTCTAATTTACATTGATAAGCATAATATGTTCCGAGTCCATCTATGTTGTTGCAAATGGCAAAATTTCATTATTTTTTATGGCTGAATGACATTCCATTATATATATACCACATCTTCAATAACCATTCATCTGTTGATGGACACTTAAGTTGCTTCCATATCTTGACTTATAAATAAGGCTGCTATGAACATTGGGGTGCACATATCTTTTCCAATATGTGTTTTTGTTTTCTTTGGAAATAGACCCAGGAGTGGAATTGCTAGATCATATGGGAGTTCTATTTTTAGTTTTCTGAGGAGCCTCCATACTGCTTTCCATAGTGTCTGCACCAATTTACATTCCCAACAACAATGTACAAGTGTTCCCTTTTCTTTACATCCTTGCCATTTGTTATTTGTAGAATTTTTGATGATAGCCATTCTTACAAGTGTGAGGTGATATCCCATTGTGGTTTTGATGTTCATTTCTCTGATGATTAGCAATGTTGAGCATCTTTCCATGTCCTGTTGGCTGTCTGTCCTCTTTGGAAACATGTCTATTCAGGTCTTCGGCCCATTTTGTAATTAGTTTGTTTGGTTTTTTTGCTATTGAGTTGTATGAGCTGTTTATATGTTTTGGATATTAACCCTTTATTGGTCATATCATTGGCAAATATTTTTCTCCCACTCAATAGGTTGGTTATCTTTTTGTCAAACTGTGTTTTGATGCATCACCAAATTAATCAGATTCAAGGGTTTTGCTCAAAGTATCCATGACTATGAATGAAAGCATCTTAATTCTGACCTCAATTACTATAGTTTGTTACCTATTAGCAAACACGTTGTAATGCAGATTTTAATTGTAATGATTTAAAAGGAAACTCCCTAATTTTGAGAACATAAATTACTTTTGAGAAACGTATATTTCTACTTGGTTTGGCCAATGATATTCTTAACAGCTGTTAATTCATTTCCATTGGGAAATGATATATAGATTTTCTTTTCTGTTAAAAGAAATATCTGGGTGATATGGGGTTTTTTTTTGTGTGTGTTGGGGGGGGTCTATAGGTAAAATTTGCTACAAATTGTAACAATTTAAAATTATTATAAATTGGAGGAATAGTCTCCCGTGATCTGAAACTATTATACAGTTCAGCAAAGAAATCACTAGTCATTGAAAAACTAGTGAACATAGTAGTTTCCAACATACATCTTTATTGTTTCCCTTTTATAAAACTAATTAACATAAACAAAATACCAATCAGCATTCATGTAGGAATTATACTTGTTCATCACTGTCTGTTTATGGATACAAACATTGCACCAAAATCAATGAAAGCCTTTTGTGAGAATCAATTGGCTATATGAATTTATAATAAAGAAGATTTTATATTGTATTATTTGTAAATAGCGTGTTGCATATCTTTTTATCAGTGAATTTATAATACGTATATGAGTGTGTGTGTGTACATGCATGCACATATTTTATCAGAGAACATATTGTTAAGCTAAACACAGCACTGTGTATCTAAATGCTATAATTTCAAATAATCTAGCCTAAATTACCTCCCTCTTACCTATTCTAGGCCTCAAATTACTCCATTAAAGATTATCCCATTAGCTTAAAATGTTGAGTCCTTTCAAAAGGCAGCTATTTCTCAACAGGGTATTGATGGAAGCTCAATTATATATACTTTTTTTTAACATCTTTATTGGAGTATAGTTACTTTACAATGGTGTGTTAGTTTCTGCTTTATAACAAAGTGAATCAGTTATACATATACATATATCCCCATATCTCTTCCTTCCTGTGTATCTCTCCCTCCCACCCTCCCTATCCCACCCCTCTAGGTGGTCACAAAGCACCGAGCTGATCTCCCTGTTCTATGCGGCTGCTTCCCACTAGCTATGCAGCTCAATATCAAAAAAACAAACAACCCAATCCAAAAATGGGCAGATGACCTAAATAGACATTTCTCCAAAGAAGATATACAGGTTGCCAACAAACACATGAAAGAATGCTCAACATCACTGATCATTAAGGAAATGTAAATGAAAACTACGATAAGATATCATCTCACACCAGTCAGAATGGCCATCATCAAAAAATCTACAAACAATAAATGCTGGAGAGGGTGTGGAGGAAAGGGAACCCTCTTGCACTGTTGGTGGGAATGTAAATTGATCCAGCCACTATGGAGAACAGTATGGAGGTTCCTTAAAAAACTAAAACTAGAACTACCATACGACCCAGCAATACCACTACTGGGCATATACCCTGAGAAAACCATAATTCAAAAAGAGTCATGCACCAAAATGTTCATTGCAGCTCTATTTACAACAGCCAGGACATGGAGGCAACCTAAGTGTCCAGCAATAGATGAATGGATAAAGAAGATGTGGCACATATATGCAATGGCATATTACTCAGCCATAAAAAGAAACAAAACTGAGTTATTTGTAGTGAGGTGGATGGACCTAGAGTCTGTCAAACAGAGTGAAGTATGTCAGAAAGAGAAAAACAAATACCGTATGCTATCACATATATATGGAATCTAAAAAAAAATGGTCATGAAGAACCTAGGGGCAAGATGGGAATAAAGACACAGATCTACTAGAGAATGGACTTGAGGATACGGGGAGGGTGAAGGGTAAGCTGGGACAAAATGAGAGAGTGGCATTTGTGATATGGTTTTAAAACAGTGGAAATAAAAACAAAACTTGTCTCAAATCGTCACAGTAAATTGAAACTAGCTTTTATATTGTTTTCAGTTGTCAGCAAGGGAAACCATAAAGTTAACTATGTACGTCAGTGTTTTGTAGTGTTGCTGTTATTTGCAATTTCCCTCCATCCTTGAATATATTTTCCACATTGTGTAAACTGAGTGTGAATCCCTGTTATGGTTGTAAACAAACAAAGCCCATAAAATTATATCCAATAAATAAAGCAAGGCCTGGTGAATCAGTAGGAAGAGTAAAGGCCTCGGGTTCAGAAGACCTGGGTTCCAGTCTGGAATCAGTCAATGAGTAGGAGCATGACATGGGGCAGTGTGGGACATTAAGGTCCCAAACCTCAGGTTCCCCATCCCGGGAGTGAGGATTCTCCCCCTCATAGGGCCCTTGTCAGGATTTATTGAAATCACAAGACAGTGTAGGTCACAAAAATGCTGTAGTCTCAGCCAGGCCTGAAATCTAAGGCTCAGTTTCCTTATCAGTAAAGAATGAATCACAATATGGAGTTTGTAGTTATGTCAAAAGGATTAAGTGTTATGTGTAGATTAAAAGATAAGCCAGTGTTCTATTATGCACATAATTAATGAGAATATAAAAATGATGATATCTCATCAGGGGTTAAAGGAACATTTTGCTTCCTTCCTTAATTTTTTTTCTTTTTTTACTGTTTTCCAAGTTCATTTAAATATTTTGAAATATATTTAAGAGTATTCCACGCAGCAAATTATTCAAAACCTTTCAAACCTGCAATTTTACCTCTGGAAGGTTCATTTGGTCTTTGCCATGCAAAACTATGCCTGCTAAAAATCACAGACTCTCGTTGTAGTACTCTTATGGGCTCTTGTAGAGGAAGGAAGATTAATCCACAGCCTCCTCAGCTTCTCTGAACTACACACTCTGATTGCTGTCTGTGGACGAACTCTGCATTTCCGTTGCTGAACTGATCTGTGTCCCCAGCATCCCTCTCAAAAGTGGCAGAGAGAATCTGAGGCAACTCTTCAGACAAGATATTTGAAAATTTCAGCATCTTAAGTCCGCTGTGTGATGCTACAGCCTATGAAACATTGTGAGCTCACAGTCTTTGGTCCCCTTTCACATGAAATATGTGTCTGGAGATGGTAAAGGTGGTGGAGTTACTAGATGCCTAGTGGTAATCACACCAGTAGGGTATGTCTGAGACTTCTCACGTGAAGTGAAGTTTAAGCTGAGATCTGAGCCTAAGGAGGCTTTAGCCAGCAGAAGAGGAGAGGGTGGAGACTAGCCAGACATAACAGGAAGGAAATACCCTGTAACCTGGTTTATCCATCTGGAAAATCCAGAGTGGCAATCCCTTACCCAGAAGTTTGTCACGCTGGGAAAATCTTTGTGAAACTTAACAGGACAGTTGTAGAAAGTACCTGAACCCCTTCTGCCCTCCTTGCTCCCACCTCAGGCCTTTACTGACCACCAGCCCTCTAAGAGGAGTCCTATATTATTACTATGATTTCTATCTGTGAAACCATAGAGAAGAAGAAAATCGTTAGGTAAAGCAATTTGAGCATGATTTTATTTCACATGTTCTTCCACCACTCGCAATGCAAGGTAACTTTAGATAGATTTTTCTTTCCCTTTCCCAAATAACATTTTTCACTGGAGAAAATTCAGAAATTGGAGGTCTGTGCCACCTGGTGAGCATATCTGGAATGGCAGCTTGGATGTCGCATAGCAGGAAGCCTTGGCAGGAGGAAGGGAGAAAGGTGCCCATCAGATGGTAATATCTGGAAGATTTTGTGGCGAATGAAGCATTAAGGGTGAATTAGAGCCCAGGTACATTAAGTCTAGTGGCAAGAATTTTCTTCAGCCCCTTCCTCCCAATAGTGACAGGAAACGTTTATATGTATAATTGAGAGACAAGGGTAATGTGAAAAAATATATAGATTTATATATAAACACAGTTAAGTCACATACATAATTTCTTTGCAATGAAATTCCCAGCTAGATATATACTATAATGTTATAAAAATTTGCATGATTTTTTCTTCTGATTTCAAATTAATATCTTTCTTTCCAAAACTAATGAAATGCAGGAATGTGTATATGCTAGAGAAAATATTTTTCTATTTTTTTTCATCTTTTTACATAGCCAGATGTATATTGTTGGTAATTTAGTTTATATTTCCCAGATGTATTTCTCTGTGTACAGTACTATATAAGTAAGTTTACACGAACATACTTATTCTTCCAAAATTTGCTCACAATATGTATACATATATTATATGTGTATATGCATATGTAAATATATGTACACATACATACATGCATATATAATTGTTTTTGTATTTGTTTAATCTTTATATGTTTGTGATTCATAGTTGTTATTTAAATTTTTTAATAGACTTTAAATGATGCTCTTTTACTAATCAGATATATTTATATAATATAATATTAAACATTTGGCTATAAAATATGTTCCAAACACTTTCCCAATAATTCGCATTCCTTTATATGTGACATTTCTGTTTGGGAGACATAGACTTTTTCTAACTTTCCTTCAATTTCTCTAATAAAGTTTGTGACAGAGTTAAACGCTTTTCTTGGGTCACGTATATCATTTTGGTTGCCCTAGTGTCAATGCCACGCTGATAGGGTACTCAAACAGCCCTCTCCCCCATGTCTTGGTCTTGAAGGGGATGTAGATGAAATCTACTCCCTTGAGCCTGGAGGTCTGGATATGGGGCTACAGAGATTGAACTGTCCTGAGGAATTTGTGTGGGGCTCAGGTTGAAACAGAGGTAATTAACCTCTATGGAGGGAAGGAAATGATCATTTACGGAAATATTTTAGGCCAGAGGCACTTTACATGGTGTCTCCTATAAGCAAACATGTATTCAAATATTTTCCCCAATATTCACCAATGTAGAATTTGGTCTAAAGCTCTTTTCCATTTTGCTCTGAAGCTATCAAGGCTTTGAATCTAGAATTCCCAGTGGACTAGTATTTGATGCAACCCTATGTATTACTCATTTTTTCTGTCATAGCTGTGTTATTTTTAAATTTTAAAAATCCGTGAAAATTAAAGCAATTTCTGTACTGTCAAAAGAAAAAAAATTAAAAGTTTGAAAAGCTGGGAGACAACATTTCAAACAGTATTACAGATTTTGTGCTCATGTGCAAGAACAAACAGGATTTCTGTTAATCAGCAGAGAAAGGAACAAAAGATAACCACAAATAATTCAATTCATCTAAAAATAAAAATGCTTCTTCAGTAAAGATCTGGAAAGATGCCAAGCCATTAACTGAAGAAGCAAAAATCAAAAGATGTCATAATAAATGAAAAAAATCAATTTGCATAAAATTGCTTATGAAATTGAAAATTTTTATTTATTTATTTATTTGTTTGTTTGTTTATTTATTTATTTTTGCACCTTGCAGCATGCAGGATCTTAGTTCCCCAAGCAGGGATCGAACCTGTGTCCCCTGCATTGGCAGCGCAGAGTCTTAACCACTGGACCGCCAGGGAAGTCCCTGTAATGGCAAAATTTAAAAAGCATATGTACAGAACTGCATAAGTACACAAATGTTTTAAGTTAGGTATTCACATCACCTAAAGAGAAACACATCTGGAAAATGTGCACCAATCCTTTTACATTGGATATCTTGGGTATCTATGAGTCATGGTAAGGGGATCACGTAGATGGAAGGTGCAGAATGATTTTATTTTCTAAGTATATATTTTTAACGTTTAAGATTCTGTGATTAGGCTAATCTGTCGAGAGGAACACTTGAAAGGATCTAATAATCGACTGACAAAAAAAGTTCACATATATTTACCATGTTATCAAAGAGTTCACATGATACTGTTTCATAAAAAGTCAGAATTTTCAACTTTTGACTTGACAGTGTATCTGTGTATTCATATGCAATTCTGTCTTACATTTCCCTCACCTCAGATGTTCACACTCTCATGTGCAGATTTTTCTTCACCTCTCTCAGGCATTGGACTTCAGGGCATAGAGATCTAGGAAGAGAAGGAGGGCAAGTGGTGGAAAATTCCAGAAGGTATTGGAAAATTCCACAAAGTTCTGGCTCATAAACTGGAGCCCAGGCTCCTCCCTCCTTCCCTCTTTACAAATCCCTCTGATTTGAGACTTTCAGAGCTACAGTTGTGGTTCTAGCCACTAGGGGATATCTGCCTACAGTGACTACATTTTTTTTAAAAAAGGAAAGGCTACGGGTTTTTGTTTGTTTGTTTGTTGTTTGTTTTCACTGTCATTACAGTGACCCACAAAACTCTATTTGATATTTCCTTTATATTTTCAAGTGTCTTTTGTTGTTGTTATTTTGGTATTATCTCTCTGGAATGGGTTAGAGTTAATTCTAGCCATTTGATTATTTTTAGACTATTCAGTTACTTTGTGTAAACGTCAGAAAATCCCCTATATTGCACCAAGAATTTAGTAAATCTATGCTTGGAGAAGTCATCTTCCATTCCGTGGAGCTCAATTCCAGTCTCTGTT
>NW_006769342.1:0-216 GCF_000442215.2 Lipotes vexillifer
GCAACTTGACGATCCATTTTTTCCTTTCTTGGGTATTTAACTTGTACAGTGGACGAGGTTCCTTTGAAGAGGGCAGCCCCGAACTTTGAGGTGGCACTGTCTTTTTGATTTCTGTTTCCCTAAGCCTAGTGCCCGAGGCTATGCACCTTGTTTTTTCGATGTTTCAGGAAATACCATACGTTTCTCCAGGGTGGCTGTTGGCAATTTCCATCCCGC
>NW_006769342.1:314-516 GCF_000442215.2 Lipotes vexillifer
TTGCAAGCTTGCTTGGTTGGCCAAAAAGGGCGTATGCGTTTTTTCCTGAATATATTCAGGAAAAAACGCATACGCCCTATTTGGCCAAGGGCATCCTGGTCGGCATTCTGCCTATTTTCATAAGCTTTAAATGCAATTGCAAGCCACCGCCTGAAATCGGTTTCCTGCAATTCTGCCTCACTTTCAAGTTCTCTTCGCAGCC